>NC_052354.1:52413985-52456033 GCF_009727055.1 Benincasa hispida
TCCAGCATGGCCATGCCATTGACCCAGCTAACCAGGAAGGGAGCTTCGTTTGTTTGGAGCAAAGCTTGTGAGGACGGTTTTCAGAACCTCAAGCAGAGGTTGGTTTCAGCCCCGGTTCTTACCGTACCAGATGGCTCCGGGAACTTCGTGATCTACAGTGATGCTTCTAAGAAGGGTTTGGGTTGTGTGCTTATGCAACATGGTAGGGTGGTCGCCTATGCCTCCCGCCAGTTGAAGAACCATGAGCGCAACTATCCTACCCACGACTTGGAATTGGCCACGGTAGTGTTTTCCTTGAAGATCTGGAGACACTACTTGTATGGGGAAAAGATCTAAGTGTTCATCAACCACAAAAGTTTGAAATATTTCTTCACCCAGAAAGAGTTAAACAAGAGGCAGCGCAAGTGGCTCGAGTGAGTAAAGGATTGTGATTGCGAGATCCTCTACCACCCAGGTTAAGCGAATGTGGTAGCCGATGCCCACAGTCGAAAGGTAGCTCATTCGGCCGCCTTGATCACTAAGTAGGTTCGGTTGTGTAAAGATCTGGAACGAGCAGAGATTGCGATGGCAGTGGGGGAAGTCACTTCACAGTTAGCCCAGTTGGTAGTGCAACCGACCTTGAGGCAGCAGATTATTGATGCACAGCAGGGTGATCCCGACTTGGTTCAAAAGTGTCGTCAGGTAGGTTCAGGTCAGGCAAGTGAATTTTCTGTGTTAGTGGACAAGGGTCTTTATTATCAGGGGTTGTGCATCCCAGTAGATGATGGCTTGAAAGGGAAGCTGTTGGCGGAAGCTCATAACTCTTCATTCTTGATGCACCCAGGTAGTACCAAAATGTACCAAGATGTGAAACGGTATTACTGGTGGCCCAATATGAAAAGGGAGATAGCTGAATATGTCAGTAGATGTTTAGTCTGTCAGCAGGTGAAGGCCCCGAGGCAGAAAATAGCAGGTTTGCTACAACCATTGGATATGCTAGAGTGGAAATGGGAGAGCGTGACCATGGATTTTATTACGGGGTTGCCCAGGATAGCGAAAGGTTTCTCGTGATTTGGTTTGTGATAGACAGACTCACCAAGGTGACACATTTTATTCTAGGAAAGCCCACGTACACGGTGAGTAAGTGGGCTCAGTTGTACTGAAGGGATAGTAAGTTGCATGGTGTGCCAGTGTCAATTGTGTCCGACAGGGACCCTTGTTTCACCTCCAGTTTTTGGAAGAGTCTCACGGCAAGCTCTAGGGTCGTGTTTGAACTTCAGTTACAGCGTTTCACCCTCAAACCGATGGGCAAATAGTACGTTTAAGTCAGATATTGGAGGACATGTTACGCGCGCGTGCGTTGGAATTCTTAGGGGGTTGGGACTCCCACTTTACATTTGACAGAGTTTTGATTATAATAACAGCTATCAGTGCTACATTGGCATGTCGCCGTTTGAAGCTCTTTATGGCAGAGTTGCAGGTCTCCTGTTTGTTGGCGTGAGATTGGGAGAGAAAACTGGTGGGGACTGAGTTTAGTGGAGTTGACGAATGAAGCCATCCAGAAAATAGGCCAGAATGCTAGCACACAAAGTAGACAGTAAGAAGTTTCCGCGGATGTTAGGCGAAAAAGATCTAGAGTTCGAAGCAGGTGACAAGGTGTTCCTGAAAGTGGCGCCGATGAAGGGGTGTTCCTGAGATTCGGGAAGAAGGGTAAGCTAAGTCCACGTTTTGTAGGGACATTCGAGATTTTGGAGTGGGTCGGCTCTGTGGCTTACCGTTTGCCCTTGCCACCGTCTCTCTCCGCAGTCCATAATGTATTTCATGTCTCCATATGAGGAAGTATTTAACAGACCCGTCTCATATGGTGGACTTTGAGCCCTTGCAACTAAATGAAAACTTGAGTTACGAGGAGAAGCCCGCGCAAATTGTGGCCAGGGAGGTGAAAGATTTGGGCAGCAAGGAGGTGCCACTGGTGAAGGTTCTGTAGCAGAATCATCAGTTTGAGGAAGCAACTTGGGAGCAAGAGGACGAGATGGGGGCACTGCATCCAGAGCTCTTCTAGGACTAGAACTTTCGAGGACGAAAGTTTATTAAAGGGGGGAAGAGTGTAAAACCCCAAGAAAAAAAAGGAAAAAGAAAAAGAAAAAGAAAAAAAATAATTAAATGGTTGGTTAATTTAGGAAAAAGAAGAGGGTTTTAGGGTTATAAAGGTGATAGGGTCCTCGGGCTACGTGCAAAGGAAAAAAAAGGTTTTTTTTTCCTTCTTCTTTTTCCTCCTCCAGCCCCCCCTCTCTTCTGCAGTCGTTGTTCGAGCTGGCTCCTCTACGCCGCCGTTCGTCCGCACCAGTCGCGCTCTTCGTCGGTCGTTGTAATGTCAGTTCCCTTTTGGCAGCCCACTGTCTTTTGAGATTCTTGGGCCTAATTTGTGATTAGTTACAGAAACGTGCGGCGGTGAAGGAAGTTCTCGAGTGGAGTAAGGTTTCGTTTTAGGACAGTGCGTTATCTTGAGGTAAGTGGTTTACTGTTGGTTGCCCTAGGATGTTGTTAGGCCTGCTGAGAAATTTTTATGTCATATGTGAAACTGTGATGAAATTTGTTATGGGTTTTTGTGCTGAATTTGATGTGTTGAATTTGAAGTATTCCTACTGTGATGAAGTTGGACGTAAGGATTAAGGGGATACTGTGATAAGGTGCATGGGTAAACTGAGGATAGTGGGCTAATGTTGAAGCATGAATATAATGTATTAAGGCCTGATGTCTGAGTATTGATGTATGAGTTATGAGTAGATTGTGAAATAGTTGATTGAAGTATGGGCAACAGTGTTAAAGTTTAATGCTGAGTTATGACCTTGATTGCATGCTTATGTTCGATTATGTACTACATGTTTGTAAGCTTATGTCCACATGAGATTTTAGTGACTATTAGTGTACCACTGGGTCATGCACATCGCATGTGTGAGCCTTTGGGCCCACATCCTCTGCTTATGTACGGTGTCCTTTTTGGGATCACCACTTGTATTTATGTCGTGACCTTTGTGTCACTACTTATGAAAGCGTGCCTTCGGGTTCGCCTCTTATGCCTATACCTATGCCTATGTCTATGATGCCTTGTGTATTATGGTCCAATGGATAGACTAACAGATCACTGAGTGGGCCCAGTAGTGGGCTGTTTACTGAGTATATTTTTTTTATACTCACCCTTTTCTTTTCCTATTTTTCAGGTAAGGGTAATGACAGACTGGGGCATGACAAGAGAGATTCATGACCTGGCCATTAGGACGATTCACTGCTTCTGCATATAGTATTATGTTCTGAAATCTGGTTTAGGAGTTAGGCGTTTCTTCACTTTTATGCAAAATATGCCAATTTTATTATTTTACTATTTAATTTCATTCATTTGTTTTTAAGTAGGGTTTAAGGGTACCCCGAATAGTAAATTATTTTATTTTATTTTGCTTTAGATTATTTATTATTATTTAATTATGTTTTCCCATCTTTGCTCGTTTGAGCATTGTTAAATAAAATCTTGACTCTTTAATTTGATGATTTAAAAGAAATTGTACGATTAAGCCTATGCATGCACGAAGTAGCTTCCTAGAATGTAGTAGGAAACTAAGGTGGTTACAAAAAATGTCAAAAAAAAGAGAAAAATTGATTTAGTGACAAAAGCCAGAGTCAAGTATCGAAAGACAATAGGGAGATTTCACAATTTTGTCCCATGGTTTAAAAATGTATTTGGTCTTCTAGGGGTCTATCAATCTACACAGATTAGAAGCCTGACATAAGATTTATACTATCATTCTCAAGATTAGAAATTCAATTCTCTCACTTCACATATTATTAAAAAAAAATTATCTACATTTACTATGGGCATAGCCTATGTGAGCTTGTAGTCCAATTCAATAGAACTAAAAGCACTAAATTGATACTTTACAAGTTTAAAAGATAAAAACTATTTTTGGAAAAATTTTTGCTCCCTGGTCTCAAATTTATACAATTTTTATCTTAAAGTTTTGAGTTTAATTTTAATTTAGTCTATATATTTTAAAACGTTGCAATTTTATTTTTAAAATTGAAATTTTATTTCAATTTAGTCCCTAACTTCTAAAATTTACACTGTTAACTCAATTGTCACTTAATACACACTTTTAATATTAAGTGTTAGTATTTATTATTAATTTAATAGAGTGATAATTAATCAAAGTCCACTATTTTTACATTACAATTAGAAGTAATTTTAAAATTTTATTTCTTAATTATGTTACATTTGTAACGACGCGACTTTTCTAATACTCACTAATAGGAAGTTACAACATGCATGCATAAATCTCAAATAAACCTTTTTACAATTTCAAAATGGAAAGAAACAAATTATTTATTACAAGAAATGAACAAACAAAATAATCCACTTGGTTTAAAGAACATAAAACACTTTCTCGGGGTCCCCCTAAAAACATAAGTTTAAAATTAAAAAATAATTAAAAACTCCAAATATTAGACTGCTAACAACTATAACACGAGAACATGAAAAAGAACACGTGCAGAAGCGTTTAGCTAGTCCCATTGACACGATCACAAATTATTATTGTCATTCGTTAGAGTATTTTGCCCTTACCTGGAAAATATATCATAATAAAGGATGAATATAAAATACTCAATAAGTAACCATACTGTTGGGGTCAGGCTATGCATACATATATGCAAATGCATATTGGTGGGACAAATATATTGTAATTCATCAAAGAAACATGAGACCATGAACACTTGGAAACATGAAAACATGGATGGTCATCTAGTGAACAATTAAACACATTCTAATACGTATCTGGTGGCTTGAAACCATAGAAACATGCTAGGAAACACGTCAGTCCCCGGAGCTAAACATGGTAGTGAGCCCAAGGATCACGATGCTGAACATGCTAATGAACCCGAAGGATCATGGTAACATGGTAGGGAACCCATCAGCTCTCGATAACATAATAGTGAACCCGAAAGATCACAAAAACTTGCTAGTGTTAGAAGGGAAATTGTCACCATTGAACATGAATCATAAAACATTTATCTAGGGTCCCACATCATAGTGATTAGAACATTTCCATGGTTCTGACATGAACATAACTGAATCATTTAACATACATCAAATTCTTGAGGTCTAATACATGCTTCTAAATTTGCTTATTTCCAACTAAAACTAAGGAACTAAAATGCCTGGCACGAAGGCATTCTAGTAGTAAAGGCACTTACCTCGGATATAAGCTCAAATATTTATCCTAGTCAACCACTTTATATAAATCTTGAATCAAACCTAAGACATCAGCCAAAAATCTAATTAAACTTTTAAGGCCTAGTTCCAACTCACAAATTTATCCCAAATGTCTCCAATTAACTTACCCAAATTGTTTCTTGATCCAAAACTACAAATTTTGATTGAGGACTTCAACCTAAACATAGACCATAAATAAAAATTATAAACTTAATTTACAACATCCTCATCATTCCAAGGGGCTTGAAATCCCAAATATTTACCAAAATCTTACCAAAAACAACCTTTAAAGGTGTTGGATAGCTCGAGCTTAACTCAATTTAAAGCATGAATATTGTGGGCAACATAAAATTAGACCTACATTAAATGGACATTCAAGATCAGGTCGAGAAGATCAACAAAACCCCTAAAACTTACCCAAAAAGAAATTTGAACAATCTTAATCTTGTCGGACACCACCTCAAAAGCCTCTAAAACTCCAATCCAAAGCTGACCAGTGAGGGGGGGTTCAACTTCGACGGCGCAACAAGAAGGGAATGCAACGATGCAACGATGTTCTCTTCTGTGTTGCATGCGTATGTATGAGATAGAGGGAGAAAGAGAGGGAGAGAAAGAGCGGCGGTACCCGGTGACTGGACGAAGACGACCTGACGACGAGCGTCGGCAGAGACAAACAGTAGTCGGAGGCACTGCCGTCGAACAGAAGGCGATGAGTGGTTGGATGCTTAAGAAGTTGACTGTTAAGAGAGAGTTTGAAGGGAATGAGTTCTTGCGTGTGAGGATTGATAGAGAGAGGGAGAATTGGGGCTGTGGGTTTTCACGGGTTTCTAGATAAAAAGACTTTTGATTCTTTTTCTTTTTTTTGTCACACATACATATATATAAATTCCAAATTAATTTAAACTCTTAAATAGGGTTGGCAACAGGGCCTGGGCGGGGTGGAGGGACTCCTCATCCCCACCCCTACGGGGATATTTCCCCCATCCTCACCAATTGAAGACGGGGACGAGAATTCTCCATCGGGAAAACGGGTCCCCGCGAGGACCCATCCCCACTATATATATATATATATATATAAAATAAGGGACAAGGACACAGCGGGGATACCCTCCCCGTCCCCGACCAAACGTTATAATCCCGGGTCAAACTAGGGATTCCTCGCCCCGGTCGAGGGCAGGACCGGTGGGGATCCGACCTCGCAGGGATTTTTGCCAATTCTACTCTTAAATCCCAAATTCTAAATTATTCTCTTTTTCATTTTTAAATGCCAATTATTTTTTTAATCAAAATCACTCAGAATTCTAAATCTCTTTAAATTAATTATCTTCTCACATTATCTCAATTTTGGTTCCATTAACCAAAATTAAGAAAAATTATATTTAACTAAATTTGAGATAATTAATATAAAATCACATGACATTTTAGGATGTTACATTCTTTCGTCCTTAGGAACTTTCATCTTGAAAGTTCTAATCCTGAAAGAACTCTAGACACGATGTTCTCAACTCATCTTCTCGTTCCCATAATGCTTTGTCGAGCTGATAATTCTACCATATAACCTTTACTAGTCTTACCTCCTAATTGTGCAAAACTTTCACTCCCTTTGCAAGAATTTGCTTAGGTTTTTCCTTATAACTCAAGTTCTTATTCAACTGTAAGAGCTCAAAATCCACCACATGAGATGAATCTGTCATATACTTTCTTAACATAGAGACAAGAAAAACATGATGAACTGTAGAAAGAGGTGATGACCAAGTTAAACGATACATCACTAGGACAACTCGCTCTAAAATCCCAAATGGCCTAATAAAACGTGAACTTAGCTTCCCCTTCCTTCCAAAACTTAGAACATCTTTCACAGGTGCTACTTTTAAGAACATCTTATCATGTACATGAAACTCTCACCCCCTTCTTCTCGTATCAACATAACTTTTCTGTCCGTCCTATGTTGTTTGCATCCTTGCTCTAATCTTCCAAATAACCTCATTGATAGCCTATACTAATTTAGACCCAAAAACTTTCGAATCTCCAACCTCAGCCAATAAACAAGAGACTACAACTCTTTCCCATACCAAGCCTCAAAGGCGTCATGCCTATAGTAGCCTGGTAACAATTATTATAGTGAACTCTATGAGATGCAAATGGGAGTCCCAACTTTTTGCAAATATAACGTGCAAGCGTGTAACATGTCCTCTAGTGTTTGATTCAAATGCTCGGTTTGACCATCGGTCTATGGGTGAAAAGCTTTACTAAAATCTAACTGAGCACCTAATGCTGATTGGAGACTCCTCCACAAACTAGATGTAGGGTCACTATTTGACATAACTAAAACTGGTACCTGATGAAGTGTGACAACCTAGTACATATAGAACTATGAATTTTAAGACGCTAAAAATTAATAGTACTTTAACACATTTACTCTGAGAACTGTCGTGAGCTTAAGAAGTTATATTCAATTAAAACATGTATCTAAACTGCTTGAACTGGCACAGAGAAATCTCCATACATGGAGCTGAGTAACTGGCCACACTAGATAGAGCGTAATCCCAAGATGCATAGCATAGAAAGTTCGGCCAACTGGAAACTACTTCTATTATTTGAGCGTTAATTGTGATGCCCTTCTTAGCAACTACATGCGTGAGAAACAACTTTGTCTGACTAAGTCTCATATTCATTAGAAACTCGACCTAAACATTTCTACTACCAAGGGTTGTAAAACTTACCTGAAATAATTCTCATGTTACTCTTTATTCCTAGAACCATAACATCTCATTGTTTAAACCCTACCACGAAAGAATTTAAAAGATCTTTCTAAAAACGAGGTTCTTGAAGTCCTGGATATTATAAAGTATGGTCAATCTAAAACACATCACTGTAACCTTATAATAACTATAATTAATCCCTGAAGATAGTTTTTTTTTTTAAGATACAAACCTTCTTGATTTGTAAATCTATCTTAAGAATGTCCATATTCCTTAGAGTTAATTAGCTCATTGTCAATACAAGAGAAAACATATCATCTTGTAGTGCCCTAAGCCTAGGATTCAGACCAAGACTTAAAATCCAAATTCAGCAACTGGTGGCCCCGACGTTCCCCTGCATCCTCTATGACTTGTCTACACTACCATACTAAACTCTTAAAAGTTGATACATAAATGCATGGATTCCATTTCCCTTCTTGACAAATCAAACTAATGTGTTCAGAGGCACAATATTAAGGCATAACAAGAACTTTGGTGAATAATTCATGTTTCTATGACTTGAGCTATTTCATCCCATCTATAACGATTTCTTACTATCAGCTCAAGCTTTACTCTCAAGTCCACCTTTTGTACTAGTGATGATCTTAGAAAATCTAACTTTCTTACTTTTACAAATATATAACTTTCTACCTTCTTCAAACTAGATTATTTTCCTCTTTCAACTAAATTAATGACTTCAATATTTTCTATATAATGTGTTCCCAAAATTAAAATCTCCCAATCCTTGTTAACACTTTCAATTATGTACCTTTAGGCTAATAAAACCTCATCCCATGTCAATAGTTTCAAAACAACCATTGCTACTAACAACTTCACCTTAATTATATCTCTTTAACCTTTTATTTTGGAAAAGACTTTCATGTTGAAATTGAGTTTCACAACTAACATTTTACACAATTTCCTCCAACTATACATAGTAAAGTCCAAAGTTCCAAATGGTAAGGAGATATCTTCCTTTACACGAAAGCTTACACCTTGTAATCACTCATATGATGTCTTAGCATCCAAACCAAACTTAAAGTATTGAGAGTCTTGAATACATTAATTTCCTTTATCTTTCCAAAATATTAAAACCTTTCTTAGATATTTTTATTTTTCTCACACTTATCTTTGTTAAGGCCGATAAATTGAAGGTACACTTTTCACTTTTCAAGTGAAAATAATCTCAATACCAAGAAATATGACCATTTATAACCCCTTCAAAATCTACAATTTAATTCCAAATTTGAAACTTTAGGAGGATACTCTCTACAATACCTTCAATTGGTATCAGAGAATCATTTAAGCATTCAATTTGGTTTAATTTTAGTTTGGTGGGTGTTTTTCATGAGATATATGAAAATGGTGAACTGATATGATTTTCTGAGTTCTGGCATTTAATATCTCTTTCATTCCTTGATTAAATTTGTAATTGGCTCTTGTTTAATGAGCTTATATATGTGCTCAAGAGTCTGTAATTTATTTTGGATCATTAGAGTTGAAATTAAGTTGTAATTGAAGAAACATATGAAGAAGGTCGAGCTGCAGATTCCAGTTCTTCAGCATCTGCTCAAATCTCGTTGATCAAGTTTCAATCGAGATTTCCATAATTCAAGCGAGAGCGAGATTTTACAAGCGAGATTTCGTTTTGAGCGAGATGTTGATGGAAATTCAAGCGAGATTCTAATAGAATTTGCGAGCGAGATTTCAAGTTCAAACGAGATTTTGAATCGATTTTGAGCGAGATTTCTAGTTCGAGCGAGAGATCGAGTTCGAGTTCGAGCGAGGTTTTGAATTGAGTTCGAGTGAGATTTCGAGCATGGAGTGAGAGATCAAGTTTGAAGTAGGATTTTTTAATCAGTTTTCAGCAAGAGATTGAGTTGGAGCGAGATTTTGAGTATGGAGTGAGAGATTGAGTTTGAAGCGAGATTCTTGAATCAGTTTTCAGCGAGAGATTGAGTTGGAGCGAGATTTCAATGGACCAAGCGAGAGATGAACCGAGCGACAACAGAACTAGCAAAAGTAGCCGGTTTGATCGGTTCGGCCTTAAAAGGATTTTGGCTGGTCAGGTTCAGGCAATTCTGGTCCGGTTCAAACTGTTTGGGTTCGGTTTGGAGCAGTTCGAGCAGTTCGGAAGCAGTTTGGAGCTGTTTCTTACAGTTCCTGTAATTTTTAGGCTTTTGTTTGCTTGTTTATGCCAAAACTGAAACCATATCAGTATGTGTTTAATTATTTATACATGTGATGTATGTTATAATTAAATAAATCTTGTATGTGCATGCAGTATGCCATGTAGATTTAAAAACCCACCATAGAAAGCATGTTACATGTATTGAAAGTATGTTATAAAGTGTTATAATATATAGTATGCATGTTCGGATTCTTTTTATTTAATAGAATTGTTATATTAAATATTGAATGCATTTGATGTCTGTTGTGGATGTTTAACATGTCTAAAATTTTGTAAGTTGTTATAAAATTAGATTAGACATTTAAAATCCATAACAAAGAACAGTTGCATGCTCACGTAAATTAACCACTCATTTTTATAGTTAAAATAGGTCGTTAAACTTATAAAACTTGGGTTACAAACTCAACTGATATATAATCCTGTCGAAGACTGGAGGTATTTAAGTTGACGGTCTACGGAACACCTTCTACCTGGAGATTATGGCTAAGCAATGCATGAGCGATGTGATTAGAACATTCTCATGGTTCTAACGTGCTTATAATGAATCATTGAACATACATTAAATTCCTGAGGTCTAATACATGCTTCTGAATTTACTTATTTCCAACTAAAAAATGAGGAATTAAAATTATCACGCTCCCTCCCAGGCTATCCTCTTAATCTGAAAGGAGATATGAAGATAGTAGATGCCAATCCTCCTATGACGTCTATTGCCTATCTAGTACTTGTAGCCTGTGTCCTCACACTTGTTTTAACCTAATAAACAGTTTATAACATAACATCACAACATACATACATTCTCGACATCAGCCTTGAAGGCATTTTAGAACATCAGCATAATCCAGTAGTGCTTAAATAATTACATATTTACAACCAAGGTAACTTCTCACCATATTACACACGATGGCATCTACAACTTAGGGTTCTACCCTTCCCAACTCATGATCATAAGTTCCAAAAACTTAACAAAGACATGACAAATGTTGGATTTAGTGTCCTAAATCTCATATATCTTATAGTATGTATTTTGAAAAAACAAATTATCTATTTAATAAAATAAGAGGTATTTTATTTGACATTCAAATTGCATTAATTCAATCCAATAAACTAATATCCAAGGTTATGTGATGTAACTTGAACAGTATGTGGTAGATATACAAGTAGTTCATGTTCAAGTTATAACCTAAAAGATCTGCAGTAAATGGATAAGGTTAGGTGCCTTATCCTGGTAATGTTGTGAATACGACCCACTTTGTAATTGTTACATGAGTTGTAAATGTTACAGAAAATATGAGCCATATTGTTCTTGTGGAGACATGTGAGTGGGGGTAACCTATATAAAGCGTTTATACAAGACCAGACAGTGAAATGATTGGTTTCTCTTTATAATATTATTTCATTAGAATGACCATAGGTGACTTGACCTTAATTCTGAATGAGTTGCAGACTCTTGTGTATGAGGGCAATTCTTTAATCTGTATGGGTGAGAGTAGCAGTGTTAGCCGACTTAACAAGCCTACCATTTTGAGGATTTGTTCGATTAAAGAGCTAGGAACACACCTAACAAAAAGGAATTCACTCATTCTTGATCATAGAGAAATTAGATAAATTGCTCTTTTAACAGCTGATTCCGGATCTTGAACAATGAGACCTCAACTTCTCACTGGTCCGAGAAGTGTTAGTTTATAGTTGGACTATAAACTAATTGTTCATTAGATGAATCAGTGGTACTTAAAGAGTTAGGTGTAACTATAGGGGTAAAACGGTATTTTGACCCAACTATAATTATGAGCAATTTGGGAAGGGTCAACTCACTGTTGATTGGTCATATCTATGGACACAAATACATCTACGAAGAGTGCAGCTTTCGATCTTTAGTGGAGTGATCTATAGTTAATGAATATTGACTGATTTAATTAAATTAATCTCATATCATTGAAACTTCTAATTTGTAGGTCCATAAGGTCCCATTGTGAGCTCGTTAAGGATGGTAAAAAGATTGATTTGAATGGTTCAAATTAATTAAATAAATTTTATATTAATATGATTAATATAAAGTATAGTGAATTATGATAGACATTATCTATAATCCAAACTATATTATGAGAGATGTATTTGAATGAGATTCAAATATTAGATTTATACGAATTGGATTCATAAAGAGATATATGATATTTGTATGTTACTTAATCAATTAACTTTATATTAAAATTGATTTAGTATATAGTTATTTAATTTTTATGCTAATTAATTAAATAATGGTTAATTAGTTAATTAGCTAAAAGGAAGAAATTGGAAAAGCTTTGAGAAGGGGTTACCCTTTCTCCTTATAAATATACTATTATAACATTTTTTAAGGTAAGGTTTGTTTTTGTGAAAAATGACCTAGCCTCCACCCTTCCTTTCTAATATCTCTTCTTCAAAAAGAATTTCTCTCTTAAAAAAATCCTCAATCAAAAGGTCCTGGAGCCCACACTTCCAATCCTTGTTTATTCCAAGAGAATAACAAAGTAGCCTTAAAGGTGGTGTTCTTGTTGAGAAGCTTGAGATTATTTGTGGCCTTTGGAGGGAAAAACGTGAAGAAGGAAAAGAATCCACAAGGGTGAGTTCATTTCTTCCTTTCTTCTTCATTGAAAGTATGTTTAGGTCCTTTTGTAAGTTTATCCTTTAAATATTTCCAAGAGTTCATTGATTTTAGTTTCTCACAATTTTTTCTTTAAATTGTAAGGCGACCACACATTTTTGGGGGAATTGGATTCCCTTCAACTAAGACCTAGGTAGATGTCAAGTCTTTCAAAATCCTACTAATTAGTGGTAGACTGGCAGCTGTAAGTTAGACTCCAGGTAATCGACCACTACCTGGTAAGTAAACATTTTGAAAGGGTGAGCTAAAATTGCCCAGTGAGTAACTAACTTTTGAAACTTATTACATAAACATAAATATGGTAAATAAACAAGGAACAACTAGTGAACATAAATGCTTTCGTAGTTTCAGGGTTAAGAAATCAAACTTAGTTAAAGCATAGAAACTTTGCATTTTAAATCATAACATTAACATACTGGAAATCCTAAAATCATATCATCGCTTGGCTAATCTCATGAGAAACACCTATATAGACATAATGTATGCCCTGGATAGCTTCATCTCCTTGAGTATCAAAGGACCCGGATAACTTCATCTTCTTGAGTATCGAGTTTCAACACCAGAGTACTGAAAGCATGATTTATTGTAAACATATATAGTGCTTTAATATTTTAGCATTCCTTAGAAAACTTGGCTTCCAAGTAGGTAAACATGGCATAAAAGTGCATAATACAATTAGGAATGCTTTTATGAATCAAAACATACTTAAAATATTGCGTAAGAACATGATTCATAAACTTTTCTTGGAAATCATTCATGTTGGAAACATGCTTTGAAAACCTTAGAGCGGACCATGCGTGGAAAGTTTTGCTTTTAGAGCGGACCATGCGTCCAACATACTTTCGTTGCAGTATGCGTTGAAAACAACTTAAAGATAGCATACTTAAAACTCACATGTTCAACCTAAATTATGCTTTGAAATAATCATGCTTAGAAAAAAATTTAGGTAAAACATTCAATACACATGCATTAAAACCTAATCACGGAGAACATTTGAAAAACTTTGTCAATCACTGTTACTTGCTAGCTCCTAAGGATTTATAAGCCTTCTCAATTTTCGTTTGGCTTGTCACATAAATACATACCCTTGGTGAATAACATTGGCTCCCTTTTGAGTTTTACTTACTTTAACTAACTTAACCTTTTAGGCCTTCTTTTTTCTTAATCTAAATTTATCTCTAATTCCCCTTTTTGAGTCCACATTTAAATATTAATTAGCTTAACATGCTTAACATTCCTTAAGGACTTCACTTACCAACACTTAGACTTCAAGACTATTGCAATGGCAAGCCCTTAGTAACTTAGGCACACCACACGGCCTGGTGAACGTAGAGCACACACACACTATCACTCGAGGTAGGTGATGAGACACGCACACGATACTGTAGGCGCGTGCACGGTCTCCCGCTCACTGACCTATGCGTTAGGTGTTGAGGTATGCATTGAGCTTTGTTCTTTATGCGTTGAGCGTTACACGGACACTAGCGTTGGGTGCTTCTTTTGCCGTACAACCCAACCTCGCACACACCCAAGCAACCTTGTCTTGGCTAATGTGCGCACACACTCGCCGGCACCAAAGCATGCCCATCCTCCCCACCTCAGTGAGCTACATGCTTGTTCAACCGATGCAGCTGCCTGCTTGTTCTTCAACATCAATTTTCAATTTTAACTTTCAAAACTTATAACTCATAATCCATTCATCAAAACACAAAACTTCCTTCTATGAACTTCTTACATAACCTCTTAATTATCTTACCTCAAATTTTGAATTCAAATTCCTCCTAAAGAGCTCAAAATCTGAAATCCTAGGGTAAATCTAGAATTCAAATCAACCTTCAATTTCTTCAAGATGTCTTCATCAATTCATGAGAATTTCTTCACAGCAGCCCTAGAGCATCAAGTAGACTAATGAAGTTTCCTTTTGGCTGAAGAAATTCCTTCTTTGCACGAGAGAATTAACCAAACTGATTCATTCTTTATAAGTCTTTTTATACTCCCTCTTGCATGCCAACTTTGTCTAAATAATTGTCAGCTCGTGCCATTAAGTTTAATTCTTTACCTCTAATCATGTCCCTTTGCCCGCCAACTATACTTAGGAAAATAAAATTTCCTCAACACTCAAACACATAGGAGATCATGCTCCTTACCGATGCAAGTCCTTCCCACCACTACTTCACCGCACGCACAACAACCTCTACAGCATCTGGCCTTGAATGCTCAATAACACCTTCAATCGCTTATGCCAAGTAGCCTATTAGCATATATTCTTGGGCGCTCGACCACATGCTTGGTCGCCTATCTCACATAAATTAATCTCTAATGAGGGCAGCACAAGGCTCATGCTAGGCTACCTGCTTAGACTAATGCTTTAAGCAACAAACACAATAACCTCTATAACTTGAACTAAGGCCTCTTTAGCGCATCCTTCAAAGTACAAGCTCTTCCATGCCTAACCTTTCCCCTTTTAACACTCTTCAAGAACTTACTAAGTATTGGAACTCTTCCCTTTCACCTGAGATCTCCCTTCTACTACACTTAAAATATTTTCCAATCCTAAACTTAATTAATTCAATTTGAAGGCTTATTCACCTAGAAACCCTTCTCCTTTTTAACCTATCCACTAACGTCAAATCTTAACAAATTGAACAAACTCATTTAACAAGCTTTAAAACAATAAACATCATGGTAACTTCTCAAGCATAAAAATTTAGGAAAACAAGTTATAGGTTTACAAAAATGGCCAACACAAAGGTGTTCCAATAGTAAAGCCACTTACCTCGGATATAAGCTTAAATATTGATCATAGTCAATCAGTTTGTCTAAATCTTGAACCAAACCTAAGACATGAGCCAAAAATCTAATTAAACTTTTAGGGCCTAATTCAAAATCACAAGTTTATCTCAAACATTTCCAATTAACTAACCCAAACTACAGCATGATCCAAAACTATCTCAAATTTCGATTAAGAACTTCAATCTAAACATAGACCATAAATAAGAATTATAAACTTAATTTATAGCATCTTCATCATTCCAAACGGCTCTGAAATCCCAAACACTTGCCAAAATATTACCAAAAACAACCTTTAAAATTCCTCCAAAACTCAAATCTAAAGCATAAATATTGTGGGCAACATAAAATTAGACCAACATTCAATGGGCATTCAAGATCAGCTCGAGAAAGATCAACAAAACCCCTAAAACTTACCCAAAAAGAATGTCGAACAACATCTTAAAAGTCTCTAAAACTCCAATTACACTGGGTTCAATTTCCGACACAATGCAGAGGAAATGCAAGGATGCAACGACGTTATCTTCTGTGTTGCGTGCGTATGTGTGTGAGAGAGAGAGCGGCAATATTCGACAATTGGACGAAGGTGGCCCGACAACGAGTGCTAATGGAGACAAACGGCGGTCGGTGGCAATGTCGATCGAACGGAACACGGTGGGTGGGTGGATGCTTGCGGTAGCTAAATATTAAGAGAGAGTTTAAAGGGAGTGAGTTCTTGTGTGTGAACTTTTAGAGAGAGGGAGAATTGGGGCTGGGGTTTGCATGGGTTTCTAGGTAGAGATGTCCATTCTCTCTACAAGGCTGGGGCCTCTTGGGGAACCGCCTCAGAACGAGGTGGGAAATCCCCGATCGGACGAGGAATAGGGAGAATTTTCTCCCCAACCCTGACCTCGTCCCGATTTCCCGTCCCGCCGCGCTCCACCCCGATGAGTATAACACATATTTACATATAATAATAATAATACAAAATGTGAGTTTATATATATTATAAGGGTGTTTTTAAATATAGAAAAATGAATCAAAATATTTACAAAATATAACAAAATTTTAGAACTATCAATGATAGATGCTGATAGACACTGATAGAATATCAACGTCTATTATTGATAGTTCTAAAATGTTGCTATATATTGTAAATATATTAAATAGTTTTACTATTTGAAATAATTTTCCTATATTATAAAGTTATTTCTTTATTATTTACTTTACAAAAATCATAGCTAGAACATTTCCATCCCAACTTTTTCATATTTTATTACATTTTAAAAATGTTTTAATATTCAAAATCTTATTTTTAAGATCATGAATGTAATAAAAAGAGAGAGAGAACTATTCTTAGAAATGAAGAAACTTTTTTCCATTTTATTATATTTGTAAATAAATTAGCCAATTTGCTATATATGAAAACAATCTCATAAAATATATTATTTTTATTAGAACATTTTGTAGTGTTTTCTTTGAAAAAAAAATTATTGGAAATAACTCATTTAATATACAAATTCTTATCTTGTTGAAAATAAATTTAATTTTTTTAAAAATAGAAAAATTATATAAAAAATAAGCGAGAATTTTTTTTCTCCGTGGGAACCCGATCCCTGCGAATTCTCTATGGAAATACCTACCCCAATCCTCGTAGGAATTTTTTGGGGACGGGGATTGAAATAGGGGTTAGGGATGGGGATGGGAAGGCTTCCCCGTCTTTGCCCCGTGACATCTCTATTTCTAAATAAAAGAACTTTTGATTTTTTTTTTTTTTTTTGTCACACACATATAAATTCCAAATGAATTTGAACTCTTAAATCCCAAATTTCAAATTATTCTCTTTTTCTTTTTTAAATTTCAAATATTTTCATCAAAATCACTCCAAAAATTCCAAATCTCTTTAAATTAATTATCTTCTCACATTGATCTAAATTTTGGTGTCATAAACCAAATTAAGGAAAATTAAAATCAACTAAATTGAGATAATTAATTAAAATCACTTAAAATTTTGGGTTGTTACAAAGTTAAATAATAGACATTATCCATAAAAAAAAAAAAAAAAAAAATTAGACATTAACGTAAAAAACTGAAGTGAATACTTAAGCTCTGTTTGATAAGGTTTTTTATTTTTAATTTTTGAAAATTATGTCTACAAATACCATTTCCACCTCTAGGTTTCTTGTTTTGTTATTTACTTTCTACCTATATTTTTAAAAATTAAGCCAAAATTTTGAAACTACAAAAAAGTAGTTTTTAAAATTTTGTTTTTGTTTCTAGATTTTGTATAAGAATTCGATTCTTGTATTAAGAAAAATGCAAATCATGGTAAGAAAATGAAAGAATGTAGACTTTGTTAGCTTTAGGGCTTCAATCAAACCAAATATTTTGATGATAACAAACTCAGATTTTTTGTACTAACATTTTCAGTGTTTTAGAGTCACTATCTTGTAGAGCTCGGAAAGACGATTTCAACGCAATTTGAATCGCTCAAATCGGAGTTCAAACGAGAAAGTTATAAGCAAAAGAAGATTGGAGAGGAAATCCAACGTGGCAGTAACACGTGGCACATTGCTGACGTGGCATCCGACGTGGCACACAAACAGTCAATATTGATGATGTGGCAGATGAAGTGATGCTCCAACCGGTAATTTTTTGTTGACACGGTGATGATGTGGCACATGATGCGGCAGTAACGTGGCGACCGTGGAGAATGAGATAATGACAAGTGGCAGTCACCCAGCTTCGTGCGCGCGTGCGCCGCACGTGCCTGTGGTTTCTTCACAGAATGCGGCACGTGACGCTCAATCTTCTCCCCTGTGCATGTGGTGCTCATATCATCCGACTATTTTTTATTTTTATTTTTATTTTCTTATTTTCCTTTAATTTCCTGATCCAATTTTCTCCAAATTCTCACCAAATTTCCAGCCTTTTCAAATTTGATTTCCTTCTTAAATTTTCATCATTCGAATCCTTTTTATTCTCCAAATCTCAATAATTCCAATCTTTCAAAATTCCTTTTCAAATCCTTTCCTTTTCTATTTTTATTCAATCTCCACCATTCATTTGCAATCATATCCAATGGCCAAAATTTATCTTTCTTGCCTATAAATTCGACTTGATTTTACTCTTCATATACACACACCAAAAGCTATCAAGTCTTAAGCTCTCAATTCTAAATTGGCCTAGAGTTATTTTTGTGAGTTTTTTTTTTTGAGTGCTCAACTTGTGTATTTAGCCTTCAAGAGGTAATATTGTGAGGTTTTCTTTTAATTTTTGGGAACTGTATTAAGGTATGGGTACACCTTGGGTTGTGAGAAAAAGAAATTGGTTTGATCCTGAAGATCTTGGGTTTCTCTTTAGTCTAGGAAAAAGAGGGTCGTGTGTCGATTTGGTCCTCACCTGCAAGAGGATCACTCAGTGAAATACCCAAGAAGGAGTCTTAGAGGATGGAGTAGGCAATTTGCCGAATCACTATAATTCCCGGTGTTTTCTCTTCCTCTCTCTGTTATTTCTTGTTTTCAAATTTTTTGCTTCTTGTCTTAGTTATTTTTTTAATCTTTCTAAATTACATGATTTAATTTTTAGTGTGTTATTTAAATTTATCCTTGATTAAATTGTCTTTAAATTTGAAGTTATCATAACTTGCATGATTTAAGTTTTGTCTTGCATGAATTTTCTTTAATCAAATTAATGGGTTAATTTTATTGAGCATTGTTTGAAGATAAAATTATTTTTTTAAAAAAAATTGGTAGTCAACCCTATTCACCCCCTCTAATGTTGTCTTTAGATCCTACAGACTTAAGTTTCAAAAATCAAAAACAAAAAAACACAATGGTTATCAAATGAGACCTGAATAAAAAAAAAAAAAAAAATTGATGTTTAAGTAAAAATCTTAAAACTTTGGACCAAATTGAAACAAAACTCAAATGTATTTTGTAACCTATTGACTAAATAAAACCTAGACCAAAAAAGTAATTTTTTTCGTTTACTAGTTGAGACTACGCGTTGCACCTATTTCATAATGTTGAAAATAGAATGTGCACGTATAAGTTGAAATAAGAACTTTATACTTGATAATCATTTTTTTATGTTTATTTTTAAAAGAAAAAAGAATCATATTACTCAAAATAATTTTAAATTAATATTATTATTACAAACTTTTTTATGAAGTAATCGAATTGAATTTTTGATTTCTTAATTTAAATCTTTGATAGTAAAAGAACAAACAAAATAGTAATGTTTTGCATTAATAGTAAGAAAATGTTAATCACTTTTATTAGAAATAAAAATTTATTTTTTAATATAGTTATAGTTTTTGTTTAACTTTCTTTAGAAAAGAGAAATATCTCTTAATAAAAAAAAAAAAAAAATTCAAGGGATGTCTAGGAACTTTAAAAATCATAATAATAAATAAAAATAAAAATAAATATTAAAGAATAAGGGAAGAAACACAAAAATATGTGGCAACAGTGCTTTAAGAAATTTATTTAACAAAAAAAAACCCTATAAAATTACGTTGAAAATCAGGGAGAGCGTGTTAATAAAATTAAAACTAAAACGAAGGAAAAAAAAAACAAGAAGAAGAACATGAAAAGACATGAGAATATTTAGGTCTCCTAATTAGATTTTTTTAAAAAATATTTTTAAATAGATATTACAAATAAAATGTGATTTTTTTAAAAAGATCCTTTATTTAACTAGATATTTTTAAAAAATATATTTAAACTAGATATTAGTTAGGATTTTTTTAAAATAATGTTATTTTAATATATATTGACAAAAGTGGGGTAGGATTGAAAGTATTATAAAAAATAGGTTTTTAAATCGTGTACCCGGTACACAATTAGCCCTAAATCGTGTATCTGATACACGATTTTCTGTTGATCTGGTACGCACAGTTTGCCGTGGCAGTCCTGCAGCGTTGACTGAGGTAATCGTGTACCCATTACCTTAAGTGCTGTACGGGTACACGATTCCCTTCTCCATTAAACCACCGCGAGTCTTCTTCTTCCTCCATCCGAAAGCCTTCTGCCTCCTCTTTTCTTCTGTCTTCCCCGTCCAAAAATCTCCTCTGTTCGTCCATCCGAACAAATTATCCAAAAATATCCTCCCTTAAGTCGTGTGCCTCCATTTAACCGGTCGTCCAACCGTTCGCCCGAAAGCTTCTCCTCTCTTTGATTGTACTAAAAAAATTTCCCTACGTTGTTTTCGAATATATAATCTTCATATATATATATATATATTATGCTACTTATATTGTTTGTATTTGGGTTGAACTTAATATATAGTTTATGGATCCATGATTTATTTGTTGGGTTAAATCTAGAAATATATGTATATTTGTTGGGTTATTTTGTCTAATGTAGTTCATGAACTTAGAAATTAGATTTTGGTTGTGCTGATTTTGTTGGGCTACTTTTCTGATTTTGTCTAATGTAGTTTATGAACTTAATGTGTAGTTTTAATGTAGTTTATGAACTTAGAAATTAGATTATTTTTATGAACTTAAAAATGAAGATTGGTTCATATATATATTATTTTGTTTGCAGTTGAAAAAATCATAATAAATATGTCGATGCGTCCTGAAGATTTAGTTATTCTTGAACCTAGAAATGATGGAGATAGTGACATTGACGTTGAAGTTGATGAATTATTTGGAAACGACAGTAGTAGGGGAAATGACCTTGAGTTGGTACCATCGGATATGTTCACCCAAATAGATTGGAAAATTAAAAATTCAACTAGGGTTTACTTTGGAGGAAAGAAATATAGATGTAGATAAATGTAGTTTAATACAGAAAGGAATCTTGTTTAATACCAAAGAAGATTTACAGCTTGCTGTAAAAAAATATTGTGTGACAGAACACTACGAAATTGTTGTAGTGGAATCAAATCATGGAGTGATGGTTCTGCTTAGAGGTTATGGGCATGTCGGCGAAAAACTCATGGGATGTTCGAAATCACCAAACTTCAAGGGAACACTCATGTTTGTTTTCAGAATTGACACAGGATCATTCACAGCTTGATTCAAATTTTATGAGTATCGAAATCCAAAATTTGGTTAGAGTTGATCCTAGGGTACCTGTGGCCCTACTCCAAGAAGCAATTAAAAAACAATATGGCTATAATATTAATTATAGACGGATGTGGCAAGCCAAGAGAAAAAACGTTGATAAAAATCATATTCAGAGCTTCCGTATTGGTTGAGTGTTGTTGTTCATTACAATCAGGAACACAAACATATTGGTTTTTCCTTCCCTCTGATGTGCCAAGTACGACTATATTTTGTCGAGTTTTTTGGTCCTTTGGTCGTGAAAGAGAAGGTTCAAACATTGTAGGCCATTAATCCAGATCGATGGAACTCATCTCTACGGAAAGTATAGGGAAAATTATTGACCGCCTTATCTATTGATGCAAACGGACATATATTTCCCCTTGCTTTTGCTATTGTTGAAGGTGAAAATTCGTCCCGTTGGTCATGGTTTTTGTGGGCATTGTGTGAATATGTTACCCAAAGAGAGGGTATTTGTTTGATTTCTGATAAACATAAAGGCATTCTTGCCTCAAATAATAATGAGGAAATTGGTTAGAGTGAACCTAGAGCGTACCATCAATATTGTTTTCGCCATGTTGCCAGTAATTTCAATACGAAATACAAATCAAAGCAACTAAAAAAATTTGGTGTTTAAGGTAGGAAATCAACACCAAAGATGAAAGTTCATTCGGTGCATGAAAGAATTGAAACAATTGCACCCTGAATGTCTTGAATATTTTTCAAACATTGACTTGGAAAAATGGACTCAATCACACGACGGTGGGTATCGCTATGGGTGGATGACAAGCAATACAGTTGAATGCATGAATGGTGTTTTCAAAGGTGCTAGAATGTTACCAATTACTTCTTTGGTTAGGCTAACATTCTATCGCACAATACTGTATTTTGAACGTCGGAGACAAGAAATCAGTGAAGTACTCAATCGTGGAGACATGTATACAGAATATGCCCTAAAAAAACTTAAGAGGTGGGAAAAACAAGCATTTGCGCATACGGTGATATCTATTGACAGGGAAAGTTAAACTTTTGAAGTACAAACTGATATAAGTATGATTTCTCCCTATAAAGGACAACACACCCAAGTTTTGAACTTGAAAGAAGGAATGTGTTCTTGCAATAAGTGGCCTTCATTCAAGATTCCATACTCTCATGTAATTGCAGTTTGTGATTACATGCGTATGATCATTTATTGATGAATGCTACAAATTGTCCAATTTCAAGGGATGTTATGAAGGCCGCTTCCATCCAATACAACACCAGATTATTGGCTTGAAATGGATTGGAGAGAGGCGAGCCAAAAAGTGCGATGTACAATTTGCAAGAGAGAAGGACATAACAGATGCACTTATCTACAACGTACATTAGGTGCTTCGTCTTCGAGTCAGTAGGTGTATTTTTTATGTAATTGTATATTTTATATACTTTATTTTTTATGTACTTATATTTTTCATATAATTGTACCTTTTATGTACTTATACTTTTTATGTAATTGTAATTTTTATGTAATTGTGGACTTGTTCCTAAAGTCTTAATATTGTTGTACATCTTCCATTAAAAAAAATTAGTCAATCTATTTCTTTTTTTTTAAAAAAAAAGAAAAATAAATCGTGGACCAATCAACGATATGGTGCTGACTAGATTAAATCGTACTTGTGTACCACGCACACAAGTTTGCAAAAAGACCCAACCCGAACACACAAAAGCGCATCAACAAACTTGAAACAGAGGATTTGATCCAATTGTATCCAAAATTCCAAAACTTGACGAACAAGAAAACCTCCTCGTACCTTTTTAATCCTCCTCTCATTAATCCCAATCATACCCGCCTCGATTTTCCCCCATCTATTCTCCTCTGAAGGATCAAAAGACCACTCAGTGACTTTCCCACTCTCCTTTTTTGGAGTCCCAATTTCTATTTTGGTCTATTTTTCATGGCGAAACTGAAGATTTCAGGGCCATGGACTGGTGTGTTGGATGTGGAACTCGATATTTGGACTGTCCCCATGTTGAGGGAAGAAATTGCAAGACGATCGAACTGTGGTGTTGAGTCGATTAATTTGATTTCTGGTGGTAAAATCTTGAAAGATGGCGATGGAAGCGAGAAGCTTATCCATTTGGGTCTTAAGAACAACTCTAGGATTCTTGCTAGACGGGTTTCTACTGAAGAGGGCAAGGCACTCAAGGATGAATTGATGGCTGAGGAAGAACGCTCTACTAGGCTTGCTCGAGTCAAGTGATTCTTTTACTTTTTATTTCTCTAATTATTTTTATATCTTCTCTTATAACGATGTTTATTAGGATTGTGTGCAATATCATTGCTGCCTGCTTAATTTGACAGAAGCCAATTCATTGTGTGTTCATAAGTTTCAACTGGAGTTGCTTTGTTTGCTTGTGTTTCAATAGATTTTACCATTCTGGGAAGCTCGGTTTTGTAGAATGTTGATTATTCCATGTAGAAATTGGTAAAAAATTTCAGAGATTTTGGGATTAAATGGGTTTGCTTTTCATCGTCTTCTTTTCAAGTTTTGTGGAAGTAATATTGAAATTGAATTTTAAGAGAGTCAATCCATGGTGGCCACCTACCTAATTTTTTTGACACCCAAATGTTGTTGGGTCAGGCAGGTTGTCCCGTGAGATTAATGGAGGTGCACATTAGTTGATCCGGACATTCACAAATATAAATTATAAGAAGGAAAAAAAAAAAGAAAGAAAAAAAGATCTTATCGCCACAATGAAAGTTGGATTTTGGATGACTGCTTGGGTTCTTCTATGGGTATATGATGAGGCTTTAACAGTTGATTTTGGAAACAATGCATCTAGTTCAGGAATGAAAGGCAAATTTTATTTGTAAGCTGGAATGTGGCATAATGAATCAAATGATAATCAACTTTTGGAGGATATTTTTCCCCATGGCAGGGCCATGAGTAATTTTGAAGATCTAAAAGACATCTTAATGTATTGCTGATGTTTATGCTGAACGTTTTACATTGTTTAGTATCTATCTGATTTTCTGGCATCTTCTCTAAATTTACAGGGCAGCTGCCACTGCTCTAGCTGAAAGGCATGCTAATGGTTTTCTCCCGGTTGAAGATTTCAATATAGAACTTGAGGATCAAAGTGGACAGAAAGTTAATTTTGGGTCTGAAACTGACCAAAAGTAAGTAATAAATCATTCTCAATATTTGAATTTATGTTTCCTCATGTCAAATATTAGAAATATATTTGTTGCACATTTAACAGGGCAATCATGATGGGCCTTATGCTTCATGCAAACGCAAAGCAGCTGATAAGAAAGGGAAATTACAAAGATGCATTAGAAGTTCTCATCATGGGAGAGGTCTGGCTGGTTGATCATGTTAATTAATCTTCAAGACTAGCAACTAAATTTTATCTGTTTTTCCCCTTTTTAAGAAACAGTGACCAGATCTAAATGATTTGAGGTGAACTTGAAGATTCAAACCATATATAGATGATGATAAAAATCTCCCTCAAAAGGAAAGGATAAAATAAAACATATCTGGCCAGATACTGATATCAGCGTACTTTTATTTACTATGAATACTAATCAATTTGGTTTCGTTCTTGTAGGAGGCTTTCTCTCTTTGCAATCCAAAGTTAATTGAGGTGAATGACTCATTCTCGTTATTTTTACTTGTAAAAGAAAGAGGAAGTTAAGTTACCGTGTCCAACAAAACAGACCACTCAAACAAACTTATAACTATTCGTTTATAACATTGCAACCAAAGTTAGTATGAGACTTTTAAATATTAATAAGGCTGGTCGGGTCATCGTTGTTATGTGATTTGAGGCATTGGGTTGAGACCAGGTGAAAATACACAGATTTTAATGATTTGCCTTATTTTCTGTATGTGACCAACGGTGGTGTTCCCATCAGGGTTGTATCAAAGAAATTCTTATTTTTTATTTATTTATTTTTTAAATTAGATTAATGCAATTTTTAATGTTCTTTGACTCAAGAATATTTGTTTAGCTTGCTGATTGAGTATGACCCTTCTTTTCTGTCAGTTTGTTGACAACGTCTCAATACTTCAAATAGACATGGTGTGGTGCTATTTCATGCTAAAAGACATCAAGTTTCTCTCGGATGCTGGAATACGCCTTGCAAGGGCTAGAGAAGGAATCGAACGATCCCATGGGAAGGACTCTTCCCGTGTTCGAATCCTTCAAGCTGGTTGCCATCCTGAGCTTGCCTTGTAAGTC
Organism: Benincasa hispida; assembly: GCF_009727055.1. Lineage (NCBI taxonomy): Eukaryota > Viridiplantae > Streptophyta > Magnoliopsida > Cucurbitales > Cucurbitaceae > Benincasa > Benincasa hispida. Next base: position 52,439,852 of record NC_052354.1, read on the forward strand.
CGCTGCATGTTATTGCCAACAGTTTGAGGGATGTTTTCAGATACAAGCTAATTATGTTTTGTCATAATGACAGACATTTGAGGCTGGAGCTACTGGAGGGGGTAGCTGCATATCACAGCTGTAAGTTCGATAAGGCTCGGGAAGCAATCAACTCAGCACGAGCAAAATATTTTCAGGTTAGCTTATCATATTACAGGATTAGGTGGATCAAGCTTGAGCATATTTATAGCATTGGATGGTGTGCTACCTGAGATATATGTGATGCAATTTGGTTTTGATTAAATGCCACTAAACCACAGTTGTAATCATCGCTGTAGCTCCATGTTGAGCTTTAAAGATGGCCTCTTTGTATTTCTATGCAACTTAATACAATCTGCCTTAAAATTTCAGCTACAAGTGTCAGATGAAGCATTATCACATGTTATGGATATGGGCTTTAAAGAAAGAGAAGCAAAGAGAGCACTGCGCATGTGCCATCAAGATGTATGTAAGGCTGTTGATTTCCTTTTTGAGGAAAGGGCAAAGAGAGAGAGAAGACGGGAAGAGGATATTCGACGCCAGGAGGAAATCATGCACGTGTTCTTAGCAAAACTAGCTTTTATTTTCTTCCAATAGTTTGTGAACGATCTATAATGTTGATAACCTGAATAAAATTTTCAGGGAGCAAAAACTATATGGAATGACACCCTCCAAGAAAGCTGTCAATCTTCAGATATTGAAAGAACTGGCATCTATAGGGTAAGTAGACTAACCAATTCTTTTGTTCCAAAATGTCAGAAAAAAAACATATAGATGAATGATAACATTGTTTTTGTATGTGACAACTAATGTGAGATTGTTGTGGTGGAATAACTTCTCATCAAGACTTTTCATGTTTGGTTGTATCAGAAACATAGAGTAATATGGATCGGTCAACATATTTTCTTAGGTTCTAGCTTCACTCTTTATTACCCGTGCCACGTAGTGCTTCTCTATTTAGTTTATTAGGGAATGTTGAATCTGGGCAGTAGTCTGAACTTAGACCATCATGGATTAGGATATGTGTTGAAGAATGCAATTAGAGTATTATTTCACAACTAATAGGGGTTAAAGGTAAATGTTGGGCTTTCCCTTGACAATTGAGTACTCTTCTTGAAAGCTTTTGTGAGATTTTTGTTAGATGATACGATAATAAATTTGTCTTCACCCATCAGTTTAAGCTTTTAGGCCAGTCAGTGATTTAAGATGGTATCAGAGTAAGTGGTCCAAGGAGGCCTTGTGTTCAAACCCTTGCAATGCTATTTCTGCCCCAATTAATAATGATTTCTACTTGTTGGTCTTCTTCATATTTCAATCCCACAAGTGAGGGAGGGTGTTAGATGATATGATATTAAATTTGTCTTCACCCATCAGTTTAAGCTTTTGGGTCAATTAGTGATTTAAGAAAATTACTGGATAGGAGCCTAGCCTGGAGAACTTCAGAACACTTGATATTCATTGATATGTTTTACAACTCACTTTCGAAGTTTAATGCTTGCAGCTTGTCCCCTTGCCAATTATCTCATTTTAAGTCTTGTGTTGATGAGCTCTTTGGTTTCGCAAGCCACAACGTTGTGAATCGTGACAAAATTTTTATCAATTGGGACAATTTATATATGCACGGTATGACCATCCTTGTAGTTATTATTAAAACTAAAACTAACTTGTTTTTCAGGTATGAGAAGGAGTTAGCTGCTGAAGCCCTGAGAAGAAATGAGAATGACTTACAGAAAGCATTGGATGATTTGATAAGCCCAGAATCTAACTCTGTTATACAGGTGTCTTGAAATTTATCCTTAGTGTGAGTCAGTTTTCTCGTTTGAACATCTACAGTGCTAAATTTGTGCCATCCGCAATTCTACAGAATGCTATCGAGTCGAGGAAAAGGAAACGACAACATAAAACAGCAGATGATGCAGTTGATAATCTCGTTCGCATGGGCTTTGATAGAACAAAAGGTATTTATGTATGATCAACATGTTATTTTTAACTAGTTCCAATATAAGGTGCTTATTATAAATCCAAAAATCCTTTTATAAGTCTCATGTATCCTAGTACAACAACAAATTCGTTGATCTTATTGAGCAATTTTGATCAGACCAGTAATGCTCTAAAAAATCGGTACTGTGTGCAGCCGGGGCAGCTTTTGAGGCCGGTGGCTCCTTAGAGCAAGCACTTATTATATTATCAGAACTCGAGACGAACACTACGGTCAATGGGCAACCTGACTCAGTGACTGCAGCCTTGGCTTCTGAGGGTACAAGTTCCTCCCTTTCAAACATTGCAGAAAACCAAATGTTGGACACCTTTGATGACGGGGAAGGACCAGAAGGTGAAGAAGACCGAGACTTGGAGATGGAAGATGAACTCGCCAGAGAACTTGATGGCGCTAGTGCCGTATCAGATTACGACTTGGATGTAACAAAAGAAGGAGAAGCCATAACAGAGTACTTGAATTTGTTGGAAACAACGATGAATTCTGAGAAAGCTTAAGAAACATTTTAGAGGGTTTTTGTGGTGTAAATAACATTACTTTTAAATTATGGTTAGCTTCCTGTAAGTAAAAGAGGTACTACTTAGAGACAAAACTATCCTTGAAAGTGTTGTTGCTAGAACAACAAGAAATAAGATTTAGTAATGTTTGAGCATTTACTTTGATGACATTATGAAGTTCATTTTCTACGTTATCTTGAGATTGGTTGTCAATAAGCTGCAAAACTATTTTTTTTTTTTCAAGTATGATAAGGGTAGGGGAATCGAACCATAGATCTTTTAGTTGTTAATATATTTGTATACCGATTGAGTTACTATGGGTCAATTACTTTTAGAGTCTCTCGGCAACGTGGAGATTTTTTATTTCTTATCTTACAAATACTCTATAATCAGTCTTTCTTATCTTACAAATACTCTTTATAATCAGTCCCGATAATCAGTTATTTTTACTTTTGGTTATAATTGAAATACTATTTGATTGTTGGGGAATTTGTATTGATGACCCAAAAATTGGGCCCAAAATGTCAAATGACCCATTTTTAAAAAATAATGTCAATTGACCCTCTGCTAACATTATCGCCATACCAAATTACGTAAATTGCCTTTACATCGGCCTCACGAAGTAAATCTCGCTCTTGTCTAATTAAACGCTCTCGCTCTCGCTTGAAATTCCCTGGTTTGATGTAATTGCTTGGTTTGATGTAAATTGCCCTTACATAATTAGACGGAAGGCGAATTTACGTAATTTGGTATGACGATGATGTCAGGGTCGATTGACATTATTTTTTAGAAATGGGTCATTTGACATTTTAGGCCCAATTTTTGGGTCATCCGTATAAATTTTCCCTTGATTGTTGTATTATTATTCAAGTTTAGTTCTACTTTTAATAAATTTCAAAAATAGTTTTCATTATATTGTTTATTTTTCTCTAAATAATAGTTTGTATTAGCATTCCCTTTATAATTCTCGTAAATAATATATTCAAATAGTGTCCTTTTTATATGAAAATTATTGTTATTATATTATTTAATTAATTTTGACTAATTTTAAGATTTATTAAAAATACAATGACTAATGTAGATAATTTAAAGTTCAAGTACTAAAACCATGTATTACAAAGACTAGAATGATATTTTAACTTATTTTATATTATCAATAAAATGATTTCTCGTTTACTAAAAAATAAAGTTGAAAGTTCAAAAAAAAAATTGTTGAAAGAGTAAAAAAAATAAAGGGACGATGCCGTAGATCAAATATTTTGTAAGATGTGCCATTACTTTCATTTATTACTCCAATTTTAATGAAAAACTTTTCTTCACCAAACATTATAGGCTTTACCACAATATCCCAAGAACCCAAAACCCTTTCTTTACCATCTAATTTCTCTTTAATTCTCTATACCTGAGTCCTACCTTCCTTCAGATTCCCTTATCTGAGTGAGTAGTGAAAGAACGAGAGAAATAAACAACCCAAGTCTTGACAATTTATACATTTTTTCATCATTAAAAAACAATAATAATTTTAAAGAAAAAAAGGGTTTTTAATACAATAAGAGTACAGAGATTCGAACCACAAACCTCTTGATTGTTAGATATCTGTATGCATCAGCTATACTCGATTTAGCAGAAAAAATCAAGAGATGAATTGTGGAAGATATATTTCAAGAACCAAAGCACTATAAATTTCCTTTCAACACAATTAGGCGATTGTTAGCTCACTTACTTCACAACGAGAAGAGAAGTTACCATAGTAGGGCCATTTTTTGTACTGTACACACAAAAAATCATTACAATAACATATCTAAAATAAAATCAATTGACCAAGATATTCTCAAAATTCCATGGGAGGTTCCTATCAAACAAATAATAGATCTGCACTTTCAAAGGTTATACCAACATATGGAAAATCATCTACTATATAGCTTGGAATCTGAATTACCAGAATGGAAGCCTCGCCGAAATTATGTTCATATTCAAGCAGCTAAGTTCCATGATCTTCACAGAAGAAGTTCCAGATGCTTTCCATTTTTCACAAACCATGTGTGCCAATACCTGTATAAAGAATATCACATCCAGAATCAAGCACTCCACATAAAGTTTCAGAGATTTCGAACGCACAAATCATAATTGGACATTTGAATCTAATGTTGAGTATATTGACATGATACAAAACACTAACTCCGTGATCACTTAAACAATAATAAGCATCATGAGGCTGCTACTGAGCGAGTTGATAAACGCCCAAGGCCGAGACCTAAGCCCAATGGGACAGCATCGTTTTTAGCTTTTCCATGGTTACTGTGACTACAATTTGAAGAATGAGTATGGCCATGATGGCTAGTTGTATTCTTAGAATTCACATTTATTGCTATGTGGTTGTTTCCATTGGTGTGGTGAGAATGAGCGTCCCCATTCTGCAAGACTGAATTCATCGGTGAAGACATTGCTTCCATCTCTTCTGAATGTGATGAGCTTTCGCTATACTCCACATCTTCGTTGTATCCCTTGATCAGAAAATCTGAACAGTTTTTCCTGATCCCATGATCATAAGGGTTCCTAAACCGACCTGCAGGGCCACGCAGATAACTATACCGCATAGCATTTGCCATTTCGTTTGTAGTAATATTACGGGATATCTGGTGACATCAAGGCAAATTTACACTAGTAAGGACCAAAGTGGAATTAGAAAAACCGAATCAAAGCACAAAACAAACACACCTAATTTACAAGTTCCAAAAGAGTCCATAGACAGGAAGTACCTGAGATGCTTGGACAATTGTTAAGACTACCACACCAAAGAAGAGGAAGAAATCAACAATGAGAAATGATATAGCACCAACATGATGATTGCCAGCATGATTAATCCAAGCTCCAAACGACGATGGAGAGGATGGATCGGTTATAATTCCTGAAGTGGTTTATTGTCAAAGATTAAGACACATGGGATTCCACCAAACAAATTACAGACATGATTCAATGTTAAAGCCATTTTGGAAACATACTTGTAATAGTAACTGCTCCAGTGATCAACATTGCCGAAACTTCCAAAACGAGAAATATAAAGAAATCCCATTTGTTTTTCTGTGATAATCAAATATTGATTAGTTTTCATTGAACCTCAGACTATGAATCTATCTAAGCAAACATACAACAAAAACGCAAACGGCAGCCTTTAATACAAAGAAGAGGACCAATTGGCAATGTTTATCCAACATAATTTAGTGAGAATTAGAAGCAACTTTTCCTGACCATTTCTTGCACAAGGGCTATTTTGTAGGCCGGGGATTGTTATTAATTAATCCAGAATAAGTATGCTACACAATAAATTTTAGGCTCAAAAGGTTTGACGAAGAGGAAGAACATTGAACTTTTAGGTCTGGATATGCGTATGCCCTGTGGAAAATATTCATTTACTAGGCAACATTTTTTCTTCCTTCCTATAAAGATATGTTATATTCTTCCTTTGTCAGTCGTGTCAGGTTTTGTCGGCTTGGGGGATTAGTAACTAGATACCACCCAAAAGGGAAACTAGGGAAGAACTGACCCTCCTTTTTTTCCTGAAATTCTAGAAAAATAAATAATCGCAATCTCATGTTGAGCCAGCACCCTAAACTTGATAATGAAGAGAAAAAGAAAACTTATTATTATAATTTACAACTTCCAACTTATTATTATATTTTTCACTATGATACATCTGTACTATCAAGTCCATTGGAAGGTTGCTTGTGACTCCTTTGGCTAGTTTATAGTTGAGTTCCTCTTTCCACTATATTTTTAGGTTAATGATAGCTTCTTCTTTTTTTTTTTTATCATTACTAACATGAAGGAACTAACATGAAAATGTCCATCACAAATGATATTGTACCTTGCCAATACAATTGGATACCCAAGGGCAGTGATGATCGAATTGTTCGACACATCGATTACAAGTTGAACAGTGCTTTGCACGAAGAGGCCTGACAATCTAAGCATGATATTAAATCAAGTTAAAAATGTGCTTTAAAAAATTAAAAATTCTAAAAGGAAATTAGAAAAGAAAAGAATCAAAACATAATCTAAAAACTCAGAAGCAGAACGCACCTTGCAAGTAGCACAGAGCTGAGACCAATTCCCAGCCAGCAAAGCGGGATTGTTGATCTCAATTTTCAACAAAGGTTCCTAATAGAAAGATATGAACAAAGTTAAGCTTTCACCTTAGGCATCAAGATAACGGTAAAGAAAGAAGATTGCCCAATTGTAACAATAGAACAGGAACTCTTTCAATTCTACAGAAACTAATTTGAAAGACGATGAAAGAAGTATGCAATTGTTCCTCTCAAGAATTACTTTATATAGAGGCTTAGAGAGAAACAAATAAACGTACATCATCTTTCATATCCTGAGAGCCGTGCACATCCATTCTAATGAAACCTGGATCTTTGCTGCAGATTAATAGAAAAAAATGAGCACACGTTAACAAATAAATCAAACCTGAAATCCTGCAGTTACAATCTATAAATATCCAACAACTAAAGGAATGGGCTATCTTCCGGAAAGTTTTCATACCTGCTACATCTATAAAACATAAGCAGCCCTGTAGTTGCTAAAATAACACCAATCCATGCAAGAAGACCTAAGCCAGATGTTAACTTTGGCAGATTTGATGCTGCAAAAAAATGCAAAACAAATGTGATTAAGTAATTAAAAAGACAGAATACATACTTAACTGTCACATAAAGCTTATGGAAATACCCAAAATGACAGAATGAATATATGTCACCAGCAACAGAAAGATTAAACACCAAAGTACAGGGGCAAGTCCTAGTTTTGAAAACTTTCCAAGGCGGCTATTTCCATCACAACGTTTGTCAAGTAGCCTTCTAGCATTTCCCTGAAAAGTCCAAAAGCAGAAAATTTTTAGTTTCCTTTTATATAAGAAACAAAATGTCATCAAAGAAAAATGTTCTTTTTATATATAAAAATCAAACAAAAATGTTCACTGAAAAAGGAAGACGAGGAATCCAACAGAAATAGAAGACAATATAAAAATACATATACACCAATTAAATAAGGAAAAAAAAAAACCACTGAACCTCTACTATGTCATACACCAAAGAGGAAGCCAAGATAAGCACTCTGAACCACGCATCAAACATATCTTCTAAATCCTTCACTTTCTTTCAATTCAAGTACCTCAAAATGTTACCGTAACATAACAAACAAATCAAATGTCCCACCTTTTAATCCTCAAGCTTTTGAAAATGTCTTTACAAAATAAAAAATAAAAAATAAAAAATTAATAATCTTCATGCCAGCCTTGGAATTCTCCAACATTTTCCAAGCCTTATACCCACATGATAACACAAAATCTACGGCTGGCTCCAAAAGAAAACAAATTGTACTTTGTAACATTCAACAGTTACAAAGTACAACTTCGGCACAATAACATGTGAAAATTATAGAAATGTTTTTTAGTAAAAATCAACCTGAAGAAGAAATGAAATGGCAGATATGGGAAGAAGAATGAAAGAAAATAAACTAGAGGTCTTTACCCCTAACAAATCACAAAGCAAGAGAAATATTATTAACTAAATAATAACAAACTCTAGAGTCTTCACATGAAAAACAAAAAATAATAATAATTTGCGAATTTGGAAACGAGAAAGAAAAATAATGAGAGAGAGAGAAACTGATTTGGTTTCAACATACAAGAAAAAAGGCAACTTGTCTGTGGTTCTTGTCGGAAGCAAGTTGTGCTGGCGTAAGGCCAGTATTATCGGTCACCACCAAATCTTCTTTCTTTCCAGCTTGCACTAACACTGTACATGCCTCTAAATTACCCCTAATAGCTGCCCAATGGAGAGGAGTGCAACCTGAAAGAAGAAGAAACCACGAGCTAAACAATTATTTAAAAAAGGGGTGCTTTCGAGTTTCACATGATCTTTAAACTAGAAGGAATGGTTTGTTTTTCTTTAGTAAAGTTGTTTAAACCCTCCATATATTACCTTCCTTATCTTGGCGCCCCCGATATGCATCCAAAAACAAGAGAAGTCGTATACAATCAGCAAAACCTTTGTATGCAGCCCTAAAAGAACCACATAAAGAATCAACAGAGAAAGACTTATAATTCCTAAAAGAATTTGTAAGAAAAAGACATTTTTAGAACAACACATTGATTTTTTTTTTTTAAAGAAATAATGGCACTCATTGAATTGGGTTAGGAAATAGTAGCAACTGTGTAAAATGGCGCAAATTGTTCGGGACCATAATATTACGGCTACAAAACAAATAGGATGAGAAACATAAAACCAAAAAAAAAAACCACATCCATAAGCACCATACATGCATAAATATGGATAATACGACTACCATTTTCACAATTTGAAGCATTGTAAAAAACTACTACCAGTGTAAAGGGCTTCTCCCATCATTGTCAGGAACATCAGGGTCTGCATTCCATTTTGAAACAATATGATAGAGAAAAGCCGTCTGACCATATTGAGCTGCAACATGGGTTGTCTGCAACCATGTCCATGCAGTTACAATCAGTATGCTAGAAGGAAACTTTCATTTGATGTACAACCTGACTATTAATTTCATTTTGAACAATTTCTCAATAGAAAAAGAATGCCTAGAACATTAGCTAGAAAGCTAAGATTCAAGAAAGAAGATTAGCACGACCTAGTTACAGTTTGGAAATAAGTTTTGGATGGAAATTAGTGTCAAGTGGCTCAATAAACCATGAAAAACAAGCATCCAAACAACATATCAGAGCACTCAACGAAGAAGTTTAACCTACATTTTCTCATATACCACCAATCTACCATTAACACAGTTAAAAAAATAATTAGAAAACAAAAAGAAAAAGAAAAGGTCAATAGCAATATCAAACACCTGGAGGAAAAAAACAACAATAAAGTTTGAATCTTCTTATATACAGGTCTATTTATTTCTTAAACAATTTTGCAGGCAATTTCAAGAACAAACTCACAGTTCTATCCACGTATTAACTATTGTCTTATTCAGTGAGACCATACTAACTCTTTCCGATACAAAAAATATTATACGTTTCTTCTTAGGCCATATAAATTCACAAATAGGAACACTAAATAAATTAGCAACCATTACATTGCAGGAAAGGAAATAAACACGACCTGATAGCCATACATATAATCAGCAGCATTGACTGCAGCTCCCTCTTGGAGTAAAACCTCAGCTACCTGGATGGCTCCACGAACAGCACTCCAATGTAAGGCTGTTTGCCCGGTATGATCTGCCGCATTTACATCGCCTCCATGCTGAAAATGATGGAATACCAAATTTACTAAACAGCTAGTACAAGTGACAAGAGATGTTTTTTTTAAAACAAAAACAAAACTTTTCATTGATGAAATGAAAAGAGGCTAATCCTCGAAATACAGCGAGACATGAAAAGTAGATGAAACTAGTGAATGGGGATCAGTGGGCGCACCCGATTGTCTCAACTAAGTTGACATACTCTTAGCGCCCTCATCACGTCCCAAAAAAGAGAATTACAAAATAGATCTCTCAAAATAAGTCGCTCAAACGAATTACATGAAATGCATAATTAATTTGGAGAAATGAAAGTATTTCAATTTAAAAAAATGTCCTGGATGGAGAAATGAAAGCATTACAGTTTAAACAAGACATGTATTAAATATCGTGCCTCCGTCTGAACATACAGACATCATTTCAAGCCTCTAGTAACTGCTCCACCCATCCAAATACTTTTGTTTTGGAGTGGAGATACAGATTAGAAAACTCAAGTTTTCCTTAACCATCAACCAGAAAGAAATTCAAAAACTCAATGCCTTAGCGTTCTATTCTTTCATTTCTTTGGCTTGTTTTCTCAACAACTGAAAAACGATACTTCCCAAAAAAAAAAAAAAAACGATCTAGAAACTACCATTCATGAACTCACTTAAACAAAACAAAGGCAGTGAAAGACCACGCTAATCCCGTGTCACATAAAGCCTACCAGATAACTAATAGAAATAAAGTTATTCAAAATCCAATGGCAAATAAAGCAAAAAAGAAATCCCATGGGCTAAATACAGGAAGGAAGGAAATCAAATTTCCCAAACGACCCACAGACAAAAACACGCAGATTGGAAAGACAAACCTCAATTATATAACGAGCAGCGGCAGTGCGATTATTAAGAGCAGCCCACTGAAGAGCATAGTAGCCAAGGCCATCGGGCTCAGAAACGGAGCAACCCTCGCACTCGACCAATCTCTGAAGCTTCTCCAAATCGCCATAAGCTGCAGCCGTGTAGACATCATTTCTCAAGCTCTCATCCGCATCGCCATTGGCAGCGGAAGCTGAAGCAGTCTGGGAGGCCTCTTGATCCCGGGATTGAACCTCGTCGACGACCTCAATTTCCGAAGACATGGTTTTAAAATTACAAACAGTGATTGGGATGAATCCGATGGGTCTAGGGTTTGCAAGATCGGAGGGATTTGAAGGAATTGAAGGTTGAAGAAGGGAAATTGAAGAAATGGGGATTTAGGGTTTTGCCGGGAAATGCCAAAGGAGACTGGTCGTCGCCGTCCGTCAGCGTTGACTGTGGTGATGGGTGGCTGTAACGGAGGAGAGAGAGAGGGAGAGAGAGAGAGAGAATCCAAGCCGTCTATGATTGTATAGTTTTATTGAAAAGGATAATAATTTAATAATATCCATTAATTTATTTTCTTCATTCTTAGTTAGTAATGAGTTAATTATTCTTTTTCCATTCTATTAAAAACAACTAATAAATAACTAAATTGTATTCATGCATCCCATTTCTCCTATACAGTAAAATAAATAAATAAAAATAACATATTTTTAAAAAAAATTGTCACATGCCGAATTTTTCACTCTGCGAAATTTGCACAAAGATGGTGTCCACCCAAGTTCTTTTTCTAGGTCCAAATGACTTGGCATGTAATTAGTATTTCGATGTCCAAATCTTTAAACTATACTCAAGTTTAAAACAAAATTATTTTTAAGGATTAAATTAAAGTGTTGAAGGATAAATTTTGGATCAATCACAAATTACCATGTCATTTATCGAATCAATAACAAAATTACAAATAATTGAATTTGGGATGAATTGAAAGTTGACATGTGTCCTAAATTGAAAATTGAAGACATAAAATTGGTCTATTGATGATGCCACGTGTTTTTATCATGACTGTTGGATTGAATAAAATTAATTCGGTGCCCATGGACCAAGTCAAGCCCACGAAGCCCACCTGAGAACTCTATAAATAAAGGAGTCCTCTTAGGAGGTCAACAATTCTACACTCCATAGACTCTAGAGAGGATTCTCTACAATTAGAAGATTCCTTGACTATTGAAACCGATCACATTTGAAGACTAAAGTCATTTGAAGATACAAACATTCTCCCAAGTCTCCAACTTCGAGAACATCCACATGCTCCGCTTTCACACATCAAATGTACGTATTCAACAGAAAGAGAATCAAAGGATCAAGTACTAGAGATCGAACCACATTCCGCATAAAATCTACATCAACAAAAGTTTAACTCCACGAATTACGTTTCTCCAAAAGCCTCATGCAAAGACTGGTCCTCCAAGAAGACCATCAAGTTTAAAGGTCGATCATCAAGGCCAAAGGTTGATCATCCAAGAAAATCATCAAGTCCAAAGACCGATCATCCAAGAAGATCAACAAGCCCAAAGGTCGACTATTCAAGAAGATCAACAAGCCCAAAAGCCGATCATCCAAGAAGATCAACCAGCTTAAAGATTAAAGTTTATTTTGAAAGCATCAAAGGATTATGTATTAGAGGTTGTACTTGTTATACTGAAATTCATATAAATATAAAAGTTCAAATTCCACGAAGCAAGTTTCTTCAAAAACCTCGTGCGAACTAATTAGCACTGTTGGGAATAATGTCCTAAATCTCTTTGTAATCTCATAGTTTGTAACCTTTGTATGAACATATTGTTATTAATAAAATAAGAGTTATTTTATAAGCATTTACTCAATCCAATAATCTAAGATCTGAGATTATTTTATGTAAATTTAAACAAATATGTAGAGACATATAAGTGGATCATGTTTAAATAATAACCTAAATGGTCTGTAGTAGATGGATAAGGTTGGGTACCTTATCCTAATGACACTACGGATACAACCCGCTTTGTAGCCATTACAAGTGTTGTCAAGTGCTAAATGATCTGATCCTGATCGTTCATGTGGAAACATGCGAGCGGGGGTATCCTATACAAAGAGTTTGTATAAGATCGGACCACGAAATGATTAGTCTCTTTATATAACACCATTGATAATAGAGACTTATATTTCATTAGGATAACCATAGGTGACATGACCCGAATCCTGAGTGAGTTGTGAACTCCTGCTCATGAAGGCAGTCCTTTGATTTGTATGGGTGAGAGTGGCCAGATTGTCAACTCAACAAGCCTACCATTTTGGGGATTCGTTTGATTGGGGAGTTGGGAACTTAGCTTCACAAGACGGAATTCACTCCTTCCCCAATGCAAGGGTAAGTAGATAAATTACTCCCTTACAGGCTGATTCCGGGTCTTGAACATAGTGGCCACATCCTCTCTTGGGAAGAAAGGACTCAATCATAGTGGGACTATGTCTTATTGCTCATTAGAAGAATCAGTGGTACTTGAAGAGTTAGATGTAACTACAAGGGCAAAACTGTAATTTGGCCTAGTTGTACTTACGAGCAGTTTGTGTAGAGTCATCGCACTGTTGATTGGTTATATGGACACATAAATATATCTGTAGTGCGAAGAGTACAACTGTCGGTCTTTAGTAGAGTGCCCGACAGTTAACGAATGGTGGATATCGTGATTAAAGAGTTTAGTCAGTTATTCGCATACCGTTAGAGCTTCAAGCTACAGGTCCATAAGGTCCCCTTGGTAGCTCAATGGATTCAAGTTGAGAATAAGATTTTGAGTTAGTTTGAAATGTTCAAATTAACAAGAGGGAGTTTGATTATATATGATATAATTAAATTAATTCAACTATGTATGATATAGTTGATACATTATTTGATTGGAGAAATTAATATAAATATGATTTATATTAAATTCCATAAAATAGGAAAAGAACTATGGTTTGTATGTTGCATATGATGCAATATTAAAACTATGGGTTATAAATATAATATGATAAGTTAGTTATTGTATTTATTTATATTTTATTAATTATATGATAATTAATATTTCTTTTTCTGAATAACCGACCTTAGTGGGTGATTATACACGATTTTATGGTAACTATGAGATAAAAAGAAAAAATAGTTTTTTCAAATCATTTAGTCGGATCATCTCACAGAATTCACTATCGAGAGACTAAACGATAGAGCATCGAGTTCACTATACGATTGCACTCGTTTCTACACGATCGAGTGTCGAGTCTATACGATAGGCTTCTTCTTCTACACGATCGTTTGATTGCATATTTGATCGTTTACTTCCTCCATCCCTCTATCCAAAATCATACAAAGCCCACAACTCCTAGATTCTCACACAAAGAATACTAAGGTAATCTTGTGGTGGTGTCGAGTTGTGTTCAAGGATTGAGGATCAAGTTTTACTCGCTGGTGATCGAGGATTTTCAAGTTGCTCGTTACGTTTGTGTTGAACGTTGCGTTCGTGACTGATTGAGGGAAATACGTGAAGAAAGAGTTATTCAGATGTATTGTTTACTCGATCCATTTGATTTATTTAATAAGCATGTTGTAATTTATTGATTAATGCATAATCATTTCTGTATGATTGTAAATGTTTGAGTTCTTTCACAATGGAGTTTGGAAAGATCCGCTTCTGCTCACAGGTCCTCTAGTTTTAGAGTTTCTTCAATTAGTATCGGAGTCAGGTTGTTTTGATATTCCAAATTCCATTGTTGTATTGAATGTCATTTATAGTCTTGGTGGGTTTTAAGCATTTTACAATGCGTTTAAATGTTAAATGTGTTTGTGGATTCTGTTGATGGGTGTTTACGGGATAATTGCCTCTTTTTAAAGCTTTCTTTACATTTCCAAAAGTTAATTTGTAAGGGCCCCTGCGTTTTTGGGCATAATTAACAAGCAATCAAGTCTGTATCCAAGTTGTTGTCTATTTCAGTCGTTCGTGATGAAGCTTCATACGCAATGGGTTGCTATTTGCTTCGAGGGAGAAGACGAATCATTGGTCGCATCGTGTGGCTTAAGCTAAACGATCGTTTAGATTTGGCTATGCGATCGTGTAGAAAAGTTATACTCGATCGTGTAGTAGTTGTTAAACGATCGCATAGCTAATACTATGGGATCGAGTAAAGAGTTTACTCGATTGTATTGCGTTGGCTACTCGATTGCATAGACGCTCGGGGTAATTGATCGCTAAGTATATGATATTTGATGCATGGCGCGTGCACTAAACAATCGTGTAGGCTAGCATGCTCATCGCATAGTCACTAGCTACTCGATCACTCGATATACGATACTCGACGCTTGCTCCTCGATCATTTAGACAATCATGCTCGTTGCATAGTCATAGCATACGTTACTCGATGTGCGCTGCACGATCGCGTGGCCTTTTGTAATAGAGCTTTTCTTTCTGATTTTGAGACTAATTTTTTTATGAATGTACATGTGACGTATGTTTATTTATATGCCATAATGAATGTCATATAGTTTTAAAACCCACCATTGGTTATGCATTTATTCATGCATCATCTTTATATTATAAGTGTTGTAACATAGTATTTTGCATGATTAAATTACTTTAAAGCATTCTTGAACACAACATAACACGGTCAATAGCAAACACGAACTTAACGAACAACCTCCAAAATCTCAAACTCAGTCGAGTTAAGTGAGGGCTCTGTGTTACCTTGGTATTCGCGGCGTGAGAATCCAGAAGTATGGCTCTGTGTGGACTTGGTTAAAGGCAGAGACTAGAGGAATAACAATCGTGTAGATGATTGAGCAAGTGGGAGATGAGAAGAGTCTATCGTATAGACGAATGCTCAATCGTGTAGAAGAAGGTAATCTATCATATAGAAAAAGCCCGCGATCGTTTAGCTATGACCAGGTGAGTGAACTATCATATAGTAACACTCCACGATCGTCGTTTAGTCTCTCTTTCAGCTATTGTTTAGTGAAAACCATTTCACTTGACAACAATTCCGTGAGTTCTTTTCTGAGAATAGCAACTCTACTAAATTTAGGAAAACATTTTTCCTTTTATCTTATGGTTACCATGAAACCACCAATAACCTCTCACTCAATTGGTTATTAGAGAAAAATAGATAATTATCTAATAATTAATATTATTATAAATATATATGATAACCAACTTACCATATTATATTTATAACCTATAGTTTTAATATTTCATCTCATGAAACATCATAACTCTTTTTCTATTTATGGTACTTAATGTAAATCACATTTATATTAATCCTCCACTTAATGTATCTCATACATCACACCGATTATATCATATATAATCAAATTTCCTTTTGTCAATTTGAACATTTCAAATCAACATCAAGAACTGATTCTCAACTTGAATCCATTGAGCTACCAAGGGGACCTTATGGACCTGTAGCTTGAAGCTCCAACGATACGTGAATACCTGACTAAACTCTTTAGTCACAGGATCCACCATCCGTTAACTGTCGGGCACTCCACTAAAGACTGACA
>NC_052354.1:52461454-52468567 GCF_009727055.1 Benincasa hispida
CTTAGCTTTTGCTAGACGATCGTTTAGCTTTTGCTAAACGATTGGGCATCGACCTATATGATAGGTTATGTCTTTTCCCACTTGCTCAATCATTTACACGGTTGTTGATTCCTCCATTTTCTACCTCAAACCATGTTCACTCAGAGCTCACCCTCTGGAATCTTACATCGAGAATACCAAGGTAGCCTTCTTGGTGGTGTCATACTCAACTCGACACCGTCGAGGTTCTGTGGAGGCCGTTCCTACTGTTGGGGTGTTCGTGATCGAGGTGATCGCTGAGTTTGAGTGTGCGGTGTTCGTGTAGCGTAGCGATCATGTTGGACAACGTTCGAGGTTGATGTGTTCGAGCGTTCATGAGCAAGGAGCTTGGCGATGAGTCTACAAATGTGTGTAGATTTCTCCTTGGTTTTTGTATTATCATGTTGTAATGTCTGTAATGAATGCATAACTATTTGTTTCTATTTATGATTGTGATTGTAAAGTTCATACATGATTGTAATTTGGAATGATCCTTCCGCTGCTCGTGGAAATTCTCGTGATCGATTTTCTTCAATTGGTATCAGAGCCAGGTTGTTCTGATATTCCAAATCATAAGTTTGCTTTGAACTTCATTTTACAGTCTTGGTGGGTTTCTGCATTTGTGTTTAATTGTTAAGTGCATTTGTGGATGGAGTTGATGAATGTTCCGGGTTTAATTGCCTTTAACTAAAGATTTCTTCAATTACAAAGTATTAATTTGTAAGGGCCCTTGTGTTTTTGGGCGTAATTAACTTGCAATCGAGTCTGTAATTCAAAGAGTTTGAGTTAATTGAGTCGTTCGTGATGAAGTTTCGAAGCATTGAGATGCGGTTCTCAACGAAGAAGAAGACCAAGCGTTGGTCGTATCGTGTAGCCTAAGGTAAATGATTGTGTAGATTTTTCTATAAGATCGTGTAGTATTTACTAAATGATCGTTTAGCTAATGCTAAGCGATGGGGTAAACCGTTTACTCTATTGCATAGCGTTGGTTGCCCGATCGCGTTGACGCTAGAGGTAGACGATCATAGTGGGAGCATGTGATGCTCATCATTTAGTAAAAGGTGCGCGCTAGACGATCGTGTAATTAACAAGCCTAATCGCTTAGTTACTACCTACACGATCACATGTATAAGAAACGGAGGCGCTAGCTAAGCGATAGTTTAGGCAATGGTGTTTTGCCACATCGTAGTCGTTTAAGCGATCACGTAAGGCGGGGGTCGTGCGGAGCGCGCTAAGCGATCGCGTACCTTAGGCTTCATCGCTTAGTAAAAATAGTGTAGTATTTGTTAAACGATCGTTTAGCTCTGGGAGTGTTGGTAAGCGATAGAACAAAACATTTGTTTTATCGTGTAGACGATCGCGGGGAGTTTAGTACATGATGGTTGGAGACGAGTTACTTCGCTCGGACGGTTCAAGACCCGGTTTGCCTGTTTGAACCAAAGTCTCATTGGTTTTGTATAGTTAGCTTTGATTTTGTGATTTTAACGCAACTTTACCCGGTTCATCAACATTTATTTCTTATACATGTGATGTATGGTGCTTATATGTCAAAGTGTTTGACATATAGTTTAAAACCCACCTTAGATTTTTCAATTATTCATGCATCATGTATTATAAATATTATAATTGAGCATGAAGAAATTACTTGAAAGCATGCACATGCATCATGAAATATAAGAGTTATATTTTGCATGCAGTGAGCATTATCATGCATTATCCTTTTATTATAAGTGTTATAGTCTAAGGGTGAATGGAAGCATGTTTTGCTTGTTTCATTGTTGTTTTGTATAAGTGTTATATAAAAGAAGTAGCAATGAATATACAATGCATTGAGCATGACACTTAGGTTGTTTATAAATGTTATGAATGCCTTGCATGTGTTAGCTTAACATTGTGATTTTGGTTTCCGTTTATAAGTGTTATAAAGGAAATTAGACCTAAAATCAATAAGAAAGAGTTGCATGCGGACTTAGGGTGAACTCAAGTTTTTTAAAAGGGTTTTAAAATTGGATTGAGATAGACATAAGTTCAAGTGGTTCTAAAGAGTTTAGTAATCTAGATTAATCTTTTAAAATCAGTTTAATAGGATTAAATTGATTGGCATAAAAGATTAAATTTGTTGTAAACCTATCTATAAGGGTCCTTTTGTCTAAGGTGGGTTTTGGCGAGGCTGGGGTTCTTAAGTTGATGGAAGTGTAACACCCCTACCTGGGAACCTACCTGGAAAGGTGAATTAGATAGATTTTCAACAAGCATGTAACGATTTGGTCAAAGACTCCGTTAAAAAGTTTAATGGATGATGATCGAAAGTTGTTTAACTATCCAAGGTAAAAGTTAATCTTGGGAAAACCTAAAAGTCACTTAGTTAAAATCCTTAGCCGTGTTTTTTCTAAGTAAGCTAAACCCTAGGTTATAAAATACTCAGTGGGAGGAAGAGATGTATCTTATACGTCTATGATTCCACTCACGTTTCTCCCTGAATGTTCACGCCATGAGATTCATGCTTGGCCTCGTGGCCCCCTTCGGAGGGTGTTTGCATGAGTCAATATCAAGGTGGACGGAGAGAGTGTTTATAGTAAGTAAGTGAAGGGTGTGTGTCAACACGTCCTATAATCTCTGTCATTGGTTCACACCAGATCATTTTGTACTCTCTCGTGTCGTCTTTGAGCGTCCCCTTTCGGATGGATTTTGTGCAGTTGGTCAAGATCAAAGTGAACTCCAGAAATGGATAGGGTCGCTTTAGGTTTTTCCCCAATCGGATTTTTTCCCTTCGGATTGGCTTTTTGGGGCGAATCTCTAGAGCCTAAAATGGCGGGTCACATTTACGGAAGATTGTTGAGTAAGTTAATGATCTCTTGGCCAAATCAATGATGGCTAGTCATTATAGGAGCAAGAGTTGTTCTGGTATTAATGACTGGTTGAGAACTTCTTAATTCAGAGGAGGGATAATTAACCTCCCTTCGACGGCTTTTGTCCTAAACATTTGAAGCGTCATTGCGAAACTAGATGTCACACGGGGTTCATATTAGTTTTGCTAAAACCTTGTTGGATGTTGTTTTGTTTACAATGTGTATTTGCTTAAAACCTAACGTAGGTCAATGTGTTTTTCTTTTCAGCAACTCGTTGGTATTTCTTTTTAGTGCTTTGAATATAACCGACTACATACAGTGGAAAGAATCGTGTGAAATGTATTTCGTGTCAAACGACCTCGTATTTGTCATGGTTGAGGAGTGTCCTTAAGTCCCGAACCTTGATGCACCACAAAGTGTTTGCAATGCGTATGAGGTGTGGATGAAGGCCAATTTGTTGGTTCGACTTCACATTTTGGCTAACATACCTGATGTTTTGGCCAAAAGGGTTGAGCACATGATCATTGCACGTGAGATCATGGACACACTGCAAGATTTGTTTGAATGCCAGTTCTTACTTTTCGAGCATAAAGGAATGGATGAAAATACCAAAAGTGTCAGTTGTTTTGACACTGATCCCACTACTCTCCAAAAGAGGAGGAAAGACAGTAAATCTGATTTATTGTTCTTGGAGACGTGTCTGGTAGAGAATGATGATTCTGCCTAGATCCTTTATTCAGGTGCTACTAATCATGTCAGTTCCTCTTACCAAGGATTTAGTTCCTGGAAAACGTTGCCACAAGGAGAGATGACTCAACGAATTGGCACTGATGAGGTTGTTTCAGCTGTTACTGTAAGCAAGTTGAAGTTATTTGTTGACAAGAAACGTTATTTGTTACTAGATAATGTTTTTGTAGTTCCTCATATTAAGAGGAACTTGATCTTGGTTTCTTGTCTCATTGAACAAGACTATACCATCTTTTTTTCTGAGAATAAAGTGTTTATTTTCAAAAATGGAATGGAGATTGGTTATGGTTCACTGGAAAGTAACTTATATGTACTAAGGTCGTTAGTCATAAAAGCCTTGTTTAACCCTGAAATGTTCAGTATGACAACAACAACTAAAAGACCAAAGGTTTTTCCTAAGAAAAATGCCCATCTTTGGCATCTGAGGTTAGGTCACATCAACCTCAATAGGATTGAGAAGTTGGTGAAAAGTGGATTTCTAAAAAGTTCAAAGAAAACTCTTTGCCGGTATGTGAATCATGCTTTGAAGGCAAGATGACCAATTACTGGAAAAGATTACAGAGCCAAGGAAGCCTTGGAACTTGTACATTCTCAGACCTATGTGGTCCGATGAATGTTAGAGCTCGGGGTGGATATGAATATTTCATCTCTTTCATAGATGATTATTCAAGATTTGGGTATCTCTACCTAGTGCAACGTAAGTCTGAAGCCCTTGACAAGTTCAAGGAGTACAAGGTTAAAGTTGAAAACTTGTTATCTAAGAAGATAAAAATACTACGATCTGATCGTGGTGGAGAGTATAAGAATCTCCAATTCCAAAACTATATGATAGAACAAGGGATTGCATCCCAACTCTCGGTCCTTGGTACATCTCAACAGAATGGTGTATCAGAAAGGAGAAACGGAACCTTGTTGAACATGGTTCGGTCTATGTTGAGTTATGCTCATCTTCCAGATTCATATTAGGGTTTTGCAGTGCAGACTGCATGTTATATCCTGAACAACGTTCCCTCGAAAAGTGTTTCTGAAACACCTTTTGAAGAGGTCGTAAAGGTAGTTTACGCCACCTCAGGATTTGGGGTTGTCCGGCACATGTGCTGATGACTAATCCAAAGAAGTTGGAACTGCGTTCGAAGGTTTGCCTCTTTGTAGGCTACCCCAAGGAAACGAGAGGTGGATACTTCTATGATCCGAGTGAGAACAAAGTGTTTGTTTCTACGAATGTTATCTTCTTGGAAGAAGATCACATGAGGGATCATAAGCCACAAAGTAAGCTCTTTTTACGTGAGATCTCTAGTGAGACTGAGACTGCTGAGGGTTCAACAAGAGTTGTTGAACAGGCCGATGATCAATAAGAGTTGTTAAGGTGACAACATCTAGTCAACCAGCTCAAGAGTTGAGACTGCCTTGACATAGTAGGAGGGTTATGAACCCACCGGATCGCTACATGGGTTTGACTGAAGCCCAAAACATCATTACGAATGATGGGGTCGAGGATCTGTTGTCTTTTAAGAAAGCAATGGAGGATGTTGACAAAGATGAATGGGTTAAAGCCATGAACCAGGAAATGGAGTCTATGTATTTCAATAACGTCTGTGAGCTTGTTGATCCACCTGATGGGGTAAGACCTATTAGATGTAAGTGGATCTATAAGCGAAAAAAATGTGTAGATGGAAAGGTTCAAACCTTTAAAGCTAGACTCGTGGCAAAGGGTTATACCCAGGTTGAGGGAGTTGACTATGAAGAAACTTTCTTACTTGTTGTCATGCTCAAGTCTATCAAGATTCTCCTGTCCATAGCCACATTTTATGATTATGAAATATGGTAAATTAACATCAAGACTGCCTTTCTTAATAGTAATCTTGAGGAGACCATCTATATGACTCAACCAGAGGGGTTCATAGTTTCAGATCAAGAGCAAAGAGTTTGCAAGCCTAATAGGTCCATTTATGGGCTAAAATAAGCATCTAGATCTTGGAATGTCAGATTTGACACTGTTGTCAAGTTGTTTGGCCTTGATTAGAATGTTGATAAGCCTTGTGTATATAAGAAGATCATCAACAGCTCAGTAGCTTTCTTGGTACTATATGTGGATGATATCCTACTCATTGGGAATGATGTAGGGTATCTGACTGATATTAAGAAATGGCTAGCTGCCTAGTTCAAATTTGGGTGAGGCACAGTATGTTCTAGGGATCCAAATCATTCGAGATTGTAAGAACAAATGGTTAGCCCTGTCTCAGGCAGCGTACATTGATCAAATGTTGATCAGGTACAAGATGTAGGATCCCAAAAGGGGTTTGTTACCCTTCAGGCATGGAATCGTTTTGTCTAAGGATCAATGTCTTAAGACACCTCAAGAGGTTGAGAAGATGAGACGGATTCCCTATGCTTCAGCTGTGGGAAGCTTGATGTATGCAATGTTGTGTACCAGACCCGACATTTGCTATGCAATAGGGATTGTTAGTTGGTATCAGTCCAATCAAGGATTTGATCACTGGACGGTGGTCAAAACGATCCTCAAGTATCTTTGAAGAATGAGGGACTACATGCTCGTGTATAGGGATAAGGATTTGATCCTTACAGGATATACGGACTTTGACTTTCAGACCGATAGAGATTCTCGCAAATCGACATCGGGGTTGGTGTTTACTCTGAATGAAGGGCCTATAGTCTGGCGAAGCATCAAGTAAGGATGCATTGCAGACTCCACTATGGAAGCTGAATACATAGCCACATGTGAAGCAACTAAATGGCGTGTTTGGTTGAGGAAATTCCTTTCAGATTTGGAAGTTGTTCCAAATATGGATTTGCCTATCACTCTTTATTGTGATAACAATGGGACTGTGGCAAATTCGAAGGAGCCTTGGAGTTATCGTCGTGGTAAGCATATCGAACGGAAATATCACCTGATCAGGGAGATTGTGCATTGCGGTGATGTGATAGTCACAAAGATCGCATCAGAGCACAACGTTGCTGATCCCTTTACAAAGGCCCTCACGGCTAAAGTGTTCGAGGGTCACTTGGAGAGTCTGGGTCTGTGAGACATACGGCATCTTGTCTAGGGAAAGTGGGAGATGATATTGGGGTATGCCCTAGTTTATTATATATTGTACATGTTTTTATTATATTGTACATTAGTCTCCCGAGTCATTAGGACAAGTGAGAGATTGTTGGGATTGGTGTCCTGATTCTTCCGAAGTCTCATTGTTTGTAATGATGAACATTGTTTGATGAATAAAATAATTGTTATTTCATTATGGCATTTACTCATATCCAATAAACAAAGCTCCTTGGTTATCTTATGTGAACTTAAACATGTATATGTGATATACAAGTGGATCATTCCTTAAGTGATAACCTAAATAGGTCTACAGTATAAGGATTAAGGTGGGATACCTGATCCTGGTGACACTATGGATACGACCCGCTTTGTAGAGGTTTGCAAGTGTTGCAAACTACTACAGATGGTAGATCCTGACCATTCATGTGGAGACGT
>NC_052354.1:52473054-52607006 GCF_009727055.1 Benincasa hispida
ATTTCTTTTTTGAAAATTAAAATTGAATTAAAAGGGAAATTAATTTTTTTTTAAATGTGAAGGTGGGTTTTTTTCCATTTCTCATACCTAATCCACCTTCCTAAGTAGGAATTTAGTGTCAAATTCTCTTTCTCTTTAATTTACATGTTGAGGTTGATAATACTAGCTTAAAGGTTGTATTTTAAACCCTATTTCTATTATTTTTTGAATTGCATGTTAATCCACTAAAATTAATGTAATTAGAGTATTTAAGATCAAAGTCGATAGAGCACTAAGTTTTAAACCGACGGAATGCCCGAGTCAAAGATTGAAGCCAAAATCGACGAAATCCTTAAGTTGCGCATTAAGATTGAAGCTAAAGAATGCAAAGATCAAAGCCGTAGAGCACTGAGTTTGAAAACTGACGGAATGCTCGAGTCAAAGACTGAAACCAAAACCAACGAAATCCTTAGGTCGCACACTAAGGTCGAAGCTAATAGAATACGAAGATCAAAGTCGGTAGAGCACTGAGTTTGAAACCTACGAAATTCTCGAGTCAAAGACTAAAGTCAAAACCGACTGAATCTTCGGGTGCACACTAAGATCGGAACTAGTAGAACGTGAGATCCTCAAAGATTTAAGACGAAATCCTCAAGTCACAGACTATGATCAATCTGGCAGAACTCTAAGGTCAGTGCCGAAGGACACTAAAATTGAAACTCTGAACCACTTCTTGTTCATTTCACAACTAGAAAAAAATGGAACAAGTTAGTAAATTGGAAAAGAAATATTTAAAAAAAATGAAAAAAGAAGGGTGATAGAAAAATTGAAAGATATTTGTTATAAAAAAAAGTTGAATCAAAATGGAAATAATGAAAAAAAAATGTAAAACAGACAAAAAGAAAAAAAAAAAAAAAAAAAAAAAGAAAAAAAAAAAGAAAAAGAAAAAGAAAGAAAAAGAAAAAGAGAAAAAGAAAACGAAAACGAAAACGAAAAAAAATAAAGAAGAAAAGAAAAAGGAAAAAGATAGGAAAAAAAAATAATGATAAAAAGAAGAAGAAAAGGGATGAGGTTAAACAAAGCTCCTTGGTTATCTTATGTGAACTTAAGCATGTATATGTGATATACAAGTGGATCATTCCTAAGTGATAACCTAAATAAGGTCTACAATATAAGGATTAAGGTGG
Source organism: Benincasa hispida (assembly GCF_009727055.1). NCBI lineage: Eukaryota > Viridiplantae > Streptophyta > Magnoliopsida > Cucurbitales > Cucurbitaceae > Benincasa > Benincasa hispida. The sequence goes on from NC_052354.1 coordinate 52,474,221, forward strand.
ATACCTGACCCTGGTGACACTATGGATACGACCCGCTTTGTAGAGGTTTGCAAGTGTTGCAAACTACTACAGATGGTAGATCCTGACCATTCATGTGGAGACGTGCGAGCGGGGTATCCTATATAAAGAGTTTATATAAAATTGGACCACGAGATGACTAGACTCTGTATAGAATGTCGTTGATACTAGAGACTTACATCTCACCTAAACGACCATAGGTGACACGACCTCAATCCTGAGTGTTTTGGGAACTCCTGCCTTTAAGGGCAGTCCTTTGATTAGTATGAGTGAGAGTGGCCAGATTGCCAACTCAATATGCCTACCTTTGTGGGGACTTGTCTGATCTGGGAGCTGGTAACTCAATCCACAAGATGGAATTCACTTCTTTCCCGATGCAGGGATAAGTAGAGAGATTGCTTTCTTAAGGTCTGATTCTGGGCTTGAACATAGTGGCCACAACTTCTCTTTGGAAGAGAAGGCTCAGTCATAGTAGGACTATGACTTATGTTCATTAGAGGATCAGTGGTACTTAAGGATTAGATGAAACTATAGGGGCATAACGGTTATTGGTCGAGTTGTACTTACGAGCGATCTGTGAAGGGTTATCACACTGCTGATTGGTTAAGATGGACACATATATATATCTGTCGTAAGGAAAGTTCAGTTGTCGGTCTTTATTAGAGTACCTGGCAGTTAACAGATGATGGATCCCATGACTAAAGAGTTTAGTCAGTTATTCACGTTACCGTTGGAGCTTTGAGCTATAGGTCCATAAGGTCTCCTTGGTAGCTCAATGGATTCAGTTGAGGATCAGTTCTTGGTGTTGATGTAAAATGTTCAAATTGACAAGAGGTAATTCGATTATATATGATATGATCGGTATGGTGTATGAGATACATCTAGTGGAGGATTAATGTAATTGAGATTTACATTAAGTACCATGGAATAGAAAAAGAACTATGGTTTATATGTTTCTTTAGATGAAATATTAAAAATATAGGTTATAAATATAGTATGATAAGTTGGTTATCATTTATATTTATAATAATATTAATTATTGGATAATTAATTCTTTTTCTCTAATAACTAATTGAGTGGGAAAGTAATTCGATTAGTAAGTTTTGATAATGTTGAAAAATTGTTTTTGAGATTTTCTCTCTCGGAAAGTAATCTCATGGAAGTTGTCAAGTAAATAGAATTTAATAAGCGATAACTTGGAGCGAGTTGAACGATCGTCTAGTGTTTATAGGCGACGGATATGCAACTAAGCAATGAGCTAAATGATCGCTTAGTTTTTGTAAATGCTTTGCATGCTTTGCCTCGATCTTAGAATAAACCAAGATATCATCAATGAAAACTATCATAAAGGTGTCGAGGAATTCCTTGAACACCCTATTCATCAGGTCCATAAACACTACTGGGGCATTCGTCAAACCGAACGACGTCATGATGAACTCATGATGCCCATATCTCGAACGGAAGGCTATCTTGTGTATATCACTATCCTTTATCCTCAGCTGATCGTATCTTGACCGAAGATCAATCTTTGAGAACACCGTAGCTCCCTGCAATTGGTCGAAAAAGACCCCAGCTATCTACCTGCTCTTACCCCTGAAATGGAAGGCTTATTGAGCCAGCGTTGTTGAGCCAACCCTCACCTATGCAAATTTAAGGATAATCCCGGATAAACAGAAGTTCATAGTTAGCTCAGGATTAAGGTCAAGTTACCTAGGTCATCGATTTAAAATAGTCAGTCTTAAACAGTAAAAAACGTTATAAAGTAAGAGTGACTTATTTCGTGGTCCGATCTATTGAAAACTCATTGCAGAAAATGCCCCAACTTCTCATGTCATCACATGTACAAATTAGGATCACTTCGTCTGTAGCACTTTACAACTCTTTGTAACATCTACAGAGTGGGCGCATCCGATAGTATTACCAGAATAAGGCACCCAATCTTATTCATATACTATAGATCATTTTCACTATTTATTTGAACCTGGTCCACTTTTATGTCTTCACATAAAATTCAAGTACTCATATAATATTCATGGATCTTTTTAGTTTATTGGATTTATTTCTAAAATGAAATAAGCAATTCATATATTTAATAAAAACTTATTGAATTTTTAGAATAAGTTTATTGTTTACAAACCACGAGTTTTAGGATATAAAACTCAACAGGGGTATATGATACTTAATTTTATCCTCTACACGTTTCTCTCTGTAAATTCACACCGTGAGATCTACACTCGGCCTCAAGGCACCATGGTTGTTACCCTACGAGTGGCATTTGGGTAGATCAATATCGATGGTCTGTTGATTGGTAATATCCAATGGACACAAAAATATATTTGTAGTGAAAAAAGTGCAGTTGTCGGTCTTTAGTGGAGTGCCTGACAGTTTATGAATGGTGAATAATTTAATTAAAAAGTTTGATTAATTATTCATGTACCGTTGGAGCTTCAAGCTATAGGTCCATGAGGTCCCATTGGTAACTCAATAGGACTAAATGAGAATCAGTTCTTGGATTAATTTGAATTTTTCAAATTAAATGAGGGATTTAGTTATATATGATATAATTAAGTTATTTCAATTATATTTGATATAATTATTATGTATTTGATACATTTGTGAGAGAAAATAAATGTTTAAATATGATTCAAATATTAATTATATGAATTGGATTCATATTTGTTAAATTATATGATTTATATTAAATGTCATATATGAGAGAAAAGAAACTATATATTATATTGTATAAGATGCAATATTAAAACTATAGGTTATATGTTATATTTGATATAACATATAGTTTGATATATATATATATATATATCACATGATAAATTTGTTATCATATTTAAATATGTATTAAATTATTTTTTATTATTAAAAGTTGATTTAATTAAGTAAGTGGGTGGTTGAAATTTTGTTTTGATACATCGGGAGAGAGACTCTCTTGGAGAAGATGATCATCCTGCAAGAAAAAGAAAATACAGAAAAAAACAGTTCTATCTATGTGTGATCTCCAGAGAAATTTTTATTCCCTTCCTCTCTTCTCACAATCCTATCCCTCTCTTTCTGAAATAGTCAGAGCCCCACCACTCTTAGGTTCTCTACCTGACGATACCGAGGTCTCCATCGTGGTAGTGCCCATTACTGATCGAGGGATTCTTGAAAATAAGTCTATAAAGGTAAGGGTTTCTGAAATCCTAAGTATTTCGTTTCTAAAAGTATGTTGAATCAATTTTTGTAAATGCATAATTTCTTGTTTGTTTCTGTAAAAAAAAATGGGAATTGGGATGATCCATTTCCACTCAAAGTTTTATTCAATTGATCATTCAATTAATTATTCAAGTATCATTGGAGCTTCAATCTACAGGTCCATAAGGTCCATTCTATAGCTCAGTACGGATTATTAAAAATTAATTTTGGGTTAATTTGAATTGTTTAAATTAATTGAGAAAATTAATTATATGTGATATAATTAATATGATGTATTTGATACATTATAGTATATAGTTTATTTAGAAAGGAATTAAATTTGAATATGATTCAATATTAATTATATGGATGAGATTCATATAATTAAACTTAGTATAAATATAATTTATATTAAATACCACAAATGATTGAGATAATTAAAACTATAGGATATACTGTATTTGATACAATATAAAAACTATAGGTTATATGTTATATATGGTATAACATATAGTTATATAAACATATAATAAGTTAGTTATTATATATACATACATAATTAAATTAATTATATATATATATATAATTGTTATTTAAATTAAAATTAATTTTAGATTTAATTTAAAGGGAGGGAAATAACTTCCCTCTCTTTAATTCTCTCATCAGATCGTGGTGAAGTGGTTCAATTTTAGAGACTCTCCTTCTTATTCACAGAATATCCATTGTGAGAGCCCTCTGTAACTTTTCCCAGACACTTCTCCTCTTTATCTTTACTCTTCATCTCCCAAAACTCAAAGCCCACACCTCCTGAGAAATCTCTACCCAAAAGAGAATACAGAGGAATCAATTGTGGTGATGTCCTCATTGTCGTGTTTGTGATCAATTTGGAGAAGAGGAATCACACGAAGAAATTGTTCTTCAAGGGTACGTATTGTTCCTAACCCTAATTCCTATTCTCCTTCAATTGCATGCTGTAGATTTTCTGTATTTTGCATAATTATGTTCTGTAATTTTTATTTTGTGTAAAAAAACATTAAATAAAATTGGGACGATCCCCGCTTTCGCTACGAAAATTCACATTCCTTCACCACCAGCTTAAGCTTTTGGGTCAATTGGCGAGTTAACATGGTATTAGAGCATTAGATTTTGTCTCATTAAACCCTAGTCGCCAAAGTATGTTCGTTCTCTGCCTCCATTGACTCGATGGAGGTAGACCCGTCACCCATTAAGGTTTCAGTAGTTTTCTGTCACGCCCAGAACTTGTTATCGCCCACCTCAGATACTTCGCCGCATCTCTTCATTGATCTCTCGTCTCAGTCTCCCTATGATGGCCACCCATGCCATTGCGTACGCCTCCCAACTATGCTCGTGAGTCTTCCATCATGCTTAGATCCGACCATTCATGACCAGATCCATCTTGTGTGCATCCAGATCAGCTCACCCTTCCTTTTTGCCTAGTCATACGCTCAGATTCGCCTTTGGTCGTCCAAATCTACCACCCACTCATCTTCATTCGTCATTGCTTTCATATTTGCCGTGGGTTTCTCAAATCCACTCAAGCTTTGTGTCTTTTACCTCCGCTCAAACCTCACGTCGTGGATTCGACCCTACCCATAGCCTTCCGCTGCACCTGCTCCCAAATCCGGTTGTTCATAGCGATGTCGTCCTACCGAGATTTTTGCTTTCGATTTTCAGATCCACGCCGTGAGATTTGTGTCGTTTTTATATATAATTTTGTGGGATTTTTTCTCATGGAACATTTAATCCACTTTTGCCATAGGTTCGTTTTAGATAATACATGTTTGGTTCATTCAACTTGGTCCGGTTTGGTTCATTTTCTTCAATCTAGTTTACTTCAGCTATCCTAGTTCAGTTCATTTCATTTAAATCGATTTTGTTCAGTTTGTTTGATTTGCTTTAGTCAGTCTTGTTCGGTTTGGTTTAGTTAGACCAGTTTGGTTCACTGCTTCGTTGAGTTTGTGTTCATATCTTTTGGGTCTTTGTTTCATTTTCAAATTGGTCGTTCGAGAGTTTTATTTTAGGTCTCTATATGAGGTCTTTATTTTCATCCCAGAAGTTCTTCGCAGGTTTTGTTATTGATCACTCTATGAGGATCTTTGTTTCCATCCTAGAAGTTTGTTTTTGTTCTTCATGGGTTTATGTTTCCAGTCTACTTTGTGTTTTTGTTATTCGTGGGTTTCTGTTTCCATCCCAGATCTACTAATTTGTTTCAGATGTTATCTTTATCAACTCAAGTTGTTCGCCAATCTACTGTTGGGTTTTATGTCCTAAAACTCGTGGTTTGTAAATAATAGAACTTATTCTGAAAATTCAATAAGTTGTTATTAAATATATTGTTTTTTAGAAATCTAATAAACCAAAGTCCCTTGACTATGACATGAGTACTTGAACTTTATATGGAGATATACAAGTGGATCAGGTTCGAGTAAATAGTCAAAATGATTTATAGTATATGAATAAGGTTGGGTGCCTTATTCTGGTAATACTATTGGAGGCGGTCTACTCTGTAGTTGTTACAAAGAGGTGTAAAGTGCTACAAACGAAGTGATCCTAATTCGTTCAAGTTGGGACATAAGGAGTGAGGGCGTCCTGTGCAAATGAGTTTTGTGCAAGATCGGACCACGAAACCAGTCACTCTTACTTTGTAACGATATTTACTGTTTAAGACTGACTATTTCAAAGTGATGACCTAGCTAACTTAACCTTAATCCTGAGCTAACTATGAACTTCTGTTTGTTCGGGATTATCCTTTGATTTACAAACGGTGAGAGTAGACCAACTGCCTCTATTCAATAAGTCGAATAATTGGGGACATAGGGTGTAAGACGAAATTCACTCCTACCTGATTTGGGTTAGTAGAGAGGTTGTTTCCTTCAAGTGTTGATTATGGGTCTTGAACAAGAGGCCTCACCCTCGCATTGGCCCGAGAGGGATTCGATTTGTCGATTGGATCACAAATCAATTGTTCATTAGGGGATCAGTGGGACTTAAGGAACAAGAGGTAATTTTGGGGGTAAAACAGAGATTCGACCCAGCCGTTATTATGAACAACCTGTGAAGGGTTAATTTACTAATCATGATTATATCGAGTGGACAATTTACTAATCATGATTATATCGAGTGGACATAATATATCTATAATGAGGGGAGTTCAGCTATGGGATTTAGTGGAATCATCCATTAGTTAACCAATGGGGGTTAGATCGATCTAATGAGTTTAGCCGATTAATCTCGAATCATTAGAGCCCATGATCTGTAGGTCCACGAGGTCCCCCTACTAGCTCGTAAATGGATTAGCTGTAGAATAACGTGATAAGTTAATTTGAAGTGTTCAAATTAGAATTAAATGGATTTGGAGAAATAATATTTAAATATGATTTAAATATTTGAAGATGGAATTGTGTAAAAATTAATTTAATATTTGATATTAAATTAATTAGAATTATTTAAATTGTTTAAATAATTATNCTTGAATCCATTGAGCTACCAAGGGGACCTTATGGACCTGTAGCTTGAAGCTCCAACGATACGTGAATACCTGACTAAACTCTTTAGTCACAGGATCCACCATCCGTTAACTGTCGGGCACTCCACTAAAGACTGACAGTTGCACTTTCCTTATTACAAATATATTTTGTGTCTATATCAACCAATCAACAATGTGATAGCCCTTCACAGATCGCTCGTAAGTACAGCTGAGCCAATTAACCGTTATGCCCTTGTAGTTACATCTAACTCTTTAAGTACCATTGATCTCTCTAATGAACATAAGTCATAGTCCTACTATGACTAAGTCCTCTCTTCCAAAGAGAAGTTGTGGCCACTATGTTCAATACTCGGAATCAGCCATTAAAGGAGCAATCTATCTACTTACCCCTGTTTCGGGGAAGGATTGAACTTCATCTTGTGTAACTGAGTTCCCAGCTCCCAAATCAAACAAATCCCCAAAAAGGTAGGCATGTTGAGTTGGCAATCTTGTCATTCTCACCCATACTAATCAAAGGACCGCCCTCAAAGGAAGGAGTTCCCAAAACACTCAGGATTGAGGTCATGTCACCTATGGTCATTTAGGTGAGATGTAAGTCTTAAGTATCAATGACCTTATATAAAGAGACGAATCAACTCATGGTCCAGTCTTATACAAACTCTTTGTATAGGAGACCCCCGCTCACATGTCTCCACATGAATGGTCAGGATTAGTTCACAACACTTACAAACTTCTACAAAGTGGGTCGTATCTGTAATGTCACTAGGACCAGGTATCCCTCTTAATCCTTATACTACAAACCTTTTTAGGTTATCACTTAAGGCTTGATCCACTTGTATATCTCACATACATGCTTAAGTTTACATACAATAACCATGGAGTTTTGTTTATTCGATATGAGTAAATGTCAAATAAAATAACTCTTATTTTATTCATAACAATTGTACAGTTTACAAACTACGAGACTCCAGGAGAATTAGGATACCAATCCCAACAATCCATGCATCATCATTATTATAAATGTTATAATATAAAGATATATGTTAGCATGTATGCTTAGTTCATTACTTGTTATATAAGAGTTATATAAATTAGTAATGAATGAACATTGCATGAAGCATGGCACTTAGGTTTATTTATAAAAGTTAGAAATGCCTTGAGGATGGCTAACTTAACAATGTAGTTGATTTTAATTGTTTCATTCTTTATAAGTGTTATAATTAATGAAATTATAATTAAAATCGATAAGAAAGAGTTGCATGCAAATTTAGGCTTTAATCATGTTTTAAAAGAGTTTTAAAATTTGATTGAGATAGACCTAAGTTCACAATTTTCTAGTGAGATTAGAAATTAGATTAATCTTTTATATCAGTTTAATAGGATCAAATTGATTTCAATAAAAGATTAAATTTGTAACAAATCTATATATAAGGGACCTTTTGTCTAAGATTAAATTTGTAACAAATCTATCAATAAAAGATTAAATTTGTAACAAATCTATCAATTAGTCTCACATGTTATCATGTTAAAATCTATAAGGATTCTCCTGTCCATAGTCACATATTATGACTATGAGATATGGCAAATGGACGTCAAGACTGCCTTTATGAATGGTAATCTTGAGAAAACCATCTACATGGTTCAACAAGAAGGATTCATTGAATAAGTTCAAGAGCAAAAGGTTTACAAGCTTAATCGGTCCATTTATGGACTGAAACAAGCATCTAGATCTTGGAATATACGATTTGATACAATGATCAAATCTTATGATTTTGAGCCCTGTGTTTACAAGAAAATCATCAACAACTCAATAGCTTTTTGTGGATGATATCCTACTAATTGGGAATGATGTAGGTTTTTTTATTGGCGTTAAGAAATGGCTAGCTGCCTAATTCCAAATGAAAGATTTGGGAGAGGCGCCGTTTGTTCTAGGAATCCAAGTCATAAGAGATTGTAAGAACAAAAGGTTGGTCTTGTCTTAAGTATCGTACATTGACAAGATGCTTGTCAAATATTCGATGCAAAATTCCAAGAAGGGTCTATTATTAGGCTCCATGTCCAATCTACCAAGCTTTGGCTTATATGCAAGAACAAGTTTAGTTTGTTTTGCTTTATCACATCTACTAAATCGAAGACAATAGAATGTGAAGATCAAAGCAGGTAGAGCACTGAGTTTGAAAACCAACCGAATACTTGAGTCAAAGGCTTAAGCCAAAACCGATGGATTCCTCGTGTCGCGTACTAAGATCGAAGCTAATAGAATGCACAGATCCAAGCTGGTAGAGCTATGAGTTTGAAACCGACGGAATGCTTGAGATTAAAGACTAAAGTCAAAATCGGCAGAATCATCAGGTCGCGTACTAAGATCAAAGCCAATAGAATGCAGAGATTAAAGTTGGTAGAGCATTAAGTTTGAAACTGACAGAATGCTCGAGTCAAAGACTGAAGCCAAAACTGATGGAATCCTCAGGTCGTACACTAAGATCGAAACCAATAGAATGTGGAGATCAAAGTCAGTAGAGCACTGAATTGAAACCGACGGAATGCTCGAGTCGAAGACTGAAGCCAAAACCGATGGAATCCTCAGGTTGCACACTAAGATCGTATTGGGTTATATGTTCTAAAACTCGTTGTTTGTAAACTTTAAACATATCTCTATTTACAATAAAGATGTTATTGAGATTGTTTCAATAAAGTTGTATTGAACATATAAATTGCATTTATAAATTCCTAAATCCAATAAACTCATGAACCCATGGCTATAATATGAATACTTAAACTTTATGTAGAGACATAAAAAAGGATCAAGTTTTAGTATATATCCAAAATGGTCTATAAGTATATGGAAAGGTTGGGTACCTCATTTTAGGGACACTATGGATGCAGCCCGTTTTGTATATTGATACAAACGATATGATCCCAAAGTTGTTGATGTGGGGANAATTATTTAAATTGTTTAAATAATTATTTGTTAATTTTATTAAGAAAATTAATTTTATGAAATTAATTTTGTAAAATTAATAATATCTTCAATTTTATTAAAAGAGTTTATTTTTTAAATCAATATTTATCAAAATTGAAAAAGAAAGAAAAAACACGTAATGGAAAATTGATTTTCTCCATTGTCTTCTTCTAAGTAGCTCACTAACAACCCACATCTTCAAATTTCATTTACTCCAAGCACGAGCTGCATCTTATGCAACAAATCTCTTTACATGAGTGTCTGCAATATATTGAAGAGAATGGAGTGAATTCGAAGTAACACAATTGATCAAATTTTTCTGAAAAATTCGAGAAAAGAAAGGTGTTCTTCATTTGGGTTGCAACTGTGAGTTTGTCTCCAAATTCCCTTGATTCCAATTTATTTTGAGTCCCACTACTCAATCTAGAGCACCAAGAGGATAGTAGAGAAGATCTTGAGATAGTCTACAACAAGATTCAGAGGAGATTAGCAGCTGGAATTCAAGCTTTGAGGAAGTTCTACAAAGGTATGTCACGGAACCCATTTATTTTTGTTGAAGCATGCTTTCATTTCTGCCAAAATTAGTGAATTAGAGTGTTTATGGATCTTGGTCACTTCTGCTGCACGATGGTATAACAATTGGTATCAGAGCATCTTATAAGCATTCAATTCGGTTTAGTTTTGGTTAGGTGGGTATGAATAATATGAAACTACTATACTGATATGGTTCTTTGAGTTTTGGCTTTTAATTTCTCTTTGATTTCTCATTTAAATTTTTAATTGGCTCTTGCTTGATGAGCTTATATGTGCAAGAGTCTATAATTTATTTGGAGTCATTAGAGTTGAAATTAAGCTGTAAATCAAAGAAACAAGCAAAGAGGCCGAGTTGCAGATTCCAGAAAATCAGCCTATATTCATATCGTCGTTGAGCTTCAGTAGCTAAACGATCGTTTAGCTTTATGCGTTAGACGATGTGAAGAAAAGCTAAGCGACGTGTAGCTTCGGTCGTTGATCGTCGAGGTGTTGTGCGCTAGACGATTGTGTATCTGCAGGAGCTAAACGATGCGTTGTATTGTTATACGATGGCATTACACGATCATGTAGCTTCGGGTGGGAGCTAAGCGATGTGTTGAAGAACTAAGTGATAGCGTTACCATGATCGTTTACCTCTATGCGGTAGCTAAGCGATGCGTTGATATGCTAAGCGATAACATTACGTGATCGTTTACCTATGTGTGGCAGCTGGGTGATACGTCGATTGCTATACGATAGCACTAAGCAATCGTTTACCTTAAGTGCGCGCTAAATGATCAAGACCAGGTGTTAGACGATGGCGCTAAGCAATCATGTAGTAAATTGTCCGTGCTAAACGATGGAGTTGCGCGATAGTGTTAGGCACTAAGCGATCGTGTAGCATCCTCTGGCACTAGACGATGATACTATGCAATAGAGTAAAGACACTACACGATCGTGTAGTTTGATCAGGAGTTATGCGGTAGTTGCTAAACGATTACACAAGCACTAAACGATCAGAAAAAACGCATGACGATGGTCGTCATTGCTAAACGATGAGACTTGGCGAGATTTTGAGTGAGAGCTGTTGGTTCGACCGGTTCTCTTGGGGTCCGATTTGGTTCAGCCTCGGATGGTTTTTGGCTGGTCCGGTTCAGACGGTTCGGGTCCGGTTCAAGCTGCATGAGTTCATTTTGGAGCGGATTGAGCGGTCTGGAAGCGGTTTAGAAGTTATTTTATAATAATTAGGTTTTGTTTGCTTGTTTATGCCAAAGCAAAAGCCATATCATTTAGTGTTTAATTATTTATGCATATGATGTATGTTATAATTAAATAAATCTTGTATGTGCATACAGTATGCCATGTAGATTTAAAATCCCATTATAGGAAGCATGTTACATGCATTGAAAGTATGTTATAAAATGTTATAATATATAGTATGCATGTTAGGGTTTCTTTTATTTAATATAATAGTTATATTAAATATTGAATGCCTTTGTTGTTTGTCGTGGATGTTTAACATGTCTAAAATTTTGTAAGTTGTTATAAAATTGGGTTAGACGTTAAAATCCATAACAAAGAACAAATGCATGCTCACTTAGGTTAACCACTTGTTTTAATAGTTAAAATAGGTCGTTAAACTTGTAAAACTAGGGTTACAAACTCAACTGGTATATAATCCTATCAAAGGCTTAGGGTACTAAAGATGACGGTCTACGAAACACTTCCTACCTGGGGATTATGGCTGAATAATTGAGTGTTGGTGACCGATTTTAGGAGAATACGTGAGCGGTGTGAGGTAATAAAAACGGTTTATCTCCTAGACATCATAGGTTTAAAATCCATTTATAAAAGTTATACTTGGATAAACCACTTAGACTTAGGGTTGTTTTTATTAGCCAAAAAGAACCTAAGTATAAATTTACCCAAACATTTAGAACACTTCAGTAGGAGAATAAAAGTTCTCACGTCCTCAAGAGTTCACATGTCCTCAAGAGTTCACACCGTGAGATCCATGCTCGGCTTCATGTCGATTTTACCTCGACTGCTCCATTCAGAAAGTGTTTGCATGGGTCAATAACAAGGTGAATAGGGGAAGTCGTTCCTAGTAAGTGGGTGAAGGAAATGTGTCAACACTGTCCTATGGTCTCCTCCATTAGTTTGAACCGTGAGATTTCTATGTTGCACCTGCTGTCGTTTTTATGCGGCACTAGCTAGTCGTTAACCGCGACGATCCCCATGGAGGGTTGTTGATAACTTGTAGAAATACAAGTTATTTATACTGTTCTATTTAAATATTGCAGCCAAAAGGAAAGAAAGTTGCGTCAATTATATAGAAATTAGCTAAGAAATGCAAGAATTATAAATTATCGTAAATACACCCACTAACACCATTGTGATGGTAGAAAAAGATGTTTCCATTCTATTTTGCAGGAAATCAAGTCACCGCATGCGTTCATGGATCAAGATAAAAAGAACAACGCATCTCCGTTGCATTGCGCCCGTCAATCAATAATGAAGAGACGATCAATGCAATGATGGTGCGTGTGACAATCGATCCAGAGCTTAACTTCAAACGCATGCGGTAATAAAAAATGACACTGCATGCGGGCAACGATCGAAGATGCAAAAGAGCAACGCAATTGTGGAGGATTCTGACACGTGTACAGCTGACCGTTATGCATTTCTGACGGGATTGATTGCATAACAGAAGGAATATTCATTCCACCATTTCAGAAGCTGCCATAATAATAAAGTGGGGTCCACACTGTAGATAGTCAAAGCTGATCCTATAAATAGCTCCGGCCATTCCACTGAGAAAATATACTTGATACGGCCATATTTTGATATTTGTATATTGAAAGAGAGACTGGTCTGAAGAGCCTGATCAGAGTAGATCCAGGAAGAATTAAGAGACAGGGCCGAGAGGTGAGTCTCAGGGCAAATCCTTTCAATCCCCGCCGTTGAAGCTCTGTACCAAAGTCAATTCTACCCGACGAGTAAGCTTGAGAGGGAAGCTCTTCTCTTCATCCATTCCCTACGCCGGTAAGAAAATCCACCATCCAGATCTGTGTCAAGACGTTGGCACTCTTCTGTATTTGTTTCTATCTCTTTATCATCAATTGTATTCATCTTCTTAATCTCTATCATTCACACCATGTATCAGACGCTAAATCTTAGTATTGAATGTCATGATCATTTTCATCTCCCCCTTTCTGTCTATTTCCGTTTATTCGTAAATCGCTTTCTCCATGATGTTTTCTTAATCCCCTGGTAATTAGTAAGAATTAAGCAAATTTGTGCTAAGGAAATAAATATGTTTAGCTAAAGCATGCTAGATGGCATCTTCACCTGTGAGAGCATAAGTGAAGATGCCATTCCTCCTATCGAGAGAAGGTGGAAGAATGTGTTAACTAAAGCGAGAAGTACATCCAGAGATGGAAGCAACCTTGCGTTCATTACGTTCATCCCTGTTTCACCACAGAGATGTGGGAACACGGCCGATCACCGAGAGGTGTACGCCAAGGGAAAGCGGAACCTTAGTTATATCTTTAACGCAATTAGTAACTTGCGATGTTTGTACTAATTATCCTTTCTATTTCTATTTCATACATAAAGACTTGCCACCGCATACCACGATCCTTTGTATAATCTTCACAGTCAGTCTCAAACTCAGTATCCTGTATCCTGTATCATAATAGCTTAGGTTTACTTTTATGCACTTTTATCTTATTATCGCAACTTTATTTTACTGCACAATTTTACTTTACCGCAATTTAAATTCATGTACAAACCAATCTTTCATTAATTGTATAAACCGGTCGCATATATCACGAACGTAACGCATTAACGACAACAATCCCTGTGTTCGACCTCGGATTACTTCAAGAAACTTGTGTTGGAATTATACTTGGTTTCAACGTTAGAAAACTTGTGACAACGCATAGCATACTACAAGCATTTCATTAATAATGCATACATCTAGGAGTAGTATCGCATAAAGTATGAATAAGCATAACACATCATCCACATTCCATTTCCATCTTCTAAGTCATCAAGTTTATGGCAGCATGAGCTTGCATGATCATCATTCATTCATATCCACACCTATGCTTATTTAGAAACATTCATAAAATCCAGATTACCAGTTGTAACATAGGCTTCAGATCAACCCAAGCTTCAGTAAAATGAATAGGGTCTTATAGTTCCATCTTGGGTATTTGTCTTCTATTTCAGAGGCATACTCATATCGTTCTGTCAGAGGCATACTCATATCGTTCTGTAAGATCTGAAAATGGTGAGTCTACACTTACAAGACTTACTAAGTGTTAGTAATGATCTTGACCGAAAATGATAACTAAATGACTATCAGAATATGAGTTATTCCTGAGATAGTATTTGGTCAAGAATTGTCTTGATTTTGTGAAGGAATTCTTGACTGTCCCTCGATAGCAATTGTTCTAAATCATTTAAGTATCGTTGCAAAAATAATGATCATGCGTACATTATCACTTTGCTAAACTTGATTGGATTTAAAAGAAATTCACTTATAGAATTTGTTTATGATTTCATAATGACAAGTTCAATTATACAATTGTTGGCATTGGGCAAACTGATTGGGGATAACTATGTGCCATGGAAATCAAATTTGAACATGATACTTACGATAGACGATTTGAGATTTGTCTTAACAGAGGAATGTCCTCCCATTCCTAGCTCTAATTCCAACCGAACTGTTCGGGAAGCATTTGATAGATGGATCAGGGCGAATGATAAAGCCCGTGCTTATATTCTCGCCAGCTTGTCTGACGTTTTGGCAAAAACCACGAGGATATGAGTACTGCCAAAGAGATTATGGAATCTTTGAGAAGGATGTTTGGACAACCGTTCTTCACCCTGAGACATGATGCTAGTAAATACGTGTACAATAGTTGCATGAGAGAAGGGACCTCAGTTCGTGAACATGTCCTGGACATGATGTGACAGAAGTAAACGATGTTGTGATGGATGAGAGAAGTCAAGTTGATTTTATTCTAGAATCTCTTATGAAGATTTTTCTACAATTCTGTACGAATGCAATGATGAATAAAATTGAATACAACTTGACTACTCTTTTGAATGAGTTACAGGCTTTCCAGACCATGTTGAGAACTAAGGGTATGGAATCGAAAGTAAATGTTGCTTCGCTGAGAAGAGATGAACATCCTCCAAGCCTGATGTTGCCTTCTATTCGCAGAGAAAGACAAAGGGAAAGGGAAGAAGAAGCCCGCTGGCAAGAAAAGCAAGAAAACCGTTGCAGAGAAAGGAAAATGTTTCCACTGCAAAGAGGAAGGGCACTGAAAGAGAAATTATCCTAAATACCTTGCTGAGAAGAGGGCAGAGAAAGGTAAACATGCTAACTAGTTCTTAGGGATCGTTTACTCAACTTGACTAGTGGGAGAAGTTGCTGCTGATGATGATATTACCTGCTTTTGTAAATCTTGTAATGAACATATTCTACATATTTTTGTTTTGAATAAAATGTTCATTTTCAAGAAATATGTTTTTTCTATCTCAAAGCAACTTCTGTTAAGAATCAAAATTGTTAAAAGCCATTTGGAAATATTCAGATATTTATAAACGGCTAAGATCGAAGTATAATAAGTTTAAAGATTTCTAGATCTGACTGTTAACAAGAGTTGTTAAGACAGATCAGACGCATCTTAATCAAAAAGTTGAGAGTACCTCAATGTAGTGGGATGAAAGTGTGTTTCCTTGTCATTATAGAGAATTAGATGCATTCCCCATATAGTTTAATAGAAGCCAATTACACATTAATATGTTACAATGATTCTCTCAACTAAAGTGTTTGAGAATCACCTAGTAAGACTAGAAATACCAGTTTAATAACTTAGGGCAAGTGGGAGAAATATCGGGTATGAGATATTGAATGGTAAACTATGGGTATGGGATGCCCTAGTTCATTGTATTTCTCTATAAAAACTTAGAAACTCAGTCATATATATCAGATATATAAGTTACCACTAGAGTTTTAGTCCAAGTGGGAGTTTTTTGGGTTTTATGTCCTAAAACTCGTGGTTTGTAAACAATAGAACTTATTCTGAAAATTCAATAAGTTGTTATTGAATATATTGTTTTTTAGAAATCCAATAAACCAAAGTCTCTTGACTATAACATGAGTACTTGAACTTATGTGAAGACATACAAGTGGATCAGGTTCGAGTAAATAGTCAAAATGATCTATAGTATATGAATAAGGTTGAAAACTTTATTCTGGTAACATTATTGGATGCGGCCTACTCTGTAGTTGTTACAAAGAGTTGTAAAGTGCTACAAATGAAGTGATCCTAATTCGTTGATGTTGGGACGTGAGGAGTGGGGGCGTCCTGTGCAAATGAGTTTTGTGCAAGATCAGACCACGAAACCAACCACTCTTACTTTATAACGTTGTTTACTGTTTAAGACTGACTATTTCAAAGCGATGATCTAGGTAACTTGACCTTAATCCTGAGCTAACTATGAACTCCTGTTTGTTCGGGATTATCCTTTGATTTGCAAATGGTGAGAGTAGACCAACTGCCTCTGCTCAATAAGCCTCCAATTTTTGGGATAAGATCGGATGAATAGTAGAGACATAGGGTGCAAAACGAAATTCACTCCTACCTGATTAGGGTTAGTAGAGAGGTTGTTTTCTTCAAGTGCTGATTATGGGTCTTGAACAAGAGGCCTCACCCTCGCATTGGCCCGAGAGGGATTCGATTTGTTGATTAGATCACAAATCAATTATTCATTAGGGTATCAGTGGGACTTAAGAAACAAAAGGTAATTTCGGGGGTAAAACAGAAATTCGACCCAACCGTTATTACGAACAACCTGTGAAGGGTTAACTTACTAATCATTGTTATATCGAGTGGACATAATATATCTATAGCGATGGGAGTTTAGCTATGAGCTTTAGTGGAATCACCCATTAGTTAACGAATGGGGGTTAGATCGATCTAATGAGTTTAACCGATTAATCTCGGATCATTGGAGCTCCGATCTGTAGGTCTGCAAGGTCCCCCTACTAGCTTGTAAATGGATTAGCTCTAGAATAGTGTGATAAGTTAATTTGAAGTGTTCAAATTATAATTAAATGGATTTAGAGAAATAGTATTTAAATATGATTTAAATATTTGAAGATGGAATTGTGTGAAAATTAATTTAATGTTTGATATTAAATTAATTATAATTATTTAAATTGTTTAAATAATTATTTATTAATTTTATTAAGAAAATTAATTTATGAAATTAATTTTGTAAAACTAATAATATTTTTAATTTTATTAAAAGAATTGATTTGTGAAATCAATATTTATCAAAATTGAAAAAGAAAGAAAAACACATAATGAGAAATTGATTTTCTTCATTGTTTTCTTCCAAGTAGCTCAGTAACAACACACATCTTCCGGCTTCATTTACTCCAAGCATGAGCTACATCTCATGCAGCAAATCTCTTTGCATGAGGGTCTGCAATATATTGAAGAGATTGGAGTGAATTCGAAGTAACGCAACCGATCAAATTTTTCTGAAAAATTCGAGAGAAGAAAGGTGTTCTTCATTTGGGTTGCAGCTGTGAGCTTGTCTCCAAATTCCCTTGATTCCAGCTTATTTTGAGTCCCACTACTCAATCTAGAGCACTAGAGGATAGTAGGAAATAGATTAGCAAGATTTGAGGAAGTTCTACAAAGGTATGTCATAAAACCCATTTAATTTTGTTGAAGCATGCTTTCATTTCTGCCAAAATTAATGAATTAGAGTGCTTATGGATCCTGGTCACTTTCTCTGCACGATGGTATATTCCAACATCTACCGCCTTGAGTTTAGGGGAAGGTGTTAAAATAAAATTAGGATTTATTACTAATTATTATTTTTCATTATTATTTTTCTTTGTGGTATTTTTCATTTATGTATTTTTCTTTAGTGGTTTATTGATGTTTATTTATTCAAATTGTAAAAGTTGATCATGTACTCCGATTTATTCAATAATATACAAAATTAACATGGTACCAAAGTATGTGGTCCTAGGAGGTCATGTGTTCAAGCCCTTGCAATGTTGTTTCCCCCCAATTAATTAATTTTTATTTGTTTGGCTTTTCTTCATGTTGGGGTTGATGCCCTAAATCTCGTATGGTCCTATAGTTTGTAATTGTAATGTACAAAATCTTATTTATTTAATAAAATATATGATGTTTTATTTTAATTTTAGTTGCATTAACCACAAGCCAATAAACTAATATCCAAGATTATCTTGTCGCTTAAACATGTATATAGAAACATATGGGTGGATCATGTTTAAGTGATAACCTAAATAGTCTGTAGTAGATGGATAAGGTTGGATACCTTATCCTGGTGACACTACGAGTATGGTCTGTTTTGTAGATGTTACAATTGTTGTAAAGTGCTAGGAATGTGTTGGGAATGTCCTAAAACTCGCAGTTCGTAAATTATGTGTTAAACATTCTATTTATCAATAAAATATTATTGAGTATTTTATTCAATAAAGTAGTTGATATTGCATTCTATTATGAAAATCCAATAAACATATTCATAGCTATAGTATGAATACTTTAACGTGGCGACATAAACAGGATCAAGTTAAGAGTATATAACATAAATAGTCTATAAGTATATGGATGAAATTGGGTATCTCATTTTGGTAACACTATTGGATACGGCCCATTTTGTATAGGTAATACAGATGATGTGATCCGCAGATCATCCATGTAGAGACATGTGAGTGGGGGCATCCTATGCAATGAGTTTGCATATAGACTGGACCACGAAATAGTCACATTTCTTTATAACGACCATTTACTGTTAAAATTGACTATTTCATACTAAAGTAACCTAGGATAACTCGATCTTAATCTTGAGCTAGCTATGAACTCCTGTTTATTCGGGATTATCCTTTGATCTGCATGGGTGAGAGTAGTCCAACAACACTGCTCAATAAGTCTTTCATTTTGGGGATAAGACCGGATAGATAGCTGGGGACATAGCCCTGCAAGATGGAATTCACTCCTATCCGTTTTAGGGTTAGCAGATAGGTTGTTCTCTTAAATGCTAATTCCAGGTCTTGAACAATTGGGGCCCGCCTTCTCATAATAGAGAGGGACATGATTCATAAATAGTATTATGAATCAACTGTTTATTAGAGGGTCAGTGGGAACTTAAGGAACAAGATGTATTTACAGGGGTAAAACGATAATTTTGACCCAGTTATAATTACGAACGACCTGTGAAGGATCGACTTATTGATTATGGTTTACATGGACAGAAATATATCTATAATGAAGAGAGTGCAACTATCGAGCTATAGTGGTGTGCCTTGATAGTTAACGAATAGTAACTAATTCGATTAAAGAGTTTGACGAATTAATTACAAATCGTTAGAGCTCATGATCTGTATGTCCATTAGGTCTCTCTACTAGCTCTTAAATTAGAATAACAAATTGAGTATTGATGTATGGAATTAGGGTTATGAATTTAAAATGTACAAATTCAATTTTAGGGTTTTTCAATTGATTGTATATGATAAAATTAAAAACGTTTAGTTTAATTGAAGTTAAACGAAATTGGAAATCAATTAATATTTAAATTATGATTTAAATATGAAATTGATTTATATTGGTGAAATTGGTGTTTTATCAATTTAATATTAAGATATTAAATTGATATTCTTTTAATTAAAAATTAAATTTAGTTTTATTTAAATTAATTGTTTTTGAATTAATTTTATAAAACTAATTTAAAATAAAATAATAAATAAAATGAAATGCTTTTTGAAATCATGTTAGTGGATTTTTCCAAATTTTGGGGAAAATCCACTAACTACATTTTATTAGATTCTCACTAAATTCCAATTGAAGTTTGCAATAATCACCAAGTAGGTGGTGTCATTCGTGCAACCCTATTGGTTTGCATGATTTCTATCTATATATAGAAGTTTCATGTAAAAAGATTATAGATTGATTTGAGTGTACTTACTAGAGTGAAAAATATGAAAACCTTATTCAACCCTTACTAGATCATCCTCAATTCACCTTGATTTGAGTGTTTCCATCACACATTCCTTCTTGAGCATAATGGAGAAGATCTTGGTGGTGGTCATCTTGAAGATTCAAGCTCGATCTTGATGAAATTTTGCTAAATTCGTGAAAAATATCTTCAAAGGTAATATGTGTTTCAAACTCTCTTATGAATGTCATATGAATAGCATGTTTAAAACTCAAATTAAATGTAGTTTAAGTGCTTATTGATTTTGAAATCTTCCGTTGCATGTTATATTACTCCATCAAAATGATCTGATCCTAATCATTCATATGGAGACATGTGAGCGGAGATATTTTATACAAAGAAGTTTGTATAAGATCGAAACACGAAATGTTTAGTCTCATTATATAATGTCGTTCATAATAGAAACTTACATTTCACTAGGATGACCATAGGTAACATGACTTGAATCCTAAGTGAATTGTATCTCCTATCTATGAAGGCGATACTTTGATTTGTATGGGTGAAAGTGACTAGATCGTCGGCCCCATAAGTCTACCACTCTAGGGACTCGTCTAATTGGGGAGTTGGGAACACAACTACACTCCAACATCAGGGTAAGTAGATAAATTGCTTTATTAAAGGACTGGTTCTGGGGCTTGAACAATGTGGTGTCACACCTTCTTCTGGCCCAAGAGGGGTTGGTCATATTTGGACTATGATATATTGTTCATTAGAGGGATCAATGGTACTTAAGAAGTTAGATATAACTGTAGGGGCAAAACGATAATTTTGGCTCAACTGTACTTACGAGCAATTTGTGAAAGGTCATTGTACTATTGACTGATTATATCCAATGGACATAGAAATATATTTGTAGTGTGAATAGTGCAACTGTCGATCTTTAATGGTATGTCCGACAGTTAACAGATGGTGAATAATTTAATTAAAGAGTTTAGTTAATTATTCATGTATCGTTAGAGTTTCAAGCTACAGATCCATGAGATCCCCCTCGATAGCTTAATGGGAACAAATGAGAATTAGTTTTTTGATTAATTTGAATTATTCAAATTAATTGAGGAAATTAATTATATATGATATAATTAATTTAATTTAATTTAAATAATTATTATAATATATTTGATACATTATAATATAAAGAATATTTGGGAGAAAATGAATCTTTGAATATGATTTAAATATTAATTATATGAAATTGGATTCATATAATTAAATTTAATATAAATGGGATTTATATTAAATATCATTGTTGAGAGAATTAAACTATAGGTTATATTATATTGGATACAATATTAAACTATAGGTTATATATTATATTTGATATAACAACATATAGTTTAATATATATTATATGATAAAGTGGTTATCATATAATTATATATTAATGTTTTTATTAAAATTAATTTGATTTATTAATTTTGATTTTATTTTTTAAAAATAGTTTTAGGGAGGCTCCCAATTTTTCTCTCTACAATGTGATAATGGGAGGGAGTTGTGTAGTTTGTTCATCTTCTTCCTCTTTGTGTTTTACATAAGGGTTCTGTAAGATCAATGGCTCTCTCCAAACTACTGTCTCCTCCCTTATCTCAATCTCTCTATCTCCCTATCCAAAATAATCAAAGCCTCACATCCTCCTGGATTCTCACCCAGAGAATACCAAGGTCTCCTTCACGGTGGTGTCCAATTGGAGTTCGAAGGATGTTTCATCGAAGAACAGTCTTCAAAGGTAAGGGTTTCGAACCAATTTTATTTTTGTATTTCGTTTTTTAGAGCATGTTGTAAATTTCTGAATTAAATGCATAATTCTTGTTCTGTAAAAAATTGGAAAATTGGGACAATCCGCTTCCGCTCAAGGATTCCTTTCTATGGGGTCTTTCGCTTCATATTTCAAGCCCACAAATGAGGAAGAGTGTTAGATGATATATAATTAAATTTATTTTCATCCACCAACTTTAGTTTTTAGGTCAATTAGTGATTTAAGAATATGCAAAACCATGAACCAAAAATGTAAGTTAGCCTAAAATATATGTGTAATAATTTAATCAATTGAATCGTGTTTAAGTTGGGGGAAGATATAAATGTCTTAGTTATCAAATAATATATTTTGTTTTTAAGTTCAATGGCTTGTGAAGATGGAGATTTGAATCTTTAATATTTGAGTAGAGATATATGTCTTAATTGGAGATGTTAAAAAGAATAGGTGGCGATGAGATGACTTTTTTGCCCCTATTTAATTCACGTCCTATAAATTTTTTCGTCAAATTTCATGTAAATTGGGGGCCGGAGATCAAATTTCTTGCAAGATTTTTTTTTAAATAAAAATAATAAGTTTGAAAGTAAAGAGAAGAGGAAGAAATGAAGGTTTTATATTTTTTTAAAAAAAATGTTAAAATATCAATTTAGTCCATTTCCTTCTAAATTTGCTCACTTTTAATACATATCTGCAAAATTATTGCTTAATCCTAAAGAATTTTTTTTCTTGTGCACAATAATTTGTTTTTGTAGTATAGTTTTTTTTTTTTTTTTTTTTTTTTTTTTTTTTTTTTTTTTTTTTTTTTTTTTTTTTTTTTTTTTCTTTTTGCTTTTAGCTTTGAAATGAAGTTTGGAGTGAAGTAAGAGAAAGAAAATATCTAAATAAATAAAAAAAACTAATATTGGAATAAATAAATGTATATTTGTTCGAAAATTAAATTAAAGTCGATCAATATGGTTAGAATTCACTTAAAATAATTGCTTGCATTCAATGTCTTCATTAATAATACAAATATATTAACTTATAATTTAATTATTAATTTAAAGTAGCCAAATCGAATATAGCTGATTAGTATATAAATATTTTAGTAATAATGGGATTTAAAATTTCCCTACTTTTAAATAACAAGCTCAGAATTTACATGAATTTACAAAAATTATTATCTTTAATTACCATTTTCCAATTGCTATAGATAAAATTAGTCTCTATCTGGTAAAAGGTCAAATTAGTGTACTTTGATTGCCTTATAAGGGATTAAAATGCAGTCCCAATTATCGTCATTATTATTTTCTAAAATACAGGAATGTTAGTCATTTTAATTCATTTGAAATTCTATATGTATTTTTTAGTACAATAATTATGAGGATAGAAGACTAAACATTTGACCTTTAGAGAGAAAGGTAAAAATAGATTTTCTACCACATCTTATATAGATAAGATACCTAATTATATTTAGATAATAGAAATCATTCATGTATCTACCTTTATAGAAGCTTTAATTTTCATGCTAATCCTTCATTTTAGTTTATGCATATTGAAAAGGAGCATTGAAATGGTGTTAGTTTTTGAATATTTAGAAAACGATCGTGTTAATTACCGTTGAGTCAAGCTTATTTTGACATTTCATTTGTTTTTTTAATATTTAATTTTGTTTCTTATTGTTGGCTGTTTTTCTCCCTCGTTTAACTCTATTTATTTTTTATTTTATTTTATTTTTTACTTTTTTTCACTTGTGACCTTTAAGAGGGAAAGAGTGGATGTATCTGTCACAACTCATGCATAGTTTAACTAGTAGATGTTTAGGGGTGAGGGTTTGGTTTACTATGGGTTGAGATAATGTCTGAAGGGTCAATTTTATATGTCACTGATATTTTATGCTCGTGTCCACCAACAACACGCTCAACCTCATCACACCGATGCCTACGTTGTCACTCCGACGACTTTTGTCCGTGGCTAACTCTAGCCACATCCAACCACCACCATTGACAACCAATTTCGAGGACCTCTGATCGGCATCTATTTTCACAAACTTCAACGATCATTATTTTAAATTATAAGTTCATAATATTTTATACGCGTTCGTTATAGTAATTTAATATTGATAAAAACACTTTAAGTATTTAAATAAATTTAAACCTATTGAATATTATCTTGAGTTATGTTGATGTTAAATCTACATGATTGTTTAAATTAATGGTGCCAATAATAAAATTAAAACTATATAAAATCACAGTTCTTAGACATGCATCATACTTTTGAAGTTCAAGAACAAATATATTAAATTGATTTCATACAAAATTATCAAAGTTTGATTTGATGGGAAGTTAAGTTTGTAATCTAGCTGTTTTTTCCTGTCTCATAAGAAAAAAAACTTTGATTTGTACTCATAAACTTGATACATTGTATCAGATTTTACCCAAAAACTTCAAATTCATCAAATTGAACATTATATTAGACTTGATTGAATATTGCGCTTTTTATAATATATTTATTTTTCGTTAATCTAGCCACTACTTTCAAATAAAAGTACCTAAATATTTAGGTTAAAAATAGTTATCGTACTTTTAGAATTTCATGTTTCTAATTTGAGTTCCTCAGTTTTTAATAAATTTTAAATTTAGTCCGTTGTTATTTTCAAAATATTCTTTTATTTATTATCATCCCTTTTATTATAAATATTGAAAACATATTAACGCATTATATTTCATTCAACAAAAATAAGTATTTTTATTTAACCAATTTTAACAAAAATTAATTTGAAGAAAATAAATTTAAGATTTATTGAAAGTACAATGACAAAAATTGAACAAATCCAAGAATATTATTAAGGACCAAAATGGTATTTTAATCTAATATTTACCACTTAACACATGGAGGAAAAAAATATTTTTAATCCCTAAGTTTTGCATCTAATTCCTATTTGTTCTCTATATTTCAAAATATTGTATTTTTAGTCCTTCAATTTTAGGTTTAATTTGTATGGTTTCTAAATTTTTAAATGTTACATTTTTGGTCCTAAGACTTGAGTTTGATTTGAATTTAGTTCATAAGTTTCCAAATGTCACAATTTTTTCCTTGAGATTTGAGTTTTATCATTTTGCTCATAGGTCTCGAAATTTACACTTTTAACCTCGAATTTTTGTTAAACACCCACTTTCAATATTTAGTATTAATGTTTATTAATTAACTCAGAAGAATTAAAAGAATTAAAAATAATTAAGTTTCACCATTTTTTCATCATTAAGTAAAAGTTAATTTTAAAATCTCACTTCATAACCTTTTAAAATTAATTAATAGATATTACCGTAATTTAAAGTGAGTAATTAGTAAAGAAAATCAAAATTTAAATTTAAAAATTTGAAATTTAATGATCAAATTGATAGAAAACTAAAATCTCAAAGATAAAGTCATAACTAAATTGAAATCAAATTCAAAACTTAATAAATGAAAATGTAACTTTTTGAAATTCAGAAATAGGATAAAAAATATATGTATATTTTAAATTTGGAGGAAAAAAAAAAGTATGATGTCTTAAAAGTGGGAAAGTAAATTTGAATTCCACTGGACGGGTCGGGTCGGATCTGAACCCAGATCCAACACATAAAATATCCGGATCCGAAAATTTGAAAGCAAAAAGAAACCCTAAAAAAAAGAGATAGATAATTTTGATTGGAGGATCATCTCTTTCTATTATTTAATATTTGTTTTTTTCTCCCTTTTTTTAATTTATTTTTTAAAACAAATTATTATTTTCTCTTTCAGATGCCAACGAAAACAAAGCCCTAATCGGACCAAACCCTAGGGTTTACTCTAACCGGACCACTAAACCCATCTTTTCTCTCCCAATTTTCCAGAAAAAACCATTCGCTTTCTCCCCCATCTTCTTCTTCTTCCAGGTCCCGCTCTCTTTCTGCAACTACCCTTTTTCTTTCTCTTCGTTCTCCCTTGCTTTTCCCTTCACTTTGAGCTTGTTCTTTTCGCCGCCATGGAGTTAGACAGAGTGGGTTACTGCTTGGACGACTCCTCTTTGTGGCTTCGTTCTGTTTTGGAAGCTTTAACGGTGGAGACACTTCTCACTGCTGCTAACTCTCTTGCTTGGTTTTTTACCACGGTGAGCCTTTCCTTTCACCTTTTTATTTGATGGGTTTTGTTTGTTTTTTGGTTTCTACTACTTCTTCGCCCTGATTTTTACTTCTTCAAGCTCGAATTTAGTGGTTCTCTGCATTTTTTGTGTTGACTTTGTTCATTTCTTTTCTCCCTCTTTACTGGTTTTTGCAGCTTACAAGCTTTTTGCCTTTGGATGTGGTTACTTGTTTGTTTTTTTATCCCCATTTGTTACTTGTAATTGCTACTGATGTGAAGTTTTAGCTGGACATGTTGAGCATCGACTTGTTTATGGAGACCGATAGAAGTGTTTGTTCTAGTCTCTAGTGGGTTAATTTGGATGGGGGGCTATGTTTTTAACTTCTTTTCAAATTGTGAGACAATGAAGAAGCCTTCTTTCTCAGGCTTTATATCGTACTCCATATTACAAGGAAAAATTGGAAAAATCCCGCTTATTGGGGGATGGTACGTTAGAAATGAGAATTTGGAGGTTATATTTATAAGGTCCATTTTGATGGGTCGAGCACAGAATTCGCTTTTACTATTTGTGTGGATTGTGGAATGGCCAATGTTGCATCTGGTTCTTTTAGACTTTGGTGTACTTTGGTATCTATAAAATATCCATTTTTATTATCCGACTTTGAGTGTACTGCAGCCACATTAAATATTTTATCTACCTCTTGTGCCTTTTGTTTGTCATGTTTTAGCGAACCTTGGCGCTTTGGTTGTAAGTTCATTTTCCCGTATGTTAGAATTTATTGTCTGGTCAATACAGGTTATGCTCTCTGATTGTTTGTGGGCAATCTCTTTTTTTTTTGTTCTTGCAATCAACGGAAGTAAAATAAAGTCATGTCGGAATCTTTAAGATTTTCCTTTTCTAACATATCGTCGAATCGACCTGCTGCAGGAAGGGGGATCGGCAAATTTCACATGATTTCCATATATTATGTTTCTTTAAACCTCATCTTATAAGACTTTTCATTTTTTCCTTTTCTTCTAGGTCTGAATTTGATTCTGATTGTACTCTTCTGTGAGCCGTATTTGGAAATTTGTTATTATATCTGATGCCTGCCTCAACTGATTAGTGTAATTTATCATAGTATCATCCAGTGTGCAGTTTCCTAATCTTGTTGAAGTAACAGTGTCTGATGTTAATTGAATGCAATGAACAAGATTTTTAAATCTCAATTCATTTTCCAACATAATTAAGTTTTCTTCAGGCAGGAGCTCTGTTAAATGATGTCAATGCTCCACCAGGATTCACTGCAATTGGAAGAAGGTAATTAATGTTTCATTTCGTTTGTCTTTTTACTTTCTATTCTTAGTTGGTTCTGAGATTACTGATTTTTACTTCTCTCCCAGCTTTCCTTTTGAAGAACTTCACGCAAAGAATAGTCCTGGTGAAGAAAATGTAGATGGGAGTGAAACAGAGGATGATAAAGATGGGGATGAAGTTGATGATGATGATGCAAATGACCAGGATGGTGGGGAAGATGTCGAAGATTTCTCAGCCGAAGAAGGGGATGACGGTGATCTAGAAGATGACCCTGAAGCGAGTGGCAATGGAAGGGCTGGAGGAGATGAGGAAGATGACGGAGAAGATGATGATGATGATACAAATGATCAAGATGACGATGACGACGACGACGACGAAGATTTCTCGGCTGAAGAAGGGGATGAGGGTGATCAGGAGGATGACCCTGAAGCAAGTGGTAATGGAAGAATTGAAGGTGTCGAGGAGGAGGAGGACGACGACGATGACGACGACGATGGAGATGATGACGACGATGATGAAGAAGAGGATGAAGACGATGAGGATGAAGATGATGACGAGGAAACACTTGAACCACCAGCCAAGAGAAGAAAGTGAAAATGTTGATTGGTTCTTTACTTTTTCTGTTATCAGTTCACTTCCCCATTGTGTCTGGAGTTTGAAATAATTAGTGAGGGGAATTTAGCTAGTCAGCCTTGGCATGTAGGGGTAGAAGATTGTTGACCTTGTTATTAATGAACTTCCTAAATTTATGTTGTGGATCCACAATATATCACAATTTATTTGGCTAAAAAGCACTTGATATTTTTACAATTTATCGTTTGGGATTGTGGGTTTGACCAGGTTGTTTGATAACTAACATTTCACCTGAGAATACGATAGTTTTATTTTATTTTTTTAAAAAAATTGGTAGCTGTAAAAATGTTCATTTGAATGAATTGATTTAAGTGGCCAAATAAGAAAAAGAAATGTTGAATAGACCGGGCCATTTTTTTTAATAGTTTATAGTTTTTATTTTAAAAGTACTTAAAATTGAAGAGGCATTGGTCAAGATTCAAGACTCGGTTCTACCTTTTTCAAATTTGATTTCACTTACCGTAAGAACCTCCTATTTCGTCAACTGCCACCATTGTTTTCTTTCTAAAATTTCAAAATCTTAAAGTTACAGATATTTTTATTTAGTTTTTTTTCTTTTGAGATTTTCAAAAATAGAAAAATAAAAGAAATCGTTTATATAAAATAACAAAATTTAATTTTCTTTCATAGAAGTAATAGAGGTGTTTTTTTTGCTATTTTTATAAATAATTTGACGTTTGACATTTTTCTATCTGTGATTTTTTTTAAAAAAAAAAATGCAACATTTGTGATTACTTCTATAAATATCCATATTTAGAATTATTTTTAAAAATATATAGCTAACCATTCAAATTTTCCTAAAACTATATTTCTCCTCTAATCATTATACTTTACAAAATTGGGTTTTTTTTTTCTTTCTTTTTTTGTTTGTTTGTTTCAAATTTTGTCCTGTATAATTATACTTATTATACTTCTGTTTTGGAAGAACTCAGTCTTGATATTCTCAGAAATGTAACAATGAAATCCTTAACATTTAAATCATGGTAGCAAATATAATTAGGGTGGATTGATCCCAGGTAGAAACAGATTTTGGCAATCACAAATCAGTTCTCCAGTTTTTTCAACTAATAAATAACTGTCAACGAGGATTCAACTAAACCAAACCATTTCATCCACAGGCAGTGCAGAAAAGCTTATTAGAAATATCAGCATATCAATAGTCAGTATATGGTGTTTTCCAATGTGCAATACTGATAAATAGTGAAACAGCAGAATGTACTTTTAGAGACTTGATGAAGAAAACAATGGTGCCTTCTTGGTTCTGTCTCTCCATTTGCTTGGCCGCCAAGATCTCTCAACTCATGGTTCCCTTGGAAGCCACATGATCGATATCCTAAAGAAATGAAAACAGGAATGCACTTTTTAGATATGCATTGCCAGGTTTAAGATCAATCCAACCAAAAAAAAAAAAAAAAATTATCAGGACTTGAAAAGAAATCAACATTGAGAAGAAACAAGCAAATCTCATTAACCAAATGTAGACAACTATAGACCAAAAATGTCTGCAAATGCGTAAATATGGAGATGTTTTAACAAAAGTTCTACGTATCAGAAGAAGCAGCCATCACTGATATCATAGTAAGAAAAACGGGCTGGGAAACTTTCATATGCTAAAGCCAAAGAAAGCCAATAAAGGAAAAAAAATGAGTAAATATGGAGATGAACTAGCTTAACAAGCAGTAAATACTGGACCCTTGAAGAAATCAGACTAATCTTTTGCCTTGCCACGTTAAGTTCTCAGAGGTGAAGGGAAGAACTGAATTCAGAAGGAAACTGAATCCCTAACGTATCAAACTAACAATTGCATCTTTGAGATAACAGGGTAGATGAACAAGTTAGTCATCATCTTATCACACAGAAACTGAATCACGAGAATCAGTGAGTGGATGAAGACTATTGTTATCAGAGTGGCAGTTATAAATATAAACAGTGTTTTCAAATGCCCAAGGCACAACGGCCTTCCGGTGTCAAGGCGCAAGGTGTGGGCTTTTTTTTTTTTTTTTTTTTTTTCACTCTTTCTGTGAGGTGCACTATATATAAAAATATTACATTAAAAAGAGAACATAGTTGAAGTGAAAATATAGAAAAAAAAGACCCCAGATACAAGAAATTTTACACTTAGGTTAAGTAAAGTTGATTTTTTTTTTGTTAATAAAAAAGGAAAACCCTTAATTATTACTTTTTTTTTTTAAATAATGAAAAAGCCCAAGGCCTAGGGATTTGAGCCTTGGGGCTTCACAACAGGTATGCGCCTTATTTTGTGAGCTTCACCTTTCCAAGGCAGGTGAGGCGTCAGACATGCGCCTTAGGCCTAGTTGCGTGCCTGAGAGGGCTTTTTAAATACTGTATATAAAAAAATGTGCTACTCAGGGATGGAGTGGGAAGATATGGTTTTTTCAGGTAAAAACGTGGGAAGGGTAGCTGCGGAAATTTTATTTGGAAGTTGTCCAATCTTACTTGCTCCATATTGGCACTCCCCAACCTCCACAAACGATAATATTAAAGGAGAAGACAAGGACTACAACATACTTGCAAGGCAAGAACTGAGAACCAACAATGTGATGTTAGTCAAAATAAACTCCAATGCTTAAAAGTCGGACAGGGCAAGTACCAAACATCTCATTCAATGCTTCACTCTTCCATTGCCGGTATTTCGGTTGTCTTTTACTATTCTTGTTTGTCGAGGTCAGGCAATTCAGACAAGCTCGATAACCTTTTCATTCAAAAACTAACTACTGGTAAAAAAAATGACCAGCCAAAAATGTGCCACAGGAACAATATGTTAAAGAAAAGGATTATAAGAATTATAGTTTTGGGCCTTTGGCCCTTGGGATTGACATAATTTGTTCTAGGCTTTCTTGTTATTGATTCCTGAACTATCCTCCAACAAGCTGATAGGATAAAAATGCACCCCTTGTTCGTAATTGAAATAGTAAGGCAATTCAGACATAGGAGCAAATAAGCTCAACTGCTCGAGAACTTCATTCAAAGATTAACAGCTTGCAAAAAAATGACCAACCAAAATGTATCATATGGAACAATATCTGAACAGAAAAGAAGTATGTTTTTAGCTATTTGGATCGACAATATTTGATCTAGGATGCTTGTTATTGATTCTTGAACTATCCTCCACCAAGACGATGGGATCAAAATGCACCCCCGTTCCTAATTCAAACAATAAGGCATGGCATAATTGCTTGAGTTTTTCTGTCCCTGCAAAATCTGGTTATGTTTTTACCAAATACCAGATGCCATTACTTGAACAAGTTCGAAATAGTTTAATGGTAAAATTCAAAACCAAAAGAAGAGAAGTACATAAGAAATTCAGACAAAAGAAGAGAAAGGTACGCCTCACATAAAAACCATCAACCAAAAGATCACTTACTCTCTACTATGGCAGCTTCCCAGATCGAAAAATCGCAAACTTTGAAGCTTCAGAGTACGAGTACGCAATTCCATTCTCCTTCAGTAGGTCCTCGAGCATTTTCTTGGCTGCATCTGGATCATTGCTTTCGCACTCAATCTCATACAAAGTCCCAAATTCAAAACCAGTCTCATCCAGTTCCAACTTCAATCCATTCCATTCAAACACATCCCTCACATTCCTAAACCCTCCTAACCCCACAAATCCAGAATCCCCAAATTCATCTTTAACCCTTCTCATAATCCTAGACTCCACTTCTTTCAACCTATGTGGATCCTCCACGCAGGCCCGGCCAACAGACGGCTCCAATTCCTCTTCGTCTTCCTCGACTCGACTAACGCCGTCAACCAGAACCGCTCTGGCTTTAAGACAGATCACACAACGAGCATCCCCGTCGTAGAATCGGATACGGAGAACCGCTCGCCGAGCCGAGAGCTCATCGGACAAGCCGTCAAAGAAGAAATTCTCTTGACGATGGGTCTTAACATGGAATGGCGAAAGAAGGGTTGATACCTGACCATGAGAAACGGTATCAGGAAGGCGAAGCTTCACCTCCACCTCCATTTCGATTGTTTCAAGAGGAGATGCCAAGGCGCTGGGCTTTGGAGGTCTGATCTTTGTTGCGGTTGATGTTATGAAGGAGGGAGGCGGCGGCAGAGGTCGCGTCGGTGGTGGTGGTGGTTGCGGCGGCGCGTTTGCGAGTCTGTTCGAGTTCTTCCTTGTCTTCGATTTTGACCTCGATCTTGCTGGGTTGTCTTCTCAGCATTTCAGTAGTGCTCACTGCTCACTTTACAAAGCAGAAGAAACAGAGCTTTGAGGGAAAATTAGGGAAGACGATGCTTTCGCATAACTTATAATTAAATTACAATTTTAGGAGTTGTTTGGTATATCCCCATCCTATATCATCTTAGTGTTTGGAGGTTCATTATCCTATTTCATCGATTTTAATTGTTTGTGGACCCATTTTCGGAACATGTGTCGTATCTCACCATCATTTCCCTTCCGTATATTGTATATCATCTCAGTGCTTGCGTTCTTATTCAATCAGACATCTCCAGACATCAGAATTTCCTACATCCTATATTATCTCAACGCCCCAAACAACCCCACATCCTATAGTCTTAGTCTATCTAGATTCAAATAGTTTGTTGGAATGTTTATACGAGGCTTCGAACCACTAAGTTCGAAACCAAGTTATTTAAGCATTTTGTCATTTCTATATTATTTACAATTTTGACTCTAAGGTTTAGACAAATACACTATATAAACTCTCTAATTATTGAACGTGGACTCTGTAATCTATATTATTCTCTCAATAGTAAATAAATTGTTCTTCTACTAGCCGTGGACATAGCTAACACGTTATTAGTGAACCACATAAATTTCGAGCTAACACTAAGTTAATGAACCATATAAAATAACTCCTTCAATAACTTCCAATGAGATAATTTGAATTTCAAAAATCCAAAACTTAATTATATTACATTAATATTATTAAATATCATATATTATATCTTATATAATATATAGCTTATAGTTTATAATTCTTGTATGACTATAATATTAATATGAATCATATTCATATTAATTTTAATCTATTGTTTTTATATGAATCATGTTGATATAATAATATTTGAATCATATCCAAATAATAACTTCTCATCAAACTATATAGATTTAATATGAATCATATTCACATTAATTTTAACATATAGTTTTTATATGAATCTCATTCATATAATATATACTTAAATCATATTCAAATATTTATCTCTTTCATATAATTATAATGTATCAACATACATTACATTATTCAATGTATCAATATACATTATAATGTATCAACATACATTATATTTGTTGGCGTTGATGCCCTAAATCTCGTAGGGTCCTGTAGTTTGTAATTGTATTGTACAACATTTTATTTATTTAATAAAATATAAAATATTTTATTTGACATTTAGTAGTATTAAACCCACAAACCAATAAACTAACATCCAATGTTATCATCTATAGCTTAAACATATGTGTAGAGACATACAGGTGGATTATGTTTAAGTGACAACCTAAATGGTCTATAGTAGATGAATAAGACTGGATACCTTATCCTAGTGACACTACGAGTACGACCTGCTTTTTAAATATTATAATTCTTGTAAAGTGTTACAAATGATCTGATTCTGTTCATTCATGTGGAGACATGTGAGCGTAGGTATTTTATACAAAGAAGTTTGTATAAGACTGGACCACGAAATGACTAGTCTCATTATATAACACCATTCATAATAGAGGCTTACATTTCACCAGGATGACCATAGGTGACATGACATGAATCCTGAGTGAGTCGTGAACTCCTGTCTATGAAGGCAGTTCTTTGATTTTAATGGGTGAGAGTGGTCAGATCGTCGACTTAACAAGCCTACCATTTTGTGGATTCGTCTAATTGGGGAGCTAAGAGCATAGCTACACAAAATAGAATTCACTCCTTCCCCAACGTCAGAAAAAATAGATAAATTGCTCCCTTAAGGGCTGATTCTGGGGCTTGAAAATTGTGATGTCACACCCTCTCCTACCTCGAGAGGGGTTTGGTTATAGTTGAACTATGACGTATTGTTCATTAGAGGGATGAGTGGTACTTGAGTTAGATGTAACTACAGGAGCAAAACGATAATTTTGGCCTAGTTGTTCTTATGAGCAATTTTTTAAGGGCCATCGCGTTGTTGACTAGTTATATCCAACAGACACATAAATATATATGTAGTGCGAAGAGTGCAGCTGTCGATCTTTAGTGGAATGCCCGACGGTTAATGGATGTTGAATAATATAATTAAAGGAGTTTAATTAATTATTCAAGTACCATTGGAGCTTCAAGCTAGAGGTCCATAAGGTTCTCTCTGTAGCTCTACATAGATTAAATGAGGATCGATTTTGGATTAATTTGAATTGTTCAAATTAATTGAAGTAATTAATTATTTGTGATATAATTAATTTAATTTAATTGTATATGATATAATTACTATAACATATTTGATACATTATAAAGTTTATTTGAGAGGAAATAAATATTTGAATATGATTCAAATATTAATGATGTGAATTGAATTCATATAATTAAATTTAATATAAATAGGATTTATATAAATATTTTTGTCAAGAGAATTAAATACAATATTAAACCAAGGTTATATGTTATATATGATATAACATATAATTATATTATATGTATATATATAATACAAAAGGCTCTAATTGGTGGTGTCCAAATTAGGGTTTTGAGTTTGTGACCATTTTGGCTTATGTTTTTTTTATCATGATTGTTCCAGATCGAAGAGGATTCACGTGAAGAAAAAGATCTTCAAATGTTAGTTCCTCTTTATCTCTCTTTTCTCTTTTACATATTAGCACGCTGTAATTAATTTAAATTCATAATGTTTTGTATGATTCTGTAAAATTGTAACGTTCTTTAAAATTAGAATTTGGGACTGATTCTCGTTTCTGCTCAAGGACCTTCATCAGTTCCTTCAATATTAATTGTATCTTATAAATAAATTGTTGTTAATTAATTTGAACAATTATATTAATTAAATTAAAATTATTTTTTTAAATTTTGAATTTTGTTTAGGGAGGGAAATAACTTCCCTCTCCTATTCTCCCTCATCTCATGTAATATGAATGGGTAGTTGGGATTGATTTTTCTTCTTCTTCATTTTGACAGAGAAGAGTGTGGTGACATTACAAAAAGATCTCTAAGAAAATCTCCCAATCTCTCTTCTCCTCTATTATCCTTTTCGTCTCCAAAATCATAGAGCCCGCAAACTCCTGTGCTTTTCATCCCAGAGAATACAAAAAGCTCTAATTGGTGGTGTCCAAATTAGGGTTTTGAGTTTGTGACTATTTTGCTTACATTTTTTTATCACGATTGTTCCAGTTCGAAGAGGATTCACTTGAGGAAAAAGATCTTCAAAGGTTAGTTCCTCTTTATCTCTCTTTTCTTTTTTTCATATTAGCATGTTGTAATTAATGTAAATGCATAATGTTTTTATATGATTCTGTAAAATTGTAACGTTCTCTAAAATTGGGATTTGGGACCGATTCTCGTTTCCGCTCAAGGACCTTCATCGGTTCCTTCAATATTAATTGTATATTATACAATAAATTGTCTTTAACTAATTTGAACAATTCAAATTAAACCAAAATTAACTTGTTTCTCTTTAGTTCTCATTGAGCTAATAAGAGGACCTTATGGACCTACAAATTGAAGCTCCAATGATACAAGATTAATTGATTAAACTCGTTAATCAAATTAATCAACATTCATTAACTGTCGATCACTCCACCAAAGACCAACAACTGCACTATTCACCCTGTAGGTATATGTCTGTGTCCATTTGATATAACCAATTAACATTACGTTGACCCCTCACAAATTGTTCATAAGTACAACTAGGTCAAAATTACCGTTTACCCCTGTAGTTACATCTAACTCCTTAAATACCATCGATTCTTCTGATGAACAATTAGTCATAGTCCCAATATAACTAGACCTGTCTCTGGCCAATGAAAGGGTGAGGGTCCTAATTGTTCAAGACTCGGGATCAGCCCTTAAGGGAGCAATTCATCTACACACCTTAATAAAGAGAATGAGTGAATTCCATCTTGTGTAGTTGAGTTCCCAGCTTACCGCTCATACATATCCCCAAAATGGTAGACATATTGAGTCGACGAATCTAGCCACTCTCACCCATACAAATCAAATGACTAGGATTAAGGTTATATTTCCTATGGTCATCCTGGTGAAGCGTAAGTCTCTTTTAGCAATAGTGTTATAAAGAAAGACTCAACATTTTGTGGTCCAGTCTTATACAAACTCTTTGTGTAGGATACCCCGTTCACATGTCTCCACATGAATGATCATGATCAGATCATTTGTAACACTTTACAATAATTGTAACATTTACAAAGCATACTGTATCAGTAGTGTTATCAGGATAAGACACCCAACCTTATCCATATACTACAGAAAATTTAGGTTATTACTTAAACATGATCCACCTGTATGTCTACCACATACATGTTTAAGTTAAATAAAATAACCTTAGATTTTTCTTAATGGATTATTGCATATAAAAGAATCAACCATTGATTCAAATAACATACAACTACGAGGCTTTAGGGCATACATCCTAATAATCTTCTGCTTATACGAAAGTTGGGGAAACATAAGCTAGCGAAACGTGTATCCTAGGGCATACTCTATACTCTACATGCTCTCCCACTTGCCTTAGCACACTAGAGATATGTCTCATCGTCCTAGACAGTCTAGGAGGTCCTCTCACACTTTAGCCTAGAGAATCCTTTTATATAATACAAACTGTTATATCAACAAGAACCATCTGACCACCAAGATGTTTCTCACATTTTGTGTTTTCCTACAACTTGGTGCTTACATATGTCCTCCGACTCAGTCCTTGCACCATATTATCTCATAAAGTGGATAAACTAAGTTATATCTGAAATATCTTTCAAATATCCAAGGATATACATGACTGTGCAAAACATTGTTTCACAAGCAAAATATTGCTTCATCGTCCAATCTACAACAACTAGGATAAAACATGGATTTCTCTAAATCCATTATAAAATAGTGTACCCGTAAAAGATAAAATCTTAGACTTTATAAACCAACGATCATCATTCGTAGGTTTTAATTTTCAAAACTCAATGGTCATGCCATCAATTTTACCGATTTAACTAATCAATTGTATATTAAACGCAAATGAAGTCTCATGTGAAATTTATATCTCCTAAATATTTGAGGTGTCTTAGGAAACTTTTCCCTTAGACATATCAACTTCATTGTAGAATGGTTCAATACCATGCCATCTGAAGTATTTGTGTCGAACAGTAAACAACTACTTTGTAAACGTAAGATGCGTGAGACAAATTTAACATCATGTCCTAAATATCTTAATGTGGATTTTTAATATACAAGAATGCTTCAAATCAATTATTTGAAATTGTAAACAGTCAAACTTTCATACTAATTTCCATTCATAATGAACAAATATCAATATAAAATAGATAAATACTCATATTTCATTTTCTTGCCTGTATAAGAACATCGTCATAGTTCAAAGTCACTGGTTATGATACTATATCAAACCCTTATTCTCAAAGATCCCAATTTTGAACTTTATTTCTCAAATGTACATCACAATTTTGCATACCTTTTGCAATCCAATCTTTGAAAAAATTCTCTTGAAATTGTATAGATGCATTGAACTCCTTTTCATAAAAGAAGTTATTCATTTTTATATATCTCATATGCAACTACGAATCAAATAATGCATAAAGACTCTATTATAGAAACTAGTTAGAAATTGACTTAAAGTTCATTTTCACCCGACAGTTCTAGCGTTGGTTTTCATTTGATACTAAGAGTCTTACTTTGAAGATCGCTATCTCCAAGTACTACACTTTTAAGTTTCTTTTTTTTTGCCCCCTGTAAATTCATTCATATCCTTTGAGTTTGACCCCATAAAAAAAATCTACAAAAAATGACTGAGATTAAGTACCTACTTTATCTCAAATTTATGACTTTAACAAAATTTCTCTTTGTCAACTCCCTTCAATTCTTGTCATCCAAAATGACAACTTTTATTTCCAATAAGTCATTGTTGGGGTTGATACCCTAAATCTCGTAGGGTCTTATAGTTTGTAATTGTATTGTACAAACATTTTTTATGTAATAAAATATATAATGTTTTATTTCAAAATTAGTTGCATTCATTACAAACCAATAAACTAACATTCAAGGTTATCTTGTAGCTTAAACATGTATGTAGAGACATACGAGTGGATCATGTTTAAGTGATAACCTAAATGGTTTGTAGTAGATGGATAAGGCGGGATACCTTATCCTTGTGACGCTACGAGTATGACCCGCTTTATAGATATTACAGTTATTGTAAAGTGCTACAAATGATCTGATCCTAATCATCCATGTGGAGATATGTGAGCGGGGATATTCTATACAAAGAAGTTTATATAAGACCGGGCCACGAAATGTTTAGTCTCTTTATATAAAGTCGTTCACAATAGAGACTTACATTTCACCAGGATGACCATAGATAACATGACCTGAATCCCGAGTGAGTTGTGAACTCCTGCCTATGAAGGCGGTCATTTGATTTGTATAGGTGAGAGTGGTTAGATCACTGACTTAACAAGCCTACCATTTTGGGGGATTCGTCTGATTGAGGAGCTAAGAGCACAACTACACAAGAAGAAATTCACTCCTTCCCCAATGTCGAGACAAGTAGATAAATTGCTCTTTTAAGGGCTGATTCCGGGGCTTGAACAATGTGGCGCCACATCCTCTCCTAGCCCAAGAGGAGTTTGGTCATAGTTATATTGTGATTTTTTTGTTCATTAGAGGGACCATTGGTACTTAAGGAGTTAGATGTAACTATAGGGGTAAAACGGTAATTTTGGTCAAATTGTACTTACGAGCATTTGTGAAGGGTCATTGTATCGTTGATTGGTTATATCCAATGGACACAGAAATATATCTGTAGTGCGAAGAGTGCAACTGTCGGTCTTTAGTGGAGTGCCCGACAGTTAACGGTTGGTGAATAATTTAATTAAAGAGTTTAATTAATTATTCATGTGCTGTTGGAGCTTCAAGCTACAGATCCGTGAGGTCACCTCAGTAGCTCAACGGGATTTTACGAGAATCATTTTTTGGATTAATTTGACCTGTTCTAATTAATTGAGGGAATTAATTATATATGAAATAATTAATTAAATTTTAATTATATTATGATATAATTAATTAAAATTTAACTATATTTGATATAATTACTATAAGATAACATTATAATATTAAGTATTTATATGAGAGAAATTAATATATGAATATGATTCAAATATTGATTATGTGAATTGGATTCATATATTAAATTTAATATAAATGAGATTTATATTAAATATCGTTTGTTAAGAGAATTAAACTATACGTTATATATTATCTTTGAATATAACATATAGTTTAATATATATTATATAATAAAGTAGTTATATTATATATATATATATACTATATATTAAGGTTTATTATTAAAATTAATTTTAATTTTTGAAAAAAGAGTTTTAGGGAAGGAGTTGTAACTCCCTCTCCCTTTTTCTCTCCACAATATGCATGAGTGGGGATGACTTCAATCTTCTTCTTCTTAAAAGAAAAAACACATAAAGGTTCCGTGAAAAAAAAAAACATATCCTTCCTTCTCCTCCTCTCTTCTAGGAAAATCAATTTCCCTTTCAACCAAAATAGCTAGAGCCCACTCTTCTTGGGTTTTCATCCCCGAGAATAACATAGTAGCCATTGTGGTAGTGCTTAATTTGAGATCAAGGAAATTCAATTGATGAATCGTTCTTCAAATGTAAGGGTTTTGAACCCATTTTATTTTTCAGTAATTGTTAAAAGAATGATGTATTATTTGTTAAATGTATATTTTTGTTGTTTTACTGTAAAATTTTCATTCTATGAAAATTTGGAAAATTGGGACGATCCGCTTCTGCTTATGGTCTCTTCACAGGGTTCCATCAATCATAACGAAGGTTGAGTCATCACATAGCTCTCCCACTATTGTAAGATTTATAAGTTTTCATCTTATCATCTCATATGACAACGAAAGACTTCAAGTAAGCATTTGCAAAGGTTGAGTTATCTCATAACTCTCACACTACGATGAATACTTATCTGTTGACAATTACACATTAATGTACAAATGAAAATAAATGATTAACAATATTTGTTAATTATTATGCGGTTTTACTTGAAATTCATCAATATAACTTGACCCTTTTGTAGGTCTGCAACCTTTAACTTTCTAAATGAATAAATATTTGTCACACAAATACATCATTTTATTTTTAGACTTTCCAAAAGGCCATTTATCAACTTCTCAAGGACTGCCATATCTAGGTATATTTTTGAACACTTACTTCATCAAGGGTTTATATTCACACAAGTTTAACTTACTCAAAAACTGAAATGTCATAAACTAGTTTTACAACACTTCTATAATCCAACATTGTTTTGAAAACATTTTGGAGGATATAACGTTCAAAATTTTCAATCTTCATTGCTTATCCTCAGTGGAGCCAGGCATGGGTGTAATTTTAAAAGACATGTTTAACAAAGTACTTAAAATATACTAAATTCAACAAGGCCATATTTCTCCTGCTATAGTACAATTTCATCCAAATTGTATTTAATACTCGAAGTTGAGATTTCATCTCTGTTGGGGTTGATGCCCTAAATCTCGTGGATCCTGCAGTTTGTAATTGTAGCGTATAAATGATTTATTTATTTAATAAAATATGAGATATTTTAGTCGACATTTAGTAGCATTAACCCACAAATCCAATAAATTAACATTCAAGGTTATCTTCTGTAGCTTAAACATGTATGTAGAGACATACAAGTGAATTATATTTAAGTGATAATCTAAATGGTATGTAGTAGAGGGATAAGACTGGATACCTTATCTTGGTGACACTACAAATACGGACCGCTTTGTAGATGCTACAATTGTTGTAAAGTGCTACACATGATTTGATCCTAATCATTCATGTGGAGACATGTGAGCATGGGTGTTCTATACAAAAGGGTTTGTATAAGACCGGACCATGAAATGAATAGCCTCTTTATATAACGCCGTTAATAGTAGAGACTTACATTTCACCAGAATGACCATGTTGTATTGGTACTTAAGGCTATAGAGGTAACCTAGGGGTAAAACTGTAATTTGACCCAACTGATGTTATGAATACTCGTGAAGGACTAACTTACTGTTATTGGTCGATATCTGTGATCACAGAAATATATCTATAGTGAAAAGAATGCAACTGTGGGTCTATAATGAAGTGTACCCACAGTTAACGAATATTGATTAACTTGATTAATGAGTTTAGCCAATTAATCTCATATCGTTGAAGCTTCTGATCTATAGGTCCATTAGGTCTCACTGGTAGCTCATTAAGGGTATTGAGGTAATTAAAGTAATTTGAAATGTTCAAATTTACTAAGGGAAAGAATATAACGTATGGTGATACATTATAATTAATTAAACTTTATAATATAAATTTATTTTTAATTTGATTCAAAATTAATTTATGGGAGAACTAAATATTTGAGGGAGTTCGAATATTAAATTTAATATGAATAGAATTCATATCAAAACTATAGGTTAACATTAATACGTATTAGATATACATTAAAACTATAGGTAATATGAGAGAAAAATAATTGAATGTGATTCAATTATGAGATGATGATATTTAATTTAATCTAATTAATTGGAGAATTAATTAATTATTAAATTAAATTAAATTAAATTTGATTTAATCAAATTAATTGCATTAAAACTATAGGTTATGAGAGAGGGATGTATTAGAATATGATTGTAATGCATATTTAATTAAATACGAGATATTTAATTATTATTAGTTAACTTGATTAATAATAATTATTTGATTTATTTAAATAAATTAAATTTGAATAAATTTGTTTTTCTAAATTAAATGAATTTATTATTGTTTAATTAAATAAATTAAATTTGTTTTAATTCAATTAATTAAATAAATAAATAATGAATTTAAATAAAAAATAGTTATAACAAACTCCATAACATGGGAGTTATATGGGAGTGGGAGAGAGATCTTCTTCTATCTCCATTCTCTCTCAAAATAGCTCTTTCACTATTAAATAATTGTTTTTTTCTCTTTGGCCCTCGTCTTTGAGATTTTTCAGCGTAGAAAATTCCCACAAAGGATCTCACCTCCTTCTATCTCACTAGTCCAAGGAAAATACTAATAAAACCATTTTGGTGGTGTTCACTTATTTTTGGAGGAGAGGAATCAAGATCGTAGGTCCAAAAAGTTGGTGAAACCCTCTAGAGTCGTTGAGAGTAAAAGTTTCTAGATTTTATTTTCTTTGTTAATTTGTTATCAAAATCTAAAAATGGTATGAAATTTTATCTGACACTTAGGATTTAACCCAGTATAAACCACCATACGTTCAAAATGCAGTGTTTAAATCCCACAAAAACTTTGTAGTTAAGTTAGAAAACTAATTTCAAAGACGACTTGGCTTTAATACCAATTGAAGTGTTTCAGAATACCCATACAATGAAAGGGAACAATCACTTGTCTTTGAAATACATCTTACAGAAACTTAAATTA
This sequence comes from Benincasa hispida, assembly GCF_009727055.1. Classification (NCBI taxonomy): domain Eukaryota; kingdom Viridiplantae; phylum Streptophyta; class Magnoliopsida; order Cucurbitales; family Cucurbitaceae; genus Benincasa; species Benincasa hispida. The sequence goes on from NC_052354.1 coordinate 52,516,904, forward strand.
ATAGAGCAAACGAAAAACAACAATAAATATACATATCTTAAGCATGCTTTTAAGAAAATAGTGAGGAATAAGGGAATAAATCAAACTTACCCTTGAAAATTCCATCTTCTCGCTTCCTCTTCGGTGTTCATGAACAGTGAAAATCTCCTCCTCCTTCATCACAAACACATTAGCAAACACTTTGCTTCTTGGACACCACCAAGGAAGTCTTCCTTATTATTCTTAAGGAGAGAACCAAGGAAGAATGGTGAGCTTGCCTATAGACTTTGGTAAGGAAAGAAGAAGAGAGATCTTGAGAGATAATTTTTCATAGATGAATATTATAGAGGAAGTGATCTTACCGAGAGAACCATTCTCCTCCTTCTCTATTTCACGTAAAAAACCAATTCATTTATTTTTCTCCTTTGCCACTCATTTAACAGAGAGAATGGAGTTAAAAAAATAACTCCTTCAATAACTCCCAAGGAGTTATACTTAATTTGAATTTCAAAAATTCAAAAATTCATTATATTACATTAATATAATTAAATACCATATATCATATCTTATATAATATCTAACATATAATTTATAAATCTCTCATATAACTATAGTATTAATATGAGTCATATTCATATTAACTTTAATCATATTATTTGAATCATATAACAATTCAAATTAAAACAAAATTAATTTGAATCATATCCAAATAACAATTTCTTTCATTAAACTATATAAATTTAATATGAATCATATTCACATTGATTTTAACATACAGTTTTTATACAAATATCATTCATATAATAAATACTTGAGTCATATTCAAATACTTATCTCTGAGTCCGTTAGATATAACTAATCAACAATGCGTTGACCCTTCATAAATTGCTCGTAAGTACAGTTGGATCAAAATTATCGTTTTACCCTTGTAGCTACATCTAACTCCTTAAGTACCACTGATCCCTCTAATGAAAAATTAGTCGTAGTCTCACTATAACTAGACTCGTCTTTAGCCAATGAGAAGGTGAGGGCCCACATTGATCAAGATCCGGAATCAGCCCTTAAGGGAGCAATTCATCTACTTGCCCTAACAAAGAGAATGAGTGAATTTCATCTTGTGTAGTTGAGTTTCTAGCTCCCCACTCAGACGTATCTCCAAAATGGTAGGCATATTAAGTCGGTGAATCTGGCCATTCTCACCCATATAAACCAAAGGATCGCCCTCATAGGTAGGAGTTCACAACTCACTCAGGATTGAGGTCAACCTATTGTTATCCTGATGAAATGTAAGTCTCTTCTAGCAACAGTGTTATAAAGAAAGACTCAACATTTTGTGGTCCGATTTTATACAAACTTTTTGGATATGATACCCCCGCTCACATGTCTCCACATGAATGATCAGGATCAGATCATTTGTAATACTTTGCAACAATTATAACATTTACAAAGTGAGCCGTATCAGTAGTGTTACTAGGATAAGGCACCCAACTTTATCCACATACTATAGACCATTTAGGTTACTACTTAACTAAGATCCACCTGTTTGTTTACCACATACATGTTTAAATTACATAAAATAACCTTGGATGTTTTTTAATGGATTGTTTAGGGTTGATAAAAATCCCCGCGGGATCAGTGTCCTCGTAGGTACAACCCTGATCGGGGTGGGGATTCCCGATTTGACTGGGGGCATGGTGTCAAACCGGGGATCCAAAATGGGTCCCTGAACCGGGGACGTGAGGTAGGATGGGGAGGGTATCCTTCGCTCATCCCCGTCCTCGACCCACCCCAAATAATTTTTAAATTTTTTATATATATATATATATATATATATCTTTATATATTTATTTATTTTTGTTTTTGTTTGTTTTTGTTTTTTTTTAAAAAAAATCATTTCATTAATATAATTAACTTTTAACTTTTTATTTAAATTTTTAAAAGGAAATAAATGGTAAAATATTTTTTTTTATTAATTTAAATAAATGAAACAATAACTATATCAACTTGTTATCTAAAATAGTGTATCACTTCAATATAAATATAAAAATTTATTGATTTTAAATAAAAAGTAATTAAAAATAAAAAATGATAGACAAGGAATTTTTTCCCGTGGGGACCCAATCCCCGATCGAGGATTCCCTGACCCCGATCCTGATCTCGACTCCTCAAAACGGGGAATGGGGCAGAGATGGGGATGAGAAGTGCATCTTCGACCCCGCCTCACCCCGCCCCGTTACCAACCTCACATATAAAATAATCAACCATTGATTCAAACTAATATATTACTACGAGGTTTTAGGGTATACATCCCACAAAATATAAGTTATTATATTATATAAATCGAATTAAAATGTAAAAATAGTTGTAGAAGTAGTTGTAAGAGATTTATCATCTCATTTAATATTATGAATGACCTTTTTTCTATATATACACAATTTCCTTACTTTAAACTTTGTCGAGATTCGATTGAGTAGGAAAAATTAATTTTAAAAGAAAGTATTTCAATTAAAAAACACCAATGTGTCTAATTGAAGGAAATCCAACATGAGGATTTTCTTGAGCAGCGGAAGGTGTTGGGATTGGTGTCCTAATTCTCCCGAAGTCTCGTAGTTTGTAATCTATACACATTGTTATGAATAAAATAAGAATTATTTTATTTGTCATTTACTCATATCCAATATACAAAGCTCCATGGTTATTGGATGTAAACTTAAGCATGCATATGAGATATACAAGTGGATCATGCCTTAAGTGATAACTTAAACATGCATATGAGATATACAAGTGGATCATGCCTTAAGTGATAACCTAAAAAGGTCTGCAGTATAAGGATTAAGGAGGGATACTTGATCCTGGTGACACTACAGATATGACCCGCTTTGTAGAGGTTTGCAAGTGTTGTGAACTACTATAGATGGTAGATCCTGACCATTCATGTGGAGACATGCGAGCGGGGGTGTCCTATATAAAAAGTTTGTATAAGACCGGACCACGAGATGACTAGCCTATTTATATAACGCCGTTAATACTTGAGATTTACATCTCACCTAAACGACCATAGGTGACATGATCTCAATCTTGATTGTGTTTGGGAACTCTTGCCTTTGAGGGCGATCCTTTGATTAGTATAGGTGAGAGTGCCAGATTACCAACTTAACAAGCCTACCTTTTCGGGGATTTGTCTGATTCGAAAGCTAGGAACTCAGTTACATAAGATGGAATTCACTTCTTCCCGAAGGAGGGGTAAGTAGATAGATTGTTACCTTGAGAACTGATTCCGGGTCTTGAACATAGTGGCCACAACTTCTCTTTGGAAGAGAGGACTCAGTCATAATAGGATTCAGTCATAATATGTTCATTAGAGGGATCAATGGTACTTAAGGAGTTAGATGTAACTACAGGGGCATAATGGTTATTAGCCCAGCTGTACTTATGAGCGATCTGTGAAGGGTTATCATACTGTTGATTGGTTGATATAGACACATAATATATCTGTAGTAAGGAAAGTTCAATTGTCGATCTTTAGTGGAGTGCCTGGCAGTTAACAGATGGTGGATTCCGTGACTAAAGATTTTAGTCAGTTATTCACGTACCATTGAAGTTTCAAGCTACAGGTCATAAGGTCCCCTTGGTAGCTCAATGGATTCAAGTTGAGAATCAGTTCTTGGTGTTGATTTGAAATGTTCAAATTGATAAGAGAAAATTCGATTATATATGATATGATCGGTGTGATGAGATTCATCAAGTGGAGGATTAATGTAAATAGGATTTACATTAAGTTGAAATAGAAAAAGAACTATGGTTTATATGTTTCATGAGATGAAATATTAAAATATAATATGGTTAGTTGGTTATCATATATATTTATAATAATATTAATTATTGGATAATTATATATTTTTTTCTTTAATAACCAATTGAGTGGGAGGCCTATTGGTAGTTTCATGGTAACCTGAGATAATAGGAAAAATGTTTTCGTAAATTTAGTAGATTGGCTAAAGAAGTTGTGAGAGTTGTTATTCTCGAAAACTCACTCACGGATTACTGTCAAGTGAATATGATTCACTAAATGATAGCTGAAGAGAGACTAAACGATCGTAGAGTTACACTTTGATATTTCACTTAGCTGGTCGTCTGCTAAACGATCGCGGAGCATTTTCTATACGATCACAGAGTATTTGCTAAACGATTAGGCATTCGTCTATATAATAAACTACTGTCATCTCCCACTTGCTTAATCATTTACACGATTGTTATTCCTCCGGTCTCTTCCCCTAATCAAGTCCACACAGAGCCCACACTTCTGGATTCTCACACCGAGAATACCAAGGTACCCATTGTGGTGGTGTCTTACTCAACTCGATTGAGGTTGAGGTTTTTGGAGGCCGTTCATTGGGTTCGTGTTCTTGGAGATCGTTGGGTTTGAGTTTGCTGATTGATCGTGCTGTGTTGCGGTCGTTGTGTTTTAGTACAGATGTCTGCAAGCTTCTTATTTGTTCTGATATGTTCAAAAGTAATAACTTTGTTCTTAACCAATTCACGGATAAAAGGATGCCTAATGTCAATGTGTTTCGTTCAACTATGTTGCATAGATTTTTCGAAATGTTTATGGCACTCATGTTGTCGCAATACAAAGTCATAATATCCTGAAACACATTATATTAAGCTAGCATTTGTTTCACCCAAAGTAATTGAGCACAACTACTGCCAGCTACAACATATTCTGCCTTGACATGCGATAAGATTATTTTCCAAGAAAAAGCACCCTTTTGATGTACTTTTTCTATCTTCAGTAAATCCTACCTAGTCAGCATCAAAATATCCAACTAAAACAGGATTCGTATAAAAAATGTATAGAAGCCCATAATCAACTGTACCATGCACATACTTTAGAATTATCTTCACAATTATCATATTACTGGTTCTTGGGTTGGACAGATACCGTGCACAAATGCCCACTGCAAAAGCGATATCAGGACGACTCGCTGTTAGATATAACAAACTTTCTATCATGCTTCTATACAAACTCTCATCAACACGTTCAGCTGCATAATCTTACGTGACTTTGGCATCAGTAGCAGCAAGGGTACGTTTAGGTTGAGCTTTGTCAAGCCCAAATTTTCTTACCATATTCCTAACATACTTCTCCTGAGATAGAAAAATCCTTTCTTCCATTTATTTAATCTGTAAACCAAGAAAGTGTGTTAACTCACCCACCATATGTTAAGTTTGATGCCTTAAATCTCGTAGGGTCCTATAGTTTGTAAACACATGTATGAATAAACATTTGTGATGTAATAATATGAGATATTTTTCTTCAATGTTTCTATGGAATATGAGATATTTTAGTTGCATTAACCACAAACCAATAAACTAAGATCCTTAGTAATCGTTGTAACTTAAGCATGTATTTGGAGACATACAAGTGGATCATGCCTTAAGTGATAACCTAAATGGTCTGTAGTATATGGATAAAAGAGGGAAACCTTATCTGGTGACACTATGGATAAGGCCCGCTTTGTAGATGTTACAAGTGTTGTAACGTGCTATAGATGGTCTGAACCTGATTATTCATGTGGACACATGCGAGCGGGGGTATCCTATACAAAGGAGTTTGTATAAGACCGAACCACAAAATGTTTAGTCTCGTGTCGTTCATGACAGAGACTTTCATTTCACTAGGATGACCATAGGTAACATGACTTTAATCTTGAGTGAGTTGGGAAATCCTGCCTATGAGGGCGGTTCTTTGATTTACATGGGTACGAGTGGTCAGATTGCCGACTCAAACCTACCATTTTGGGGATTCATCTAATTGAGGAGCTGGGAACTTAGCTATACAAGATGGAATTCACTCCTTCCCCGAAGCAAGGTAAGTAGATAGATTGCTCCCTTAAGGAGTGATTTCGGGGCTTGAACAATGTGGTGCCACACACTTTCTCATGGCCTGAGAGGTGTTCACTCATAGTAGAACTATGATGTATTGTTCATTAGAGGAATCAGTGGTACTTAAGGAGTTAGATGTAATTATAGGGGCAAAATGGTAAATTGGCCTAGTTGTACTTACAAGCGATCTATGAAGGGTTATCGTACTATTGATTGGTTATATCCAATGGACACAGAAATATATCTGTAATGAGAAAAGTGCAGTTGTCGGTTTTTAGTGGAGTGCCCGACAGTTAACAGATGGTGAATATCGTGATTAAAGAGTTTAGTCAATTATTCACATATCGTTAAAGCTTCAAGCTATAGGTCCATAAGGTCCCCTTGGTAGCTCAATGGATTCAAGTTGAGAATCAGTTTTTTGGTCAGATTGAAATGTTCAAATTAATAAGAGGGAATTTGATTATATATGATATAATTAAATTGGTTCAATTAGATACATTAATTGGAGAAATTGATATAAATATGATTTATACTAAATCGAGAAAAGAACTATGGTTTAAATATTACATATGATGTGATATTAAAATTATAGGTTATAAATATAATATGATAAATTAGTCATTATATTTATTTATAATAAAAACAATTATGAGATAATCGTTTTAGTTGGTTATTTACTTTTTTCCATTAACCGTGCAAGTGGGAGGTTATTTTCAGTTTTAATAACTGAAGAATAAAATGAAAAGAGTTTTCATTACATTGATAGATCGCATTATTGCATACCATTGATCGAGTGAAAAAGAGAGAGCTATACAATAGCCTTTTGAGAGAGTGAATGACAAGCAAGTTAGCTACACGACTACCTTGTTTACTAAACGATCGAGTACCTTTTGTCTATATGATAGACTTTCTATTTCTCCCACTTACTCGATCTTGTAACTCGATCGTATACATCCTCCTTCCCTCTACCAAATCCACACAGAGCCCACACCTCCTGGATTCTCACTCCAAGGATACCAAGGTAACCGAGAGATAGTGTCAAAGGTTGTCATTTGAGGATCATACAGTTTGTGATTACAATGGGTGTTCGTTGTGTTCGTGATCGTGTAGACTTTGTTGGGACATCTAACTAGTGTAGATCGAGGGAATACGTGAAGAAAAGTTCAACGGTATGTCTTTCGATTTCCTTTGTATTTAAGTTAAGAAAGCATGTTGTAATTTTCTTTAAGATGCATAAATGTGGTTATATGTTTGTAAATATTTTATTCTTTCACAATAGGCTTAGAAAGATCTTGCTTCCACTCACTGGTTCTCTTGGATAAGAGTTCCTTCGCCATACTCATTTCAAACTCACCCTTCATCTGTTTAACAAAGATATCTACCATATTCGATGGCATTCCCCAAAAAATGATGTCGTCCACATAGATTTGAGTTATGATAAAGTTTTGAGCATCCATTTTTATCAATAAGGTTTTTTCAATTCCACCACGAGTATAACCATTTTTTGTTAAGAAAACTGCCAAACAATCATATCATGCCCGTGGAGCTTGTTTTAGACCATGGAGTGCTTTCTGAAGTCGGTACACATGTTGAGGACATGTTGGATCAACAAACCCTTTGGGTTGTTAAACAAATACTTCTTCATTTAAATACCCATTAAAAAACATACTCTTGACATCCATTTGAAATAATTTAAACTTAAGCAGACACGAGATTCCTAAAAGAAGACGAATAACTTCCAATCATGCAACTAGAGCAAAAGTTTCATCAAAATCAATTCCTTCAATTTGGGAGTAGCCCTGGGCAACCATTCTGGCCTTGTCTCTAGTCACAACTTCGTTTTCATCAGACCTGTTTTTGAACACCCATTCGGTTTCAATTACGTTTACATTCTAAAGGTGCGGAACAAGAGTCCATACTTAGTTTCTAGCGAACTGTTCTAGTTCTTCCTGCATGGCATTGATCTAACACTCATCCTTTAAGGCTTCTTTCACATTTTTGGGTTCTACTAATGATGTAAAACATACGTTACTAATCATTTTCAGGTAGTCAACTCTATCCTTCTTGCGAGTAGTTATTTTTGAATCCAGGCTCCCAATTATGTTGCTAGAAGGATGTGTCTTCTGTATTCTAATGAATGGTGCAGGTTTATCACTGTTATCAACTTCAACACCTTCAACAGCTACAAGAGTTTGAATGTCAGTAACAATGTTGGGAGCATCAATAAAACCAATTGCATCCTTATCAAGATCAAATGATTATGATATTTCTTCTTCACTATTTTTCTCAGATTTTAAAAATATCATACCTTCTTCATCATCAATATTTTCTCAGATTTTAAAAATATCTAACCTTCTTCATCATTAATATTTTTTACTGTGGATGTTACATCATTGACCACAATGTTTATTAATTCCATCATAGTTTGAGTTCGCTTATTGAAAACCCTGTAGGCTCTACTATTTGTTGAGTACCCAAGGAAGATTCCTTCGTCAGATTTAAAATCTCACTTCCTTCTATTTTTTCGATCTCTTAGGATATAACATGAGCTACCGATGGAAATACCTCACATTGGGTTTTCTTCCTTTCCAAAGTTCATAATTAGTGATGATGGTTCCTAGGCGTAGAGAAATATGATTGTGAATATGACAGGTTATATTTAATGCTTCTACCCAGAAGTTAAAGGGCATCCTTTTAACACGAAGCATGGCCATCTCTTAGATTATGCGATTCTTTCTTTCTACAACTCCATTTTGTTGAGGAGTTACAGGAGCAGAGTACTCATGTAGAATCCCATCAGAAATACAAAATTAGGAAATTGAGAATTTTCAAATTCCTTCCCGTGATTGCTTTTAATACGAATGATGTTTTTCTCTTGTTCACACTGAAGCTGAAGACATAATGTTTGAAACACCTTGAAAGTGTTTGATTTTTCTATGACAAATCTTACTCATGTGAATCGAGAAAAGTCATCCACAAAAACGAGAGCAAACCGCTTACCTCCCAAACTTTTAACTTGCATGGGCCCCATCAAGTCAATGTGTAGTAACTCCAAAGATCTTCTAATACTACACTTTGTCATTTTCTTATGAGAGGTTTTAACTTGTTTATCATATTGGCATTCACCAAAGAATGAATCATTTTCTGCGCTTAGGAAGGGTAATCCAAGAATGGCTTCCACATTTATTTCTTTCCTTATTGATCGTAGACTTCTTGTACCACACTTCAACCTCACTCATTTTGGAAGAGTTACAAATATCAATAGGAGCATCAGGGGACTAGTGATAGCAATTATCTGTTGAATGAACTTGTCATAACTAACATGTTTTTATCATCTTTTACTAAACACTCATTAGAGAAACTTACTTGATATCTCTGATCACATAGTTGACTTATGCTAATTAGATTAGTAGTTAAGCCTTTAACAAGCATGACATCACGAAGAGCAGGAAGACCAGATTTCAACAAGTCTCCTTTACCCAACACTTTTCCTTTAGCTCCATCACGAAAGGTTACATGTCCAGAGCCACATACCTTTAGATCAGACAAAAAATATTTTTCACCTGTCATGTGCCCCATGCATCCACTGTCAAAGTACCAATCTTCTTAGTTTGAGATGTGTGACAAGGTAAAGGCCACATTGCAAGACATTCTCTCTTGAGAATTTTATCTTTGACATGCCACACAAATCTTAGATGTAACTCTTATGTTCTCATGACTTAAGATCCTTAGACTCAAGGAGGAGTTTCTTGATGTTTTATATTCCTTTCTGCCAAGACGATGAAAACAAAAGGGGCGTATATGACCTGCTTTCCCACAGTAATGACACAACTCATTTCTTCTGAAGCTTACTAATTTCAGCATGAGTCACAGATGGTATCATCTAGATTTAGCTCAAACATGTGAGGATTTGAGAAAAGACAAAGACAATCTTAAATGACAATGTGGTTCTATAACCAGACTTCCCATGACTACTGAACCTAACTCCTTTTCTATTAACAGCTTGCTTCCCTGTGTTGAGAATCTTGTTTAGATCATTCGAACCCATATTTAACATGTGAATAGATTTAGACATTGAATCCATATGTTGTTGAGACAATTATAGTTCCTTCTTTAATTTTGATATAGTGCTCAAAAGACAATGATTGTCTTCTAATAACTTTTAAATATGATCTTTTTGTTGTTCCAGTGCAAGCAGATCTTCTTCCCATTTTTCATACACTTCTTTAATGGTAAGATTTTTTAGCTGAGGAACATTCTAACTCAATTCACAACACATTTGTCTGCTTCTTCAATATCAATACTCACTATCGTGGACTCATCAATAGTTGTATAACCAATCAGGGCACAAATCTCATCCTCTGACTCATTACGAGTATTTGAATCATCATCTGGCAAGGTTGTTGAGTGTTCTTTATTCTGTCTTCTCAAATAATTAGGACATTCAACTTGGAAGTGGTTAAAGCCTTCACATTCTTTGCAATTGAAGGTTCTGTCCTTGCCATTTTGATTACCATTCAAACCTCATTCACTGTCTTTCTTCGCTCCCAAAGGTTTAAAACTCTTATGCATATTATGATAATTTTTCAGTGTTGTCTCTGACAGAGGTGTGTTGTACTGACCAAGACGCTTATTCAGTCTCTTTAATACTTTGTTAAATTGTTTTGTCAACAAAGCAAGTGAGTCAGCAAGGCTCTCTTCACTCTATTTTCCTTTGTTTTAGATGAGGTCTTCATTCACATGTGATTGCAATGCTAACTCTTTACCTTTCTTATCAGTTTGCTAATCAAATGTCAATTTAAAAGTACGAAGAGACCTAAACAAGTCATCAACTTTCATAGCGGCAATATCATGTGCTTCTTCAATGGCTGCCACTTTCATATCAAAACGTTTTGACAGAGAGCGAAGAATCTTTCTAACTAACTTTTCTTCTGACATTTTCTCACCAAGCGTAAAAGATTCATTCACAATGTCTAGAATACGTACATTAAATCAGCTATTGTTTCATCCTCAATTATTTTTAAATATTTAAACTTCGAAGTTAGAATCTACAGTCTTTTGTCAACCCCATTGAAAATTGCGCTTAGAGCACGAAAATTTCCTAGGGAAACCTCATCCTCTGCTTTTGTCCAGTCCTTCTTAGGTTTGTAGAAAACTTTGCCATTTTCATCAGTGATTATTGGATGAGTCCACCCGTTTACAACAGCTCTATAGGTCTTACTATCAATTGATTTTAGAAAAGCAGTCATCTAGCTTTCCAATATGAGTAATTTGTCCCATCAAGGACTGGAGGTCTAGTAGTAGATCCATATTCTCTGATTGGTTCCATTGCAAACAATTAACGGAAATATAATAACTGAACCCCCTCTGATACCAAAAGAAAAACATACAAACAGCCAACTGTTTATATGATTATGGATATAATGATGCTGACAAAAGTAATGAGATAAAAGAAACAAGTAGAGACGAAAAATAACATACAATATGTTAACCCTAGTTCGGTATAACTTTACCTATATCTATGGGGCACAGTGCCCAAATAAAAAAGTAGTTCGATATAATTAAGAAGGTTTACAAGAGAAACAACTCAATTGATAGAACCACTATCATGTAATACAGTAAACCTTAGATAGACAATTTATTTAGACTCCTCCTAAACTTGTCGGCACCTATCTCAAAATCTTTTCTCAGCTCGGGCTTTATGCTCTTATACGTTTAGGCTCCCTCTAAATTCAATGCTTATCTTCAAGGATTTGCCCACACATGATAACAAAATTGCAGACCTCATCGTTTCTTCGCTTTTTGCAATGGTCGCACACTAAAAACCGCAACTCCACAATCAGTTCACAAAAAAAAAAAAAAAAAAAAAAAAAAAAAAAAGGAAACATTCTCATACTTCCTTTTATGACGGTATCAACAAGGAAGTTACATACAAGGAAACCAGCAAGATCGGAATCATTCCAAAAACAGCCAACCGGACAGTCCAACACGAAGTCAATTGGAAGAGATCCAATATTTGAACAAAGGAAAATTTACATGCCAAATAAAAGCAATAACAAATATTATTACAATTTCATGAAACTTTCTACACATGTTAATCAATAAATCAATCTGGAACCAAATTCCTTTCATAAACTATAGAAACTAGTTACATAATAAAAGCTGACACTTGAATTTGAAAAGATTTTTCATGGTAGGGAGTAAACTACTACAGATTTTAAAAACTAAAATGTTAATTCTATAAAAGTCGGGATCAAAAGTATTTTTTAACATTTTTTTCCTATTCTCTATCAACAAATATGACAACTAAAAATATTCGTCAATTAAGTTTTAAGAAAATGCAAAATCATTCAATTATAAGGATTGTTACAACTAAACGCAAGTTCCTTAATTGATTTTTTTGTTTTCTTAGGGCTTAAGGTCAATCTGAAACTAAATTTTTTTAATTGCTGATATTATGGTTTCTAAATTTTATTGAGTTGTTTTATTAAAAAAATAAACAAAAGAAATTTATTTTTGTAAATTATTACATATTTCAAAGTAAATGGACTGAATCATTACTAACTAAAATTTAAGGACAGGAAATTGTCAATTTTGACCCAAAAAGTTTTTTCCCATTCAAAAGTAACCTCATTTTTAAAATCTAATTTTCTAAACCTATTTTCCAACTTTTCAGACTTTAAGTGGAGGAACCTACTATTGGGGTTGATGCTCTAAATCGTGTAGGGTCCTATAGTTTGTAATTATATTGTACAAATATTTTATTTATTTAATAAAATATGAGATGTTTTATTTGACATTTAGTAGCTTAAACCCACAAACCAATAAAGTAACATCAAAGGTTATCATCTGTAGCTTAAACATGTATGTAGAGACATACAGGTAGATCATGTTTAGGTGATAACCTAAATGGTTGAAGTAGATGAATAAGACTGGATACCTTATCCTGATGACACTACAAGTACGACCCGCTTTATAGATATTATAATTGTTATAAAGTGCTACAAATGATTTGATTTTGATCATTCATGTGGAGACATGTGAGCGGAGGTATTCTATACAAAGGAGTTTGTATAAGATCAGACCACGAAACGACTAGTCTAATTATATAACATCGTTCATAATTGAGACTTACATTTCACTAAGATGACCATAGGTGACATGACCTGAATCCTAAGTGAGTTGTGAACACCTTCCTATGAAGGCGATTTTTTAATTTGTATGGGTGAGAGTGACCAAATCGTCAACTCAATAGGCCTACCATTGGGGATTCGTTTGATTGAAGAGCTGAGAATACAGCTACACAAGACGGAACTCACTCATTCTCCGAGGTCTAGGTAAGTAGATAAATTGCTCCCTTAAGGGCTGATTCTGAGGCTTAAACATGAAGAACTCTTATCCAAGAGTACCTTTGAGCGGAAGCCAGATCACTCCAAACTCATTGTTATAGAATTACCGCATTCACAATCAAACAGACTAGATATGCATTTAACAATAAATTACGACATGCTTTGAACTTTAAACAACAAAGAGAACAATATACATACCAGTTGAAGAACCCTTCTTCATAGAAATCTCGCTCTCGTCAAACGAACTACACCTCTCGCTCTCGCTGAGATCATCCAAACCAGTCATCCACCAAATCACTGTCGTCTACCCATGAACGGACTCCTCACGAACTTGGCAGAAAGGAAGACACTACCACTCGGAACCCTCGATATTCTCAGAGTGTGAACCCAGGAGGTGTGGGCTCTATTGAATTTGGTAGAAAGAAAGAGGAAGGAACAATCGTTTACCATAACCAAGCAAGTAGGAGATATCGGGTGTCTATCGTATAGACGGATGTTTGATCGTTTAGGTAAAGGTAGACGATCGTATAGTAAAAAGGGCGAGATCGTACAGACAATCGTTTAGTAAAACGCTCAAGCACGCGATAGCTTAGAAAATGCTAGACGATCGTTTAGGTAATTCTATGCGATCGTTTAGGAAAATGTGTGCATGTACACGATCGTTTAGTAAACACTAAACTGTCGTGTATGCGATAGGCAGTATACACAATAGGTGAGTGAATATCGGATCCCTTGCAAAATGAAAACCATTTTCATTTTATCCTTCAATTACGAAAACTGAATGCAACCTCCCACTAACTCATTCGGTTACGGTGAAAAAGCCAGCATAATTATCCCATAATTATTAAATTAAAAAATAAATATAATCATATTATATTTATAACCTATGGTTTAATATCATATCAAATGCAACATATGAACTATAGTCATTTTCTCCTACACTAGATATAAATAATATTTATATCATTTTCCTCCAACTAATGTATCTCATACATCATGTCAACCATTTCATATATAGTTGACCAGTTCAATCATATCATATATAATCGAACTACCTCTTGTCAATTTGAATACTTCAAACTGATCCAAAAACTGATTTTCAACTTGAATCCATTGAGCTACCAAGGGGACCTTATGAACCTATGGCTCGAAGCTCTAATGATACGTGAATAGCTAACTAAACTCTTTAGCCATGAGATCCACCATCCTTTAATTGCCACACATTCCACTAAAGACCGATAGATGTACTTTTCTCACCATAGATATATTTCTATGTCTATCGGATATAACCAATCAACAGTACGATACCCATTCATAGATGCTCGTAAGTATAACTGAGCCAATTTACCATTTTGCCTCTGTAGTTACATTTAACTCCTTAAGTACCACTAATCACTTTAATGAACAATACAACATAGTCCTACTATATGTGGACACCTCTCGGGTCATGAGAAGGTGTGTGGCACCACATCGTTCAAGCCCTAGAATCAGCCCTTAAGGGAGCAATCTATCCACTTACCCCTGCTTTGGGGAAGGAGTGAATTCCATCTTGTGTAGCTGAGTTCCCAGCTCCCAAATTAGATGAATCTCCAAAGTGGTAGGTTTGAGTCAGCGATCTAGCCACTAGCACTCATGCAAATCAAAGGACCGCCCTCAAAGGAAGAAGTTCCCAACTCACTCAAGATTGAGGTCATGATACCTATGGTCATCCTAGTGAAGTGAAGTATCTGCATGAACGACGTTATATAACGAGACTATAACACTTCGTGGTTTGGTCTTATACAAACTCCTTTATATAGGACGCCCTCACTCACATGTCTCCACATGAATGATCAGGATCAGACCATCTATAGCAAGTCACAACATTTGTAACTATTATAAAAAGCGGGTTGCATCCGTATCGTTACCAAGATAAGGTATCCCTTCTATATCCATGTACTATAGACCATTTTGGTTATCACTTAAGACATGATCCACCTGTATGTCTCCACATACATGCTTAAGTTACAAACGACAACCAAGGATCTTAGTTTATTGGGTTGTGGTAAAGCAATTAAAACATACAATGTTCCATAGAAAAAAGTGAAGAAAATATCATATATTATTACATCACAAGCGTTTGTTCAAAACTATGTTTACAAACTACAGGACCCAACGAGAGTTTAGGGCATCATCCCCAATAGAACAATATGAAGCCACACCCTTTTCTTGCCTGAGAGAGGTAGTTGGACCATGACTTAATGTTCATTAGAGGGATCAGTGGTACTTAAGAAGTTAGATGTAATACAAGGGCAAGACGGTAATTTTGGCCTAGTTGTACTTATGAACAATTTCTGAAGGATCATCGCATTATTGATTGGTTATATCTAATGAACATAAAAATATATTTATAGTGCGAAGAGTGCAACTGTCGGTCTTTAGTGAAGTGTCTGACAATTAATGGATGTTGATTAATTTAATTAAAGAAGTTTAATTAATTATTCAAGTACTATTGGAGCTTTAAGCTACAAGTCCATAAAGTCCCCTCTGTAGCTCATTATGGATTAAATGAGAATCAATTTTAGATTAATTTGAATTGTTCAAATTAATTTAGGAAATTAATTACATGTGATATAATTAATTTAATTTAATTATATATGATATAATTACTATAATGTATTTGATTACATTATAAAATAATTGTATTTGATGCAATATTAAACTATAGGTCTTATGTTATATTGATATAACATATAGTTTAATATATATTATATGATAAGGTAGTTATCAAATAAATAAATAAATATATATATATATATATATAATAACTTTTTTATTAAAATAATTTATTAAATTATTTTTTTAGTGGTTCGTGAAAGTAGTAGGTGGTTACTATCTTCTTCTTCCCTTGAATTTCACAGAGAAGAAAACAGAACACACAAAAGTGTTTTTTCTCTAAGAAATTAGTTCTTTGTTCTTCCTTTTCTTCTTCTCAGTTTTCCGTCTCTTCCAAAATACCAATAGCACACAACTCCTTGGGTTCTCATCCTAGAGAATAGGAGGAATCCTTTGTGGTGGTGGCCAAATTAGGGTTTCGAGTTTGTGACTTTTTGGAGATGAGGAATCATATGAGAAGATTAGATCTTCAAAGGTTAGTATTTCTATTTCCTTTTCTCTCTTCTCAATTTCATAATTGGCATGTTGTAATTTTAATTAAATGCATAATGTTTCTATTTTGTTTCGGTAAGATTGTTTATTCTGTAAAAATTGGGATTTGAGACCAATCCTCACTTCCTTTGCAAACCTTCATCGATTATTTTACTCACCACGTAAAAATACAATTTTGCCCCTCAATAAATGGTCATGCAATTGTCTTGAATATGAAATCACCTAACTTACCTAACTCACATATCTTAAATTAAAAACAAGTATGTTGAAAAGTAGTCTTTTATTTTTTAAAAAAGTCGGCAAAATGGAGCCAAAAAATTACTTGTTAAAGAAAGTTTTTAGTAACCAATGGAATTCTTACTTTTTTTTTTCACTTATTTACGTTATAAAGGAGAATTCTTACGTTTTAGGAGAAAAAGTAAAGAGAATTGAAAAATGAAAAGTACTGGAACATGATTGAACGTGGAAAAGTTATTGTTGGTGTTCTGTGATTTATCTCATAAAGTTCAAAGCAGATATCTCGTGAAGATAACTTTGTCCAACTTTAAGCAAAAGTTGAGTTGGTTCAACTTTACGAGACAACTCCTTTGTTCAACTTTTGTCTTGTGAAGTTGAACCAATCAAGTTGTCTCGTACCAACTTTACAACATTACAAGACAAATGAGATAGTTGCCGTTTGTCTCGTAAAGTTATAAGTTTGTCTCGGAAAGTTACTTCACGAAACAAAAGATAGAAATCAACTCAACTTTATGACTTTTATCTCTCATAAAGTTGAGTTGATTTCAGTCTTTTGTCTCGTCAAGTAACTTCACAAGACAAACTTACAACATTACGAAACAAACGACAGAGAGCTTTCAAGCTATTTTACAAAATTCCCATTGTTGCGAATAATTCACAAGACACATTCGTAACAACTTCACGATGAGATATTTTTCTCGTGAAGTTCGATACACCCAAAAAATGTGAAATGAAGGGGAAACGAAAGACATCCAACGACCAAGAAAGATGGATCTTTTTTACAAAAGTAGTGGAGTCTTTGTAAGAAAAGAGTCCAATAATGGTTGAAAACTCAACGAGAAGAAGAAGTAGAAAACTCTAACTTCTACGGGAAGATAAAGTTTTCGCGATAAGATTTGTTTTTTCGAGTTCAATTTAGGAGCAAAATTGTACTTTTACGTGGTGAGTCCCTCCACTTAAAGTCTGAAAAGTTGGAAAAGATGTTAAAAAAAGTATATTTAAAAAATGAGGCTACTTTTAAATGAGAAAAAAAAAATTGGGTTAAAACTGGCAATTTCCCATTTAGGGGGTGTTTGACAACCAAGGAGAGTTGTGTTAAGTTAGTATTTTTTACCAACTCAATGTTTGACAACCAACTTTAAATGTTGCTGGGGTTGAGTTGGTTAACTCTCCCCAATTCTCTCTCCCTCCAATGTTTTTAATAGTTCCACCCATCGATCTTCGTTGGTGATTAATGCTACCACACTCCGGCGACATACGTCGATGATCACTTTCTGGTAGCCAACATCAACGACCAACTCCGAGCTCCGACAACCACCTCCGACGACATTCCGGCAACCAACTCTGACAACCATCTTGGTAAAAAAAAAAAAAACTACTTCCACATTTGTACGACCAACTTCGACGAAGAACTCCGGGCTCTACCAACCACCTCCGACAACAACTCTAGTGACTAACTCCAATGACTACCTTCGCACAAGCAACTTTAGTGACATACTCTACCTACAACCTTCGTGTGCCCAACTTCGACGACCATTGATAAAAATAAAACGACGGGTTTAATTACCTACCATTTTATCACTCTCACTCTCACCCGTTTTTCCGCCCGTCTTCGTTACTCTCCCAACTCCCTCAATTACTTTGTCATTTCTCTCTCTCATGCTCTCTTCACATTTACTCCTCTTCTCTCATCTTCTTTCTTCTTTCGTCGTCTGGTTCGTCTTTCTCATTTTCTCTCTTCTTTCTTTGTCTAGCTCGTATGGACTTTATTTTCCCTTTTATTTCTCAACTCCTCCTTTCTCTTTTTTTTTTTTATTTTCTTTCTATGGTTGTTCTTTTAGATCTAATTATTCTTCTTCTATTTCATTTTTTTTTCTTAGATCTAAAAAATATAGCATATGACATCCTATTATTGTTTCACTAAACAAAAGTTCGATGATATGTTTTAAACAACCTATCCCTTGATGTTTTCAAATATTACATAATTCTAATGAAATAATGAAATTTAAAATTATGACTCAAGCTTTTTTTTTAAAGATAGTTTGTACACTGATGCAACATAATTATAGAAAAAATAGACATCAATATTTCTAAAATCATTTCTCCGATTTTAGAAAAAGGTAAATCCATATTCCACAAATTGGTCAAAAAATACTATTAGTTGGTTTTATGATTTAAATGGTAAGATTTTGATTTTTTTTTTTTTTTTAAGATTAACATTTAAGTGTCATCCATTCTATTTAAAACAATGTCAATTGTTTCATTTGATGACACTAATCCTTTTGTTCTTTTTAATTTTTACGGTAATTAATGATTAAGTTGGGTTTTTGAATGGAATAGTCATTTCTATTTGAGTATTTAAAAAATTGAATTCAAAATTTTGTGTTCTATATATTATAAAGAATTTATTATGTTTTGAGAATGGAAAAGAATTAGAAGTTTTTTGTTTTTATCTTAGAAAAGTAAATATATATATATATGTGTGTGTGTGTGTGTATGGTTGAAAATTAAAATCAACAATAGAAAAAAAAATCAATTTTATTTATAAAAATAGCACCAGATATCCCAACTCAATCCAAATAACTTAGCTCTCCATAATTATCAACTCAACTATCTATCTATTTTTATTGCGCATCAAACACCCACTTAAGGACTAAGTGATTTTTTAAACTATTACATATTTCAAAATATATGGACTAAATTATTACGGATTAAAGTTCAAAAATCAAATTGTTACTTTTATCTTTCTATTCTTGATCAACAAATAAGTTGGCTAAAAATGTTCCTCGATTAAGTCTCAAGAAAATTGCAAAATTATCCAACCATGGAAAATGAATTTTGCAGATTTTCCTTTCTATGTTTTTCTTGATAAAGCTGACGAACAAATTAAAGAACATCTTAAACCTACCTAATCAGATACATTGGCTGGCTTAGTTAAATATTTAAGAAAATCAATTATCTATTTTTGGAAAGGTATATCAGTTTAATAACATTGATTTTAACCAACCAACCAATTTAACACCATGGCCTCAAATCAGAATTTTGCTATCTTCCTACCCAAATAAAATTTTGTTTGAAGCCAAGGAAATCTCTGCTTCTGACAACATAAGAGTAATAACTATTTTCGCAAAAGAAATTGTTATATATAATATGGATCCACAACATCACAAACATAAGATTAGAAGTTCATAACCAACAAGGCCAGACAATGTTCCTACCCCTAAAGCAAAGGCTAACACTAACTCAACTTTCCTCGCTACTCGAAACTCGACAATGTGGAGGGCCAATCGATATTCTCACTTCCTCTTCTTGGCTGGTGGCTGAGGTGTTTCCTCCTCATCGTCTTCGTCGTCTTCATCGTCATCCTCGTCCTCATCTTCGTCATCATCATCTCCATTATCGTCGTCGTCGTCATCATCTTCCTCGTCCCCTCCAGCTCTTCCATCACCATTTGCTTCAGGATCATCCTCTGGATCACCGTCATCCGCTTCTTCACCTCCGGAGAAATCTTCGTCGTCGTCATCATCATCCTGATCATTTGCATCATCTTCATCGTCATCGTCTTCATCATCCTCTGTTTCACTGCCATCTTTGTTTTCCTGATCAGGGCTTTTCTTTTTGTGAAGTTCAGAGAAAGGAAACCTTGGAGAGGAGAGAAGGCCAGTAATTTCAGAACCAACCAAAAAGTATCAAAGTAAAAATACTTAAATGACTTGAAATTTTATTACCTTTCCTCAATTGCAGCCAATCCTGGTGTAGCATTGGCAACATTTAACATAGCTCCTGCCTGAAGAAAACATAATCATGTTGGAAGGTGAATTAAAGTCTCCGGATCATGTTAAGTGCATTCAATTGGTCTAAAACTGTTACTTACTGTCGGAATTGTCCCAAACAAGATTAGGAAATTGCATGCTAAATGATAAATTTCAAAAGCAAGCACCAGATAAAAAGGAAAACATGACATCCAGCTACGGATTGTCTAAAAGACTAAAATGTCTAATCTGTAAATGAAGAAAACTTCCACATATGTCTCGTCAAGCCATCCAATCAGACCGTGCTTTGGCATTGCAGTTTTCCAAAATTTGAGGACAAAAGAAAAAGTATATAACTTGAAATCTGGGGGGGAAACGTATATGGAAACTGTGTGGTATTCGTGGTCCCTTCCTATAATGAATCAAATTGATGAAATGTTAGGACTGGAAGAACTTCTGAGCACCAACTGCATTCATTTTAACTATTTCTGATTCCAAGTGCAAAAAGGGAAAACACCCACATGAAACTGGAAATCATGAGTTGATTAGACAATAAATTCTAACAAAGTGAAAATGATTCCAAATGCCAGAAAGGAAAATACCCAAAAAGAAACTAGAAAACATGAGTTGATTAGATAAGAAATTCTAAGTGAAAATGAACTCCCAACAACTAACAACCACCAAGTGCAATGGATAGGTAAATCTTGATCGATAAAAACCACATAAAACGAATAATATCATCATTCAAGCAAGCCCAGAGGACACAACAACAAAGTCATTCTGTACCAACTCCCATCAACATGGACCAGATAAATATAACTTCCAAAAACATAAAGTTCTCATGTGAAACACACTATCCCCAAAGAAGTAGAATTTACACAAATCAACAAATGTGGGGCAGAAAAGCTAAGGGATTTGCACATGAAATATCAAGTATAATCTAAATACAGAATGGTGAAATCCTGACAAAGACGGCTCGTTTTTGGTCACAATGAGAGGAATAAGTCAACAAGACAGGACGAAAATTCTCCTTCCATCCACGTTTATCACTACATCAAACACTTACACTTCAAACACAGGTCAATGCTCAACATTTTCAGCAAAAACTTCACGTTTTTAGCACCCAATCAAGAGTAATCACGGAAAAGGTTGTTTCCAAAGGAAGTACTTAACCAAAAAAGAAAACAAACGAGTAAGGATAAACCCACAAATAACAAAAGCAAAAGTTCATAAGTTACAAACAACTAAAGAATACAAGAAGAAAGAAGAAAGTCAAACAAAACCCAAAGAGCAAAAAAATTTGATCTTCGAGAAGAAAGAACGATGGCTACAAAGAAAAAGACAAAAGATAAAAGTTTATAAGCTAGAAACAACTACAGAGCACAAGAAGAAAAAAGAAAGTCAGAGAAAACGCAAAGAGCAAAGAAAATTAAGCTTCGAGAAGTAAGAACGATGACTAAAATCAGTAAAATCCGTGAAAAAAAAATGAAACCCCATCAAAGAGTAAGGTCAAAATGAGGGTTTACCGCCGCCAGAAGGCAAGCAAAGGAGTTTGCAGTGGCAAGAGCAGTCTCCACCGCCATAGCTTCCAAAACAGAGCGCACCCACATGGTTCTCTCCACGAGGCCAACACCGTCCAACTCCATTGCCGCAAAACGAGCTCAAAAGTGAACAGAAATGGAGAATAGCAAGAAAAAAAAAAACAGAGAGAGAAGAAGGAAGCTCGCAGAGAGAGAGAGTGAGGCGGAGAGAGAGATGGGCCTCCGGTAGTGAGAGAGAGAAGAAGAAAGGGTAATGGGTTTTCTGAGATTTGGGAGAAAAGTTGGGTTTAGTCCAGTTAGGGTAAACCCTAGGGTTTGGTCCGATTAGGGCTTTGTTTTTTGTTTGCAAGTGCAAAGCAAAAATAAATAAATAAGTAAATTTAATTTATAATTAAATTAAAATTTTAATCTTTGAACTTTGAAGTTTGTGCCAATTTGATGTTTAAGAAACCATTTGGCTCACTAATCAAAATTAATTATTTGTATTTGAGGTGTGAAGTTATAAAATAAAAATCATGGATAAATGTGAAAAGTAAAGAAAGAGAAGAATGTAAAGTTAACTGATAAATGTGAAAAGTAGAAAAATGAGAAAATATAGAGTTACTCGATAAATATGCAAAGTTCAATAGTATTTACTATTAAAGTTGAGTTGTTTACACCCATTTAAGAAGTTGGTAAGTGAAATAACTTTTTCAAAATTACAAATTTAATATATGAGGTCTTATGTGGTAATGATTTTAATTTTACAATTTTTTTAAAAAAATACTTTTTTGATCCTCGAGTTTTTAAAGATAAATATGTTTAGTCTCTAATGTTTCAAATTAGCGATTTTGGTCTCCAAATTTTCAAACATATGTTTAAAAGGTCTCTCAACTAGCAAATCTATTAAATTTAAATATAAAATCAATTAAAAATATGATGTGGCAAGATGATTTTGAAAAGATATATTTTTTTAATATCTCTCATTTTTCTCTCTTCTCCCTCTCCTTTTTCTTCTTCTTCTTCTATGTTCTCTTCTCCTCTCTACTCCATTTTCATATCTCTATTAGAAACCTTATCACGGGGCTTTTTATCAGTACCAACTACTATAAATTACAAATTCTGGCACAAATGTGAACCCTGATTTTTTGGTCGACGTAAAAGAAAGAAATAGGAAAAAAAAATGAAGACTAGGTAACGAATTTGAGCAGCTCAAATTTAGCGATACCTTTCAGATGAAAAGATTAAAGAACCGTACCTCCGGCCCTTCTGTTACGCAACTGCAATTACGCCATAGAGAAAAAGTTCCACCCGAGCTTCCGTTCTGCGGCGGAGTGGCCGGCCGATTTTGATATTCAATCATTTATTGATTGACAACTTTAGTTGTAAATGGTGACAAGAAGATACGATACGGGGTAAATATTTAAACAAGCTCCACTGGCAAGACCTTTCTTTTTCACTTCATCGACCAAAGAAAATTACCAACAAACTACTAGACTGTCAAAGAATTGATATTTAATGTCTACATTTGTATTATCCAAAATGTTCTTATTCCGGAGTTTCAAACATGTTATAAACTAACAAGTTTAAAAAACAACTGTAAAATTTACAATTTTTACAACTATAATTGTAGATAAGCTTGCATAAAAAATGGATATGGTAGTACTCTTGTGTTAAGGTAAGAAGCCTGTGATAAGGTTGTTGGGATTGATGCTCTAAATCTCATGGATCCTGTAGTTTGTAATTATAATGTACAAATATTTTATTTATTTAATAAAATATGAGATGTTTTATTTATCATTTAGTAACATTAATCCACAAAACCAATGAACTATTTATCTTTTATAGCTTAAACATGTACAATCATGTTTAAGTGATAGCCTAAATGGTCTGTAGTAGATAGATACAGTTGGGTACCTTATCGTAGACACTGCAAATACGGCCCACTTTGTAGATGTTACAATTGTTGTAAAGTGCTACAAATGATCTGATCTTGATTATTCATGTAGAGATATGTGAGTGGAGGTGTTCTATACAAAAAAGTTTATATAAAATCGAAGCACGAAATGACTAGTCTCATTATATAACACCATTGATAATAGAGACTTATGTTTCACCAGGATGATCATAAGTGACATGACCTAAATCCTGAGTGAGTTGTGAACTCCTGCCTATAAAAGCGGCCATTTGATTTGTATACGTGACAGTAGCCAGATTGTCGACTAAATAAGTCTACCATTTTAGGGATTTGTTTGATTGGGGGGCTGGGAACACAGCTACACAAGACGAAATTTACTCCTTCCCTTACGTCTGGGTAAGTAGATAAATTGCTCCCTTAAGGGCTGATTCCAAGGCTTGAACAATGTGACGCCACACCCTCTTTTTGTCCGAAAGGGATTTGGTCATAGTTGGACTATAACTTAGTGTTCATTAAAGGGATCAATGGTATTTAAAGAGTTAGATGTAACTACAACGGAAAACTAGTAATTTTGGCTCAGCTGTACTTACAAACAATTTGTGAATAGTCATCACACTGTTGACTCATTATATCTAATGCATACAGAAATATATCTGTAGTGCGAAGAGTGCAGCTATCAGTCTTTAGTGGAGTGACCGACAGTTAATAGATGTTGAATAATTTAATTAAAGAAGTTTAATTAATTATTCAAGTATCATTGGAGCTTTATCTACAAGTTCATAAGATCCCCTCCATAGCTCGACAAAAAATATTGCGAATCAATTTTGGATTAATTTGAATTGTTCAAATTAATTGAGGGAATTAATTATTTATGATATAATTAATATAATATATTTGATACATTATAATATCAAGTTTATTTGAGAGGAAATAAATATTTGAATATGATTCAAATATTAATTATATGGATGAGATTCATATAATTAAATTTAGTATAAATGTGATTTATATTGTTATATTCATTTTTTTAAAATTAATATGGGAGGGAGTTGTAACTCTCTCCCCCTCTTTTCTCTCTCAATAGGTTGTGTAGGTGGGTTTTTTCCAATAAACCTATCATCTTCTTCACAGTAAGATTTAAAAAGAAAAGAAAAAAAAAGTAATCGATCTCTCTAGATTAACCAACATTCAAACCGTAGAAAATTTCCCCTATCTAAATCCTTCCTCTCTCTCCCAAAACTCAGAGCCCACACAACTCTTGAGAATTCTCTTCCCTGGCAGAAAATGCATAATTTGGTTATGTAAAATTCTTGATTATGTGAAAAATTAAAAATTGGGCCGATCCCCGCTTCCACAAGTGAGAAATATTAAAAAATTATATATTTTTTTCCAAGTCATCTTATCACATCATATTTTTAATTAATTTTATATTTAAATTTAATAGATTTATTAGTTGCATGAACTTTTAAACTTATTCTTAAAAACTTATTGATCTAAACTAGCTAATTTAGTCTAAGAGAGGGCAACAAGAAAAAAGGAGTTAAGATGAGAAGAAGGAGAAGGTAAAGAGAGTTTCTAAGAATAGAAGAAGGAAAAAGGGCACAGTGAGGAAAGAGAGAGAGGAGAAGGTGTCGGGTTGGTTATAGGAGGAGAGTAGGTAAGAGGAGCACATCGTGGATAAGATAAGAGCAAGAAAAGAGATCGGTAGGATCATAAAGAGGTTGAAGCCATAGAGCTGAAAAGGTAAATAGAAGAAAATATAAGGATAATGATGCGAGGGATCTTGTGGTCGTATGAATGAATTGAGCTAAAAAAGGTGGACAAAAAAACTGCTCAAACCGAACCGAATTGCAAAACCGAATCAAACCGAACCGATTTATAAGCAAAACCGAATTTTTCGGTTCGGTGTGGTTCATTGGGCTGGTGAAATCGAATTTAAATGGTTCGATTTGGTTCAAAGCTTGAAAACCGATTTTAAACCGAACCGAACCGTTTATATATAATAATATATATATAATAATATAATATTTATTTAATAATAAATAAATAATATAATTTAAATAAACTCACTTTACCTTCTTCACTTCACTCTTCAGCACTGTGAGACTCAAGCGCCGCCCTCCCCTCCACCTTCAGCATTTCGCTTCGCATTTCCATTTCACAACTAGGGTTTTTGCCGCCCCACCGTTCAGTTCTTTGTCGCTGCCGTTCTTCTTCTAGTTCTGATTCTTCTTCCTTTGGGCGTTCTTCCTCTTCGTCGACGAATTGACCACGACCAGACCGTCTGGGCATCTGCCATCTAGGCTCTAAGGTTCTTCTTCGTTGACGTTTAACGTTTTGCCGCCGTTCTTCTAATCTGGTTCTTCATCGTCTGGGCATCTGCTGTCTGGGCGTCTAAGGTTCTTCTTCGTCGACGTTCGACGTTCTGCCACCGTTCTTCTAATCTGGTTCTTCATCATCTGGGTGTCTGTTGTCTGGGCGTCTAAGGTTCTTCTTTGTCGACATTCGACGTTCTGTCGCTGTTCTTCTAATCTGGTTCTTCATCGTCTGGGCGTCTAAGGTTCTTCTTCGTCGACGTTCGACGTTGTGCCGCCGTTCTTCTAAGTACAGAGGTAAAATTATTGAACAGAGGTACTGCCGTGGTAGAATCTTCTTCAACGAATAGAGGTAAAATTATTGAAATGTAAATGATTTTATTTGTTGAAAATTTGAAATTTTAGGTAACTAAAATAAAATTTTAGATAAATAATTTGTTGTTGTTGTGTTTGAATTTTTAGTTTAAGTAAAATGTAAATGATTTTGTTTGATGGTAATAAGTTCTCTCTATTTTCCCCTTTATAGGTACCATTCGTCTATCACAATGAGCTTGAGCAAGAGCAACGATTCCAATAATGATGTTGTTGTGATGCCATCACTACCATCACCACCATGAAAAAACGAAAGTGAGGAGACAATTTCAAAGCATACAAGTGGACGAAAGAGGAAAAATTCATCTATGGTATGGGATCACTTTACTAAATGTTCTGAATATATTTATGATGATCCACATGCTAAATGTAACTATTGTGGTATGGTGTATGCATGTCATTCTAGAAAGAATGGAAATTCAACTATGAGAATGCATATTGAACGCTACTGTAAAAAAAATCCTTATCAGATTAACAAGTCTAAGTTAGATGTAACACAAACTAAGTTGGTTTTTAAGAACAATGAGGGATTTGGAGATAATTCACAATCACATTCATCCCTTAGTTACAAGATGTTTACTATTGAGAGTGCTTGTAGACTACTTGCTGAGATGATTATTATAGATGAGTTGCCATTTAAATTCGTGGAGAACCAAGGGTTTAGGAGGTTTGTGAATGGGACTTTGACGTTAGTAGAACCTAATTTTGTTCTTCCTACTCAAAAAACAATTGCTAAGGATATTTTGGGAATTTATGATAGCACAAAAGAGATGTTGAAGGGCATTTTTGTGAAAGAAGGATATAGAGTGTCACTCACAATCGATACGTGGTCATCAATCCAAAATATGAACTATTTGGTTTTGACTCTTTATTGATAAAGATTGGAAATTATATAAGAGAATTCTTAATTTCACCCAAATTGAGAATCATAGAGGGGAGACGATAGGAAAAGAGGTCGAGAAATGTCTAAAACAGTGGGGTATTAAAAAGGTTATGACATTGACAATTGATAATGCTTCGTCAAATGATACTGTCATTGCTTATTTGAAAAAATGTTTTAAGAATGGGTTGGTGTTAAATGGTGAGTTCTTGCATGTTAGATGTTGTGCACATATATTGAACTTAATTGTACGCGATGACCTAAAAGATATTAATGATTCATTGGTTCGAATTCGAGATGCTGTGAGGTTTGTTAGATCTTCTCCTGCTAGACTTGTCACATTTAAGAAGTGTATCACAGAGGAGAACATAGATAGTAAAAGTATGTTGTGTCTTGATGTTCCAATTAGATGGAATTCTACCTATTTGATGCTTGAGGCCGTCGTAAAATTTGAAAAGGTATTTGAGAGGTTAAAAGACTACGACACAGTCTACATGAATGAGGAGGAAAAACCAACCACTAGGGATTGGGAAATTGCAAGAATATTTACCAAATTCTTGTCAGTGTTCTATGAAGTAACTATTAGGCTTTCAAGGTCTTTGTATGTTACTTCCAATACAGTCTTCCATGAGATTAGTATTGTTCAGAATTGCATCAGAAAATATTCAAGTGCAACTGGTCCTAATGATGTGTTTTGCAAGAATTGGCAATGAAAATGCAAGAAAAGTTTGATAAGTATTGGGGAAAAAGAGATAGAACAAATTTATTCTTGTATGTTGGCCTTTCGTTTGGACCCTCGTTATAAGATGAAATTTCTTTTGAATTGCTCTAAAATCAATTATTTGATGTTGATGCGGCAAAAGCCATAGGAAGTAAAGTAGAGGGGTGTTTTAAGAGCATTGTTCAATGAAATACAATTTGTCACTATCACTTGCTAATAAGGATCAATCTTTCATGTACCATCTAAAAGTTCTCCATTTAGAACTTCAAGTGCAAGTGCTTCAGAGATTTTTCGTTTTGATTTTGAAGATTTGGATGAAAGATGATTTGCAAAGTGTGGATTCAGAAGTTGATATTTACTACTGGAGCCTCGTGTTAAACATGAAGGTGACTTTGAATATCTTAGATTGGTGGAAGGGGAATTCTTCTAGATATACGATTCTTAGCAAAAATTGCACGAGATCTTTTAGCAGTTCCGTATCCACAGTTGCTTCTGAGTCCACATTCAACACTACAGTAGAGAGTAATTGATTCCTTTCTACCTCATTATCTCCAACCACTGTTGAGGCACTTGTATGTGCACAAAATTGGTTACTGTTATGAAATTAGCACTGATTTACGACAATACTTTGGAGAAAATTGAAAGATGAAGAGGAAGGTTCGTATATTCTAAACATAATATATATATATATATATATATATTGTAGTAACTACTAAATATTATTCATATACTTGGAGAAAATATATTTTAACATATTTATTCATATATTTAATTGTAGTAACTACTAACAAGTTTATGATTGTTTCTTAAGTTTTCATAACAGGATTGAACGGAGCGGCAAAAAACAAGGAGAAGGAGAATCATGATTGACAAGCGAACAAATTTGTTTGTATTGATTGGACTTTTGGAATTCACCACTAGTGTTTTAGCTTGTTATTTACTTTTATGTGACTTGTGTATTGTGTACTTCTACTTTGGAGAACTTTTTAGTTTTTAACTTTGTTATTGTAGTCATTTGGATTGAAATGTTTTTATAAGTTATTGTGGATTGATATGTTTTTATGAGTTATTGTGAATGTGGATTGATATTTAAGAGATTTGTGCTATGTGTACTTTGGAGAACTTTTAGTTTTTAACTTTTTATTGTAGTTATTTGGATTGTGCTAGAGATTTGTGTTATGTGACATGTTCTTATTGTGG
Source organism: Benincasa hispida (assembly GCF_009727055.1). Lineage (NCBI taxonomy): Eukaryota > Viridiplantae > Streptophyta > Magnoliopsida > Cucurbitales > Cucurbitaceae > Benincasa > Benincasa hispida. The sequence goes on from NC_052354.1 coordinate 52,546,180, forward strand.
ATTACTGGATTGATATTTAAATTATGTTTAGAGTATAAAAAAAAAGAGAGTGGAACTTAGAAGGAAGAACCGAAGAAGGAAAATAAAAGGAAAAAGAAAAACAAAGGTTTTTAAAAAAAGGCAAAAAAAAAAAGGCAAAAAAAAAGGCAAAAAAAAAAGGTTTAAAAAAAGGAAAAAAAGGCAAAAAAAAAATTTTAAAAAAGGCAAAAAAAAAAACAAAACTCAAACCGATTCTTGAAACCGAACCGAACCGAATGGAACCGGTTCGGTTCGGTTTCATGTATATACAAAAGCGGTTCGGTTCGGTTCGACCATCAAACCAAACCGATTCCACCCTTAATTTATTCAATAAGTTTTTATAGATTAAACACACCTATTCTTAAAAATTCAGGGACCAAAAAAGTATTTTTTTTCTATTTTTTAAATATAATACTTATTTTCTCTTTAATTTTTAAGTTATATCTTTATTAAATAAATATTTGAATTTTTAGTCAAATTCTAAAATTAAAAAGATTTTTAGAAACTACTTTGTTTTTAGTTTCAAACTGTTGGTTGGTTTTTCAAAATAAGAATAAAAAGTGGATAACAAAACTTAGAAATTTATTAGTGAAATTAGTATTTATAAATTTATTTTAATTATTTTTTTAAAAAAATAATAGTTATCAAGTAAGGGCTAAATTTTCCAGTTTTTCAAAATTCACAAATCTACTCAGATAAAATTGAAAATTTCAAAATTCTCATTAAATGCATAAAACTCCACATTTGTACATTTGCTGTACTAAAGAAAATCTCATTAAATGTGTGAGAAGAAAAAATCATTAAATGTGCCTTCATTATTTGACATGACTGTAACCACCTTATTGTTGTACCAAAATAAAAAAGTTTTCTTATTAATTTTAAATTATGTTATGAGGTGTTTGATAAATGGGTATGAGTTATTGAGTTGGATGAGTATTTATTACCCATATTTGTTAAGCCCATAAAAAAAACCTATGGATTATTAAAACTCCTTTTTTACACACTCAAAACTCTCCTTTTTTATCCCCTCAAAACTAGGACCTTTTATATTAATATGGTTGTTTTCAAAACTTATTAAGGAAATAAGGTTGTTTTAAAACTTATTAGAGAAATATTGTTGTTTTGGGAGATCGAGGCTAGAAGTCGAGGGTTGAGGATTCGGAGGATTCGATTAATGTAGAGATCGAACGTTGAGAACTCGACAAACAAAGAAAAACTTTGAAACAATATGTATATTAAGGTTGTCAAGGTTGAAGTTTCGACATACATAGGTCGAACATTAATCGAACGTTGAGAACTCGACAAACAAAGAAAAACTTGGAAGGGTTGTCGAAGGTTGAAGTTTCGACATACATAAGTCGAAACTTCAACCCTCGACAAGTGAAATCTCCCTAATTTTGTGATGAGGATCTCGCTCTAGAAGGAAATTTCGCTAATTTTGTGATGAGGATCTCGCTCTATAAGGGAATCTCGCTAGAAATGTGGGTTGAATCTCGCTGGTAAGGTGAGTATCGCTAGGAAAGAAATGTTTGATCTCGCTCATAAAGATCCTCATGAGTGAGATCTTCATTATTTTTTTAGTATTTCTATTTACTTGACTTTACTATTTGTATTTACTTGACTTTACTACCAAGCTACTTACTTTCAACTAACATTCAAATTAATTTCACTATTTAATTAATGAGGTTAAATTAATTTCACTCTTTAATAATAAATGCACCAAACTCTCTCCAACAACCACTTCTTTCTCCAATGCACCCAACTCTCTCCAACAACCGCTTCTTTTTCCCTCTTCTATTTATAAATGACTTTCCACTCATACTTTTTATATTTCCACTGTTTTTCTCCACTAGTTAAACCTTAAAAAAGTATGCTTTTGTTGGTTACTCTTTAGTTCAATTTTTTTTTTGGTTGTTGGTTACTTCTTAGTTCAATTTATTTTATTTTATTTCTAATCTAACTATCATTATTTTGTGTTTCTTGTAGGGTCCAAACTAATTGCACAAATCATTCCTAATTAGTTTGAGGAGGTTTGTTATTTTGAGGTTCAGAGTATCTCCTTTTTTAGGACTTATTTTTTTATGGAAATATGTTATTTGTTAATTGTTGGTCACATTTTTTGGGAATACTAGTTCACAAATTTTTTTATTAATGGTTGGCGACATTATATTTTTTAATCTATACTTCTCAAATTTGTAATGAATTATGGGTGAAATAGTACTGTTATGTAGTTTTTTTTATCTAATAATACGTTCATTTGATGGCCTGGATGAGGATGATCAGATTACCCTTATTGACCTCCTTGTCACAGACATTCAGAAGACAGATTGCTTCCTTACAGTACCAGAACACGCACGGAAGAGGTATTGCCTCCGTCTACTAGGAAGAAACATGTAGACTGACCACACCCCTATATTTTGTTTATAGTTCTTTTGGATAACAAACAAATGGATAATGGACTGTCATGTCGAAATGAATGATAACTTTTGCATACGTCATGACATATAATTTTTGTGTTTGTATTATGACACGGATATTATAAGTATCGAAAAGAACATATATTTTGTGGTTTTTTTGGGAAACGGCCACATGTTCGGTCGGTTCATATTATTTTTGTGATCTTATGAAAAATGTTACTGTACTACATCACATTCTCACCATCATAATCAAATGAAAGGTAATTATCCTATGTACAATTCCAATTTTAAATATACTATCCATACTATATAAAAATAAACTGTATGATATGTGAAATAATAAAGTTAAGTTAGCAAGATTCAATATATATACATACAATATACCAATTAGTAATTGGGATAATTACCTTCAATATATATATATATATATATATACAATATACAATATACTAATAAATTGAGTAGCAATATGAAATATATTTTGTTGGTATATTTTACCGATTGAAGAGAATTAGAATTATTACAGTTTTTGAAAAGAATATATGAAAAATAATCTATTATGTTCTACAAATTGAGAAAAAAAATTGAGATTGTCCAGTTTATGTCATAAATGATTTGAGAAAATACGTGTATATTTGAAAATTAATCAACAATAGTAAAGCATAAAACTAAAAAAATAAAAGAATGAAATAAAAAACAAACAGAAAAAATAGAACTAATATAGCTCATTCACAAAAAACTGCATCAGATCCCCAACTCATCTCTACACAACAAACACAGATAATAATTACCAACTCAATTTAACTCTGCACAACAAACACAGACAATAATTACCAACTCAACTTAACTCTGCACAATAAACACATACAATAATTACTAACTCAACTCAGTTCTGCACAACAAACACATACAATAATTACCAACTCAACTCAACTCTGCACAACAAACACAGACGATTTAACTCCCTAGATAATTTAACTCTCCAAATAATAATTACCAACTCAACTCTCTACTTTTATCACATACCAAACACACCTTAGAGATTTTTTTTTAACTTAAGAGACTAAAATGTATCTTTTCAAATTGATGAAATAGACATCCACTCAAAATATAAGAGACTAAATGTGCATTTTAATTTTGTCCTTAAAAATTTATGCATCTAGTAAATATTTTTAAAAATTTAGGAAGTATTTGGAGCACCAATTTAAAATAGGTTAAGCATTTTGGAGAGTGCGTTAAGAAAGTGGGGTAGATGTTATTTTAACCTTTATTTTACATCATAACATTATTTGCAATTCAGGGGCGTTTCAGGGGAAGAGTGGATAATTATAGTCTGTGATTATTATAATTTGTGGGTTATAATAAATTGTGTGTTATTATAGTCTGTGTTTGAGGTGCAGACTATTATAGTCTGGTTCATAATAGTCTGTGTTTAGGGTGTTGATTATTTTAGTCTGTGTTATGATAATCTGTTTTTGAAGTGCAGGTTATTATAGTCTGAATTATAACTATCTATAATTTAAATTTAGGTTATTTTGAGGGGTACCTTGATTAACATGAAAAAAAAAGGTACAATACGTTAGGATGCAATTTATGTGTTTCATATATCTCTCCCTTTTTCGGAGGTACAAAAAAAATATAAAATAAAATAACTAACTTATAATTGCATAATTAAAATATTGACCACCAAGATTACATACAAAATCTACTACAAATCTAAATACATAATTGAAACAAATTAATTATTGTTCATTATTAAAAAGGCAATCCAAAAACACGAGCTGGTCAAACATTCTCTTTAAAGATAAAGTTGCGATATTCCAACTTCATGGCTACGGGAACGGACTATTGAGATTGATTCCTAAATCCAGTATATCTCATAGTTTGTAGTTTTGTTAACACAAATTATTTATCTAATAAAATCAGAGGTATTTTATTTGACATTTAAATAGCATTAATTCAATCTAATAAACTAAGATCCAATGTTATATGATGTCACTTGAACAGTATATGGTTGACATACAGGTGGTTCATGTTCAAGTAATTACCTAAAAGGTTTGCAGTAAAGGGATGAAGGTTGGGTGCTTTATCTTGATAACGTTACGGATACAACTCACTTTGTAACTATTACATGAGATGTAAGTGTTACAAACAATATGAGCCATATTGTTCATGTAAAGGTATATGGATGAGGGTATTTGGAATTTATACATAGGCCGAACCACGAAATAATTAGTTTCTCTTCGTAACACCGTTACTTGAAGAAACTAATATTTCACTAGGATGACCATAGGAGACTTGACCTTAATCCCAAGTGAGTTGTGAACTCCTGTTTATGATGGCAGTCATTTGATCTGTATGGGTGAAAGTGGCCATGATAGCTGACTCAATAACCCTACCATTTTGGGAATTTGTCTGATTAGGGAGCTGGGAACACAGCTATACAAGATGAAATTCACTCCTTCCCATTCCTTGGGAAAGTAGATAAATTGCTTCCTTAATAGCTGGTTCCGGGTCTTGAACAATGAGGTCTCAATTTCACCAATAAGATACGAAGACTTACTCTTCGTTCTTTTAATTGTAATTGATTTTCACAATTAAATCTCTCACTGGCCCAAGAGGTGTTAGTTTATAGTTGGACTATAAACTATTTGTTCATTAGAGGAATCAATGGTACTTAAGAAGTTAGATGTAATTGCAAGGGTAAAATGGTATTTTGATCCAGTTATATTTATGAGCATTTGTGAAGGGGCATCGCTCTGTTGATTGGTTATATCCATGGACACAGAAATATATCTACAGTGCGAAAAGTGTAGCTATCGGTCTTTAGTAGAATGATAGATAATTAATGAATATTGATTAATTAGATTAAATGAGTTCAATCAATTAATCTCGTATCATTAGAGCTTCTAATTTGTAGGTCCATAAGATCCTCTTATTAACTCACTAAAAGATAGCAATGAAGAATGATTTAAATTGTTCAAATCAAATGAGAAAATTTTATATTGATGAGATTAATATATAATGGTTAATTATAGATATGATCTATAATTCAAATTATGTAAGAGAGATATATTTGAATAAGATTCAAATATTAGATTTATATGAATTAGATTCATAAAAAGATGTACATATAAATATGTGATATTTATATGTTAATTAACTACATATTAAATATGACTTAATTGATTAATTAATGGTTAATTAATTGATTAAGAAATAATATGTTAGTATAAATGTATGATGTTTTAATTGATTAATTAATGGTTAATTAATTGATTAAGAAATAATAGGTTAGTATAAATGTATGATGTTTATGATAATTAATTGAATGTATATTAAATAGGATTTAATATATGGTCATATAATTAATATGCCAATTAATTAAATAAGGTTATTTATTTAATTAGTATTAAGGGTATAAAAGAAAATATTTGGAGAAGGGGTTAACCCTTCCCCATATAAATATATCCTTATAGCCCATGGGCAAGGATTTTTTAAACCAAAAAAAAAAAAAAAAAAAACTTCCAAGCTTCTACCTTCTCTCTAACTTCTCTCTAAAAATTCTCTATCCTTTTTCTCCTCAAAAGTTCTTGAAGACCACTCTTCCAAGTTTTTTGGAGTCCTAGAGCATAGGAAGGTAACTTTGTTTGTGGTGTCCTTCTTCATTGGTAAAGTTCAAGACCGTTGATAACGCTGGAAAAGGAAAGCTAAAAGAATCAACAAAGATGAGTTTTGATTTCTTGTCTTCTTCCTCTTTTCTAGCATGTTTATAGTTTTGTTTGAATTTTATCCTACAAATGCATGTTTTATTTTACTGTTTTTGTTTCCATAAAAATCGAATGTTTAAATGCAAGGCGTTCACACACTTTCATGGGAATTCGATTCCATCAATTGGTATCAAAGTTAGTTTTTCTTGCATTTTGAAACAAAAATCAGTTCATGAGATGAGTTATTTTTATGCATTTTTCTTGAAAATGTATGAGGTTTGCTTGATAGATAATTTCATTTATTGGTACCATAGATTACAAAAAATTATGTTGATTTGATCAATGTAAAGGTCTATTGTTTGGGCATTTTATTTTTGCAATCAAGTCTGTATTTTTAGGTCATTCGAGGCCAGAAACAAAGCTATTTGGAGCCCAGCTTTTCAGAGAAAAACAGAGGATTTGCTTATGTTTCATGACGCCTGGTATCTGGAATGCGATGATGGCTTGCGGCTAGACGCATTCCATACGATGGGGTGATGGCCTTGCAAAGCAAAGGAGTTTGAAGGTAAGTGCATCAATGCATACCATGCGTCGACAATTACAAGGTTGAACACAAACTTATGCGACAGGTAGCATACTCATGCGGCGGGTTAATGCTCACAGTTGCATGCAAAGGGACGATGCTCATGCATTGAGCTTCATTATCCAACAGATGCGATACTCGAAACCTATGCGTCGAGCGAGGCACCATGCGTCAAGCACTTCGTCGGCCATGTGTGGAGTTCAGCAGAAATCCCTTGTCCATCTCGGTTTGTGCGTCATGGAAGGTACCTGGCAGATAGTTGATCGCAAGATCTCTTCCAATGCAAGAATGACAGCTTTCCTTTGTAATTTTAATTTTGTTAAAATTAGGTTCACACACTTCTGCGAGAATTCGATTCCTTTAATTGGTATTAGAGTCAGTTTTTCTTGCATTTTGATGTTTTGTTTTTTGAAACAAAAATCAATTCATGAGGTGAGTTATTTTTCTGCATTTTGCTTGAAAATGTATGAGGTTTGCTTGATAGCTAATTTCATTTATTGGCACCATAGATTGTAAAACATTATGCTGATTTGATCAATGTAAGTACCTATTGTTTGGACATTTTATTTTTGCAATCGAGCCTGTATTTTTGGGTCGTTTAAAGTAAAAAACAAAGCTATCTGGAGCCCAATTTTTCAGAGAAAAACAGAAGATTTTCTTCTATTTCACGGCGTTTGGTATCTTGGCATGCGATAATGGCTTGCAGTTGGATGCATTCCATGCAATAGAGTGATGGTCTTGCAAAGCAGAGGAGCTTGAAGGTAAGTGCATCAATGCATACCATGCGTCGACACTTACAAGGCTGCACGCAAACTCATGCTACATGTAGCATACTCATGTGGTGGGTCGATGCCCATGCAATGAAGGGGCTTAGGGGCAGTAGATGCAATGTTCACAGTCGCATGTGAAAGGACGATGCCCATGTATTGAGCTTCATTGTCTAACGTATGCGATACTTAAAACCCATGCGTCGAGCGAGGCACCATGTGTCATGCCCTTCGTCGGCCATGCGTGGAATTTAGTAGAAATCCTTTGTCCATCTCGTTTTTTGCATCATGGAAGGTACCTGATCGAAAGAGTCTCTTCCAATGCAAGAATGGCAACTTTCCTTTGTAATTTTAATTTTATTAAAATTAGATTGCCAATATTTGGTCTATCATACCTTTTATATAGTGTTATATGCATATGATGTATTATTTAACTTGCCAATATTTGGTCTATCATACCTTTTATATAGTGTTATATGCATATGATGTATTATTTAACTGTGTTTTATATGTTGCATAATGTATGTCATATAGTTTTAAAATTCTACCTTAGGATAAACATGATCATGCATCCTATAAATATTATATGGTTACATGATTAATATAAGCATGCTCATGAATTATAATATAATTGTTATATTATTTGAATGCATCTTCTGAGTAAGTATATTCATGCATCATAAATATTATAATGTATGATGTAAAGAAATGAATGTGTTTGTTTAGTTTTCATGTATGATAATTATAAGTGTTATATTTAGATTAAAAATGAACTTTGCATTGAACATGACATTACTTAGATTAATGTAAACACTATATTTAATCAAAGTCATCATAACGCAAACGAAAAAGGATTTTGAAAAATTCATTGTTTTATAAAGGTTATAAGTTCAATGAATTAGATTAAAATCGATAATCAAGAGTTGCATGTAAACATAAGTTAAATTTTTTTTAAATGGTTTGAAATTGATTCACTTAAATATATGTTAAACATATTTCTAATGAGATTAAAAATAGTTTAGTCTTTTAACTTGTCTTATTAGGATTAAAATGAACTTGGTTAAAAGATCAAATTTATAAAATAATTGCCTATAAGGAACCTTTATCTAAGGAACGTTCTGTCTAGGCCGAGGTTTTTAAGCTGATGGAAATGGAACACCTCTACCTGGGAATGAACTTGGGAGGTGAATTGGGCAAATATTTTATAAGCATACAATAAGTGATTTTTTTTTTTTTTTATTAAAAGAGTTTAATGAACAAAAATACATATTGTTAAACTATTCAATATAAGTGTTATATTGAGCAAATTTAACAATAACTTAGTTAAAATAATCTAGCTTTCTTTTTTTCTAAGTTAATAAACTCAAAAAGTAGAACACTTAGTGGGAGGAAAAAGATATATATGGTATGTCATTTTTCCGCCCACGTTCCCTTAAAGAGTTCACAGGGTGAGATTCATGTTTGGCCTCGTGGTGCCCTGGGTGCACCCTCCCTTAGGAAGGCATTTACATGGGTCAACATCAAGGTGAATGGAGAAAGTGTTTATAATAAGTAGGAGAAGGACGTGTGACAATATATCTTGCGGTCTCCTTCGTTAATTTGTAATGTTTCCTTCATGCTCAGCCCGTGGTGCCCTGGGCGTGCCCTCCCTTTGGAAGGTATTTGCATGGGGGAAGGGCATTACAAACTCTAAAAATGGATAAGACCGCTATAACCAATTGCACTAATTATATTCTTCCCTAAGGCAGACTGGTTGGAGCGGGGTTATAGGATTGAGAATGAAGGGTTACACTTACCATAAAGCATTAAGGCACTTAATAATTTGTTGACCAAACGAATGGTAATTAAATATTATATGAATAAAAAGTTATTCTAGAATAATATTTGATTGAGAGTGTCTCACTTCAGTGATAGGAATAACTGTACACCCTGAGGTGGCTTATATTCCAAATCACTGAATGTATCATTGCAAAATTTAATGATTGAGATTCATTAGCAAAAATTAATGAACTCCAATATTATTGAATTTTTCTAAACTGTTTGGATTAAAATGAAAAATGAAATTTTACATAAGTGTCTAATACGTAATTTGTTTTTGTATCAACATTCTAGCTTAATCATTACTTTGCTTGGCACCGAAAAATTAACTTGAGAAAATTATACAACTTGGAAAAATATGATGAATACGGTTTTGGAAGTGGATAACCTCAAATTCGTTCTTACGGAGGAATTTCCTCCAGCCCCTAGGCACAACGCATCACGAAGTATTCGTGATGCTTATAAGAAGTGGACTAAGACCAATGATAAGGCAAAGGTCTATATTTTGGCAGGCTTATCTAAAGTCATGGACAAAAAGCATCAGACCATGATCACTGCATGCCAGTTCATGAAATCATTGTGTGACATGTTTGGAAAACCTTCCTCACAATCCATGCATGATGCTCTTAAGTTCATTTTCAGTGCGTGGATGGCCGAAGGATCGTCTATTAGGGAACATGTCCTTAACATGATGAACCGTTTCAATACCACTGAGATGAATGGAAGTCTCATAAATGAGTCCAATCAGGTGAGCTTTATCATGCAATCGCTGTCGGACAACTTTCTACAATTCCGTAGCAATTATGTTATGAACAAAATTGACTACAGTCTCACCATCGCCCTTAACGAGCTATAGATTTTTTAGTCTTTAATGAAAGCCAAAATAAATAATGGGAAGGGAAATGTTGTCTTTTCTAACAAGAAAAAGTTCATCAGATGTTCGATTTCTGAAACTAAATTTGTGTCTCCCTCTTCATCTAGTGTTAAGAAGTGAAAAAAAAAAGAATGGTGGAAAAGAAATAAAGGCACCACTATTGTTGCTACCCGAAAGAGCAAGAAGGTCAAAGTTGCAAAAGGAACCTGTTATCATTGCAACCAAGATGAGCATTGGAAAAGAAATTGCCCAAATATTTGACCGAGAAAAAAAAAGGAAAAAGATTTACTGGTTCTGGAAACATGTTTGATGGAAAATGATAATCATACCTGGATACTTCATTCAAGAGCCACTAACCATGTTTGCACTTCCTTACAGGAAACTAGTTCCTGGAAATAGCTGGTTGTGGGAGAGATCATTCTATGGGTTGAAACAGGAGAGGTTGTCTTGCAGTTGGGAGTTTGAAGTTGGTTTTTGAATCAAACTTTATGTTGTTAGACAATGTTTACTATGTTCCTAATTTTAAAAAGAACTTGATTTCAGTTTCATGTTTGTTAGAACACTCTTTTAATGTATCTTTTATTCGAGATAAAGTGTTTGTCTCGAAAAATGGTATTGATATTTATTCTGCAACAAACGAAAGTAACTTATATGTACTAAGGTCGTTAGTATCTAAAATGCTCCATAATATTGAAATGTTCAATACTACAACCACTAAAACTAAGAAAAGAAAATTTTCTCCTAAAGATAATTCTCATTTTTGGCATCTAGGACTAGGTCACATTAATCTCAATGGGATTGAGAGGTTGGTTAAGAATGGACTTCTAAACGAGTTACAAGAAATTTTTTTACCTGTATGTGAACCTTGTCTATAAGGAAAAATAACAACGACCTTTTACTGGAAAAGGTTATAGAGCCAAAGAATCCTTGAAGCTTATACACTCAGATCTTTAGGTCCGATGAGTGTAAAAACCAAAGGAGAGTTTGAATATTTTTTCACTTTTATGGATGATTATAGATATGAGCATGTTTACCTAATGCAACATAAGTCTGGCAGACTTGAAAAATTCAAAGAGTATAAGGCTGAAGTTGAAAATTTGTTAGGTAAAAAGATTAAAACACTTCGATCAGATCGAGGTAGAGAGTACATAGATATTAAATTCCATGACTATATGATAGAACGTAAAATCACATCTCAACTCTCAGCACTTGGTACACCTCAACAAAATGATGTATCAGAAAGGATAAATAGAATCATGTTGGACATGATTCACTTTATGATGAGCTATGCTTCTCCACCTATCTCATTATGGGGTTATGTAGTGGAGACTGCAACTTAACTTTTAAACCAGGTTCCATCAAAGAGTGTTACTGGGACACCTTTTGAATTATGGAGAGGTCATAAAAGTAGTTTATGACATATCAGGATTTGAGGATGTCCAACACATGTACTTGTGACAAATCCAAAGAAATTGGAACCACGTTCAAGATTATGCCTATTTGTAGGTTATTCTAAAGAAACGAGAGGTGGTCTATTCTTCGATAAAAAAAAAACAAAATATTTGTATCGACAAACGCTAGTTTCTTACAAGAAAACCACATTAGAGAACATAAGCCAAGGAGCCAAATCATATTAAATAAAATTATCAGAGAAGCTACTGAAACTTCAAGAAGAATTGTTGAAGAGTCGAGCACTTCAACAAGAGTTTTTGGTGTTGCTTCATCTAGTCAAACACATCATTCTCAAGTGTTAAGAGAGCCTCAACGTAGTGGGAAGATTGTAACGTAACCTACTCACTATTTGGGTTTAATAGAAACTCAAACCGTCATATTAGATGATAAGGTTAAGGATTCATCATCTTACGAGAAGGCAATTGTTGTTGACAAAGATGAATGAATCATAGCCATGAATCAAGAAATGGAGTCCATGTACTCCGTTCTATCTGGGAACTTGTAGATCAACCTCGTGGAGTTAAACTCATAGGTTACAGATGGATCTACAAGAGGAAACTGGGTGTAGATGGAAAGGTACAAATCTTTAAAGCTAGATTAGTAGCAAAGGGTTATACCCAGGTAGACTACCTTTTTGAATGGATCTTGACGAAACCATCTACATGACCCAACTAGAGGGATTCATTGAACAAGGTCAAGAGCAAAAGGTTTGTAAGCTTAATCAGTCCATTTACGGATTGAAACAAACATCACGATCTTGAAATATAAGGTTTGATGTTGTACTCAAATCTTATGGCTTTGATCAAAATGTTGATGAGTCTTGTGTTTACAAGAAGACCATCAACAATTTAGTAACTTTTCTTGTGTTATATGTGGATGATATTCTACTCATTGAAAATGATGTAGGTTACTGACTACCATTAAAGAATGGTTAGTTGCTCAATTCCAAATGAAATATTTGGGTGAAGCACAATTTGTTCTAGGGATCGAAAAACAAATCATTAGCCTTGTTTTAGGCATCATATATTGACAAAGTTCTTGTCAGATATTTGATGCAAAATTTCAAGAAGAGTTTGTTACCTTTCAAGCATGGAATTATCTTGAAATATGGGCACTATGAGTTTATTTTGATGTCGTTTGGCTTGACAAATACTTCTACAGTATTTATGGACCTGATGAATATGGTGTTCAAGGATTCTCTTGACACTTTTATGATAGTTTTTATTGATGATATCTTTGTATGTTCCAAGACAAAGGTAAAGCACGTGGTGCATTTATGGAAAGCTTTGGAGACTTTGAGGTCAAATAAGTTGTATGAAAAATTCTCCAAGTATGAATTTTGGCTATGTCCGTTGTCCTTTTTGGGATATGTGGTGTCAAAGGAAGGAATATTTTTTGACCCTGCAAATATTGAAGCATGTACAAGTTGGCCTTGTCCCACCAAAGTTAGTGAGGTATGCAGTTTTCTGGGTTTAACAGGTTATTATCGTCGGTTTGTAAAGGATTTCTCTCGCATAACCACTCATTTGACTCAGCTGACCGGGAAGGGAGTTTCTTTTGTTTGGAGTAAGGCTTGTGAAGACAGTTTTCAGGATCTTAAATAGAAGTTGGTTTCTACACCAGTCTTACCGTACCAAATGGATTAGGTGTTAGGAAAAGATAACATGCAATGAAAGTAAACAGAATCAATAAGCAATCTAATTGCATTTAGTTTGAGTTCTAAAAGCATGCTTAAACAGAAACTTCAGAATAGGGTTTCTAAACTACATGTCTTTGATGAATTCTCCTAGCTCTAAGCTGCTCTTCACGTGATTCCAGCTTCAATTCAACAGTGAACCACCAAGAGATCTTCTCTACCATTCTCAGCCTTGAATTTGAGTGGTGGAGCTCAGATTGGAGTGCATTTTGGAAGGGAATTGAGTGAGTTTTCTGTAGAAGATGAACAGTAGTCTAAAACTTATTTTTCGACTATTCTTTTTTTTTTTTTTAATCCTTAAAAATATGAGAGTATTTATTCATTATCCATATGCACGTACTCAAGTTCAGCAACCTTGACACTTCAATTTGTTGAAGAAAGTGGGAAATGTGTGTGATTCATGGAGGAACACCTATCCTTCAATCAAGAAGTGGGAAATTCCCACTTTCATATCATTTCCATTTTATTTTATTTGGTTTTAATTTTAATTAATTCAAAATTAATTAAAATCAAAATCAAAATTTCAAAATCTAAAATTTGAAATAAAGTGAGAAATTAATTTGATTAATTAAACATATTTAATTTTATTTAATAACAAATATTAAATTAATCACACACCTAATTTAAAACATAAATCCTATTCATGTAATTAATATTTAAATCAATATTTAAATATTATAAACTCTTCAATTTCATTTAACTCAATAAATTAAATGTTAATAAATTATATCAAATATAATTATACAAATCCTAATTTGAATTTTGAACTATTCAAATTCAAACCCTGATTTCAATTTGAACATTTTCAAACTGAAATTTAATTTGAACAATTCAACTTGATTGAAGAAACTCTAAATCTAGAGAACCAGTGAGTGAAAGCAAATAGTTTCAAACTCCATTGAGAAATAACACATATATTTATAATCATACAGAAACAGTTATGCATAAAGAATAAATTACAACATGCTTCTTAAATTAAATACAAAGGATTGCGCGATAATACCTTTGAAGAACCCTTTCTTCACATATTTCCCTCAATCAGTCACCAACGCGTCCAAATAGCACGAACACAACGATCAACCAGACAATCCTCAATCACCAGCAAGTACAACTCAATCCTCGATCCTCGAACAGAGCTCGACACCACCACAAGTGTACCTTGGTATTCTCGATGTGAGAATCCAGGAGTTGTGAGCTCTATATGATTTTGGATAGAGAGGTGGAGGAAGTAAACGATCGAGTAAGCAATAATCATATAGAGGAAAAAGTTTATTGTATAGACTGGATACTCAATCGTGTAGTCTCTCAAGCTATCGTCTAGTATACTCGGTACTATCGCATAGTCATTCGATTAGTAATCCGATAGCTTGTTTCTATGAAACATTCGAATGAATGAATTGAAAAATAGTTTCCTTTTTATCTCATAGTTACCATAAAACCGTGAATAACTACCCATTCAAGTCGGTTATTGAGAAAAAAATATTAATTATCATATAATTAATAAATTATAAATAAATACAATAACTAACTTATCATATTATATTTATAACCTATAGTTTTAATATTGCATCATATGCAACATATAAACCATAGTTCTTTTCCTATTTTATTAATTCCTTCAATAATAATGTATCAAATACATTATATCAATTATATCATATATAATTTAATTAATTTAATTATATCATATATAATCGAATTAATTTAATTATATCATATATAATCAAATTTTCTCTTGTTAATTTGAACATTTCAAACTAACCCAAAATCTAATTCTCAACTTGAATCTATTGAGCTACCAAGGGGACCTTATGGACTTGTAGCTTAAAGCTCTAACGGTACATGAATAACTGACTAAACTCTTTAATCACGATATCCACCATCCGTTAACTGTCGGACACTCCACTAAAGACCGATAGTTGTACTATTTACACTACAGATATATTTTTGTATCCATTGGATAAAACCAACCAACAGTGCGATGACCCTTCACAAATAGTTCGTAAGTACAGCTGGGCCAATTTACCGTTTTGCCCGTATAGTTACATCTAACTCCTTAAGTACCACTGATTCCTCTAATGAACAATAAGTCATAGTCCCACTATGACTTAGTCCTCTCTTCCCAAGAGAGGGTGTGGCCACTATGTTCAAGACCCGGAATCAGCCTTTAAGGGACCAATTTAATACACATCTAGATGTGTATAAGAGACAGACTTAGTCCTCTCTTCCCAAGAGAGGGTGTGGCCACTATGTTCAAGACCCGGAATCAGCCTTTAAGGGACCAATTTATCTACTTACCCCTGCATCGAGGAAGGAATGAATTTATCTTGTGTAGCTGAGTTCCCAGCTCCCCAATCAGACGAATCCCCAAAATGGTAGGCTTGTTGAGTTGGCAATCTGGCCACTCTCACCCATATAAATCAAAGGATCACCTTCATGAGCAGGAGTTCCCAACTCACTCAGGATTCAGGTCATGTCACCTATCGTCATCCTAGTGAAATGCAAGTCTTTACTATCAACGGTGCTATATAAAGAGACTAATCATTTCGTGGTTTGATCTTATACAAACTCTTTGTATAGGATACCTCTGTTCGTATGTCTCCATATGAATGATCAGGATCAGATCATTTGTAGCATTTTACAACACTTGTAATACCTACAAAATGGGTCGTATCTATAGTGTCACCAGGATAAGGTACCCAACCTTATCCATCTACTATAGACTATTTAGGTTATTATTTAAATAAGATCCACCTATATGTTTCTACATACTTGTTTGAGTTTTCTTAAATAATCTCATGTCTTAGTTTATTGGATTGAGTAAATGCTTATAAAATATCACTCATTTTATTAATAACAATATGTTTATACAGAGTTTATAAACTAGACTATAAGGAGATTTAGGACACCATTCCCAACAATATAATTATAGATTCACTCAATTTATTAATTCAAGATGTTCATATTTTACGAGCTTGTAGAGGGACCTTATGGACCTATAGATCACGAGCGCCAACGATTTAAGATTAATTGGCTAAAACTCTTTAGACCAAATTAATCAGTATTCTTTAACTATCAAGTCACACCACTATAGCTTGATAGTTACACTCTTCTCACTGTATATATATTTGTGTCCACTTGATTTAACCATAATCAGTAAGTCGACCTTTCACAGGTTGTTCTTAATAACGGCTAGGTTAATATGTTGTTTTAACACCAATATTACATCTTGTTCCTTAAGTTCCACTGATCCTCTAATGAACAACTGGTTTGTGATCCAATCACTAAACTCAATTCCTCTCGGGCCAATGAGAGGGTGGGGCCTCTTGTTCAAGACTTGGTTTCAGTACTTAAGAGAACAACCTTTCTCCTAGTCCTAAATCATGTAGGCGTGAATTTCTTATTGCACCCTATGTCCCTAACTATCTACCCGACTTACCCCTGATATGGGAGGCTTATTGAGCCGACGCTGTTGAGCCAACCCTCACCTATGAAAATCTAAGAAAAATTCCGAGTAAACAAGAGTTCATAGTTAGCTCAGGATTAAAATCGAGTTACCTAGGTCATCTAAATGAAATAGTCAGTCTTACATAGTAAACAACGTTATAAAGTAAGAGCGACTTATTTCTTGGTTCGATCTTACGCAAACTCATTATATAGGACGCCCCCACTCCTCATGTCCATACATGAAGAATCAGGATCACTTCGTTTGTAGCACCTTTACAACAAATTGTTACAACTACAGAATGGGCCACATCCGATAGTGTTACCAGAATAAGGCACCCAACATTATTCATATACTATAGATCATTTTGACTATTTACTCGAACATGATCCACTTTTATGTCTATATAAAGTTCAAGTATTCATATAATAGTCATGGATTTTAGTTTATTAGACTTAAACTTTATAAGTGTAATTTATAGATTCCAATAACAACTTTATTGAAGTAATGTTGAATAACATCTTTATTGATAATAGAATATTTTTAACTATATAAACGGTGAGTTTTAGGACATACAACCCAACATTAGGGAGTTTTGTTATTTACAGTGATACCTCCAAGAAAGCATTGGGGTGTGTGTTGATGCAACATGGAAAAGTAGTGTCTTATGTCTTTCAACAGTTGAAGAATCGTGAAAGAAACTACCATACACATATTTCGGGTTGGCTATAGTGGTTTTTTGCTTTAAAGATTTGGAGACATTATTTGTATAGAGAGAAGATATAGATTTTCACAGGCCACAAGAGTTTGAAATACTTCTTCACTTAGAAGAAGTTGAATATGAGACAACGTAGATAGCTAGAGTTAGTGAAAGATTATGACTGTGAAATTTTGTATCATCCATGCAAGGTGAATGTGGTAGCAGATGCTTTGAGTAGGAAGGCAACCCATTCAGCAACTTTAATTACCAGATAGACTCATTTATGAAAGGATTTTGAAAGAGTTGAAATCGTAGTAGCGGTGGGAAAAGTCATTGAATAGCTGGCACAACTAACAGTACAACTGAACTTAAGGCAGAGAATTGTTGATGCACAATAGGGTGATCCTTACCTTGTTGAGAAATTTTGCAAAGTGGAGATAGGACAGGATAATGAGTTCTTAGTATCCCTCGATAACGATCTCCATTACTAAGGACACTAATAGCTCTCAAAAAGAGCTATTATTCCTAGCTTAATTCGGGCTCGTCATCGAATTTTACTTGTTTATTTCTCTATTTTATAGATATCGAGCAATCAAGAGGTAGAATTAATCATTTAATGGAGAATGGGTTAATTTGAAACAATTTGGAATTGATTTGAGCATCTGGGCTTTAAAGAAGTTGAAAAGACCAAAATATTCCTATTGGAGCGTCACAATGCTCGTAATTTGCTTAGGTCTGACGCTCGTGCAATGCTTCGAGGTAGTAGATTGTGATACAGGGGAACGTTGCAACGGTACCGAGTGTCACAATGCTCCAAAGTTAGAACATCGCCACCATTGTAATGTCGTGCAATGGTCCAACCCAACACTGTATGACTGAATGCTTAGCGTTGCAACGCTACGAACTTTGACAAACGGAGTGCGAAGCTCGCACGCGAGATAGCATTACCCCTAGCATTGGACTTCTGCCTTGACACTCCCCTTCAGCCACTTCAGCATTGCAACGTAATTTCTAGCGTTGCGACGCTGTCCTGATTTTCTATAAATATTCCACTTCGGTTTTAGATCAAAATATGCTAACTTTTGGGGGCTGAACTGATGAAGGCCGAAGTTAAACTTCATTCTTTTTCCTTTTCCTTCAGAATTTAGTGTCTTTAGGTTAGTTTTTCTTTTTATTTTAGGTTGTGATTTGTCTAAGAATTAAGAGGTAACTCCCATCTAATTTCTTTTGAGTAAGAGCCCTATGTTTATTTTCTTGAAGATTTTCTAATTAATTTAACTGAATTTTTGTGAACTCTTTGGGATGATTTGATGAATCTTAATGAAATTTTTATAAATTGATCTGACAAATT
This sequence comes from Benincasa hispida, assembly GCF_009727055.1. Lineage (NCBI taxonomy): Eukaryota > Viridiplantae > Streptophyta > Magnoliopsida > Cucurbitales > Cucurbitaceae > Benincasa > Benincasa hispida. The sequence goes on from NC_052354.1 coordinate 52,565,011, forward strand.
AGTTTATTGAAATTCTTCTTTGCAAAATCGTCATAGCCTATGTATATATTGATGGATTTTTTTGCGCATATTAGGATCGCATGTATAACGTCTAAACCTTTTCTGACCAAATGCATGTATGCCCTAATATAATCTTTTCCAAATAAATCATGCTATAAGATATGACTTTTCCAGCTAGTAGTATCAACAATTGAACCCTTTCGTAATGTAATTCAATTTTAACTTGTATGTCGCTTAGAAAGAAGAGTTGTAAATTGAATTAAATTTGGTTTAATATCGAATTTGACTAATTAGACTATTAGATTTTCTAATAGGTTGAAGGATTGACAGATTCAATGTAATTAATTGATGCCTAATGAAAGAAATTGCATAGGAAACTCTCTCTTGCTCTAGAAATTAGATACTATTCTAGATTACATTTACCTTTTTTATTTTTCACTTCATTCATATATCTCTTCCACACAAAACCCTTCATTTACCACTCTAGTTAGAAAATTAACTTAACGAAACAAATTGCGCTCCCCTGTAGGTCAACTCGGGCTTACCACTATTGCTACGTCTTTATAGTGAGAAGAGTAATTCGGTATTTACAAATTTTTTTTATCAAGTTTGAAGCTTATAAACGACATAAGTTTTAGGATCCGTCAGACGGTTATGTGTACCTGCAGAGAATGATCTTAAGAATGCAGTATTGATAGAAGGTCATAGTTCCCATTCTCGATGCATCCTGGCAGCACCAAGATGTATCAGGACTTGAAACAGTTTTATCGGTGGTATGATATGAAAAAAGAGGTAGCCGAGTTTGTTAGTAAATATTTGGTGTGTTAGCAAGTGCAAGCCCCGAGGCAAAAGCCTACAGGCTTGTTGCAAGCCATGAGTGTACCAGAATGGAAGTGAGAGAATGTGTCGATGGATTTCATTATGCACTTACCAAGAACAACAAAAGGCTATGCACCGATATGGGTTGTGGTGGACAAACTCACTAAGCTAACACACTTTATTCCTGAAAGGTCTATGTTTCCAGTGAACAAGTGGGCGCAGTTGTATGTGAAAGAGGTGATGAGGTTGCATGAGGTGTCTGTGTCCATTGTATTTGATAGAGACCCTCCTTTTAATTGTTCAAATTAAATGAGGGAATTTTATATTAATGAGATTAATATATACTGGTTAATTATAGATATGATCTATAATTCAAATTATGTAAGAGAGATATATTTGAATAAGATTCAAATATTAGACATATATGAATTAGATTCATAAAGAGATGTATACATATAAATATTGTGATATTTATGTATTAATTAACTCCATATTAAATATGATTTAACATAGTTACTTAATTAATAAATAAATAGTTGATTAATTGATTAAAAAATAATGAAGATTGAAGGTTAGTATAAATATATGATATTTATGATGATTAATTAAATGTATATTAAATAGGATTTAATATGTGGTTATTTAATTAATGTGTCAATTAGTTAAATAAGGGTTATTTAATTAATTAGCACTAAGGGCATAAAAGAAAATTCTTGGAGAAGGGGTTAACCCTTCTCCATATAAATACATCCTTATAGTCATTTTAGGAAAATTTTTTTATATCACATAAAATTTTTTTATTTTAGTTTTTTTTTTATTATTAAAAATCGAACTTCTAAATGCAAGGCGTTCACACGCTTCCGCTTGGGATTCAATCTCTTCAACTTATGTATATACATACTTCTGAGAAAATGTAATTAGTGTTGGGATTGGTGCCCTAATTTTCCCCAAGTCTCGTATTTTGTAAACATTGTATATATTGTTATGAATAAAATAAGAGTTATTTTATTTTGCATTTACTCATATCCAATAAACAAAAACTCGTGGTTATTGTATGTAAACTTAAACCATGTATATGAGATATACAAGTGGATCATGCCTTAAGTAATAACCTAAAAGGTCTGTAGTATAAAGATAAAGGAGAGATATCTTATCCTGGTGACACTACGAATACAACCCGCTTTGTAGAGGTTTGCAAGTATTGTGAACTACTACAGATGGTCTGATCTTGATGATTCATGTGGAGACATGCGAGCGGGGGTGTCCTATATAAAGAGTTTGTATAAGACCGAATCACAAGATGATTCGTCTCTTTATATAACACTGTTGATACTTGAGACTTACATCTCACCTAAACGGCCATAGGTGACATGACCTTAATCCTGAGTGTTTTGGGAACTTCTGCCTTTGAGGACGATCCTTTGATTAGTATGGGTGAGAGTGGCTAGATTGTCAACTCAACAAACTTACCTTTTTAGGGATTTGTCTGATTGGGGAGCTGGGAACTTAGTTACACAAGATAGAATTCACTCCTTCCTCAAAGCAGGGGTAAGTAGATAGATTGATCCCTTAAGGGCTGATTCTAGGTCTTGAACATAGTGGTCACATTCTCTCTTCGGAAGAGAGGACTCGGTCATAGTAGGACTATGACTTATGTTCATTAGAGGAGTCAATGGTACTTAAGAAGCTATATGTAACTACAGGGGAAAAACGGTAAGTTGGCCCAACTGTACTTACGAGCGATCTGTGAAGGGTTATCGCACTATTGGTTGTGGATATGGACATAAAAATATATCTGTAGTGAGGAGAGTGCAGCTGTCGGTCTTTAGTGGAGTGCCCGGCAGTTAATGGATGATGGATCCCATGACTAAAGAGTATAGTCAGTTATTCACGTACCATTGGAGCTTCAAGCTACAGGTTCATAAGGTCCCATTGGTAGCTCAGTGGATTCAAGTTGAGAATCAGTTCTTCGGGTTGATTCGAAGTGTTTAAATTAACATGAGAAAATTCAATTATATATGATATAATTGGTGTGATGTATGAGATACATCAAGTGGAGGATTGACGTAAATATGATTTACATTAAATACCATAAAATAGAAAAAAAAAAACTATGGTTTATATGTTTCATGAGATAAAATATTAAAACTATAGATTATAAATATAATATGGTAAGTTGGTTATCATATTTATTTATAATAATATTAATTATTTGATAATTATCTCTTTTTCTCTAATAAACAATTGAGTGGGAGGTTATTGGTGGTTTCTTGGTAACTATGAGATAAAAGGAAAAATATTTTCCTAAAATTAAAGAGTTTCCACTTTCGGAAAGGAACCCACGGTAAAGCTATCAAGTGAAATTATTTCACTAAGCGATAGCAATAGAGAGACTAAACGATCGTGGGCGTTAACTATATGATAGTTCATTCGAGGGTCGTATCTGTAGTGTCACCAAGATCAGGTATCCCTTCTTAATCCTTATAATACAAACCTTTTTAGGTTATCACTTAAGGCATGATCCACTTGTATATCTCATATACATGCTTAAGTTTTCATACAATAACTATGGAGCTTTGTTTATTGGATATGAGTTAATGCCAAATAAAATAACTCTTATTTTATTCATAACAATGTGTATAGATTACAAATTACGAGACTCCGAGAGAATTAGGACACCAATCCCAACAACCTCCCACTTGTCCTAATACCTCGGAAGACTAATGTACAATACATGAAAAAATACAAGTACAATATACAATACACTAGGGCATACTCTATACCCCATTATCATCTCCCACTTGCCCTAGATAAGATGCCGCATGTCCCGTAGACCCAGACTCTTCAGGTGACCCTCGAACACTTTAGCCATGAGAGCCTTTGTAAATGGATCAACAATGCTATGCTCCGACGCGATCTTCGTGACTATCGTATTACCGCGATGCACAATCTCCCTAATCAAGTGGTATTTTCGTTTGATATGTTTGCCTCGACGATGACTCCGAGGTTCCTTAATTTGCCACAACCCCGTTGTTATCACAATAAAGAGTGATCGGGTCTGGTACACAATATTGCATACATTAAGCTTCCAACACCTGAAGCATAGGGAATCCATCTCATCTCCTCAACCTCTTGAGGTGTCTTAGGAAATTGATCCTTAGACAATACGATTCCGTGCCTAAATCCTGCATCCTGTACCTGATCAACATTTGATCTATGTACGATGCCTGAGACAAGGCTAACCTCTTGTTCTTACAATCCCGAATGATCTGGATCCCTAGAACATACTACGCCTCACCCAAATCTTTCATTTGAAACTGGGTAGCTAGCCAATTCTTAATGTCAGTTAGAAACCCTACATCATTCCCAATGAGTAGGATATCATCCATATACAATATTATGAAAGCTACTGAGTTGTTGATGATCTTCTTGTAAACACAAGGCTCATCAATGTTCTTATCAAAGCCAAACGATTTGACGCACTGTCAAATCTAATGTTCCATGATCTAGACACTTGTTTCAGGCCATAAATGGACATATTAAGCTTGCAAACTCTTTGCTCTTGATCTAAAACTATGAACCCCTCTAGTTGAGCCATGTAGATGGTCTCTTCAAGATTACCATTAAGAAAGGCAGTCTTGATGTCCATTTTCCATATTTCATAATCATAAAATATGGCTATGGACAAAAGTATCCTGATAGACTTTAGCATGACAATAGGTGAGAAAGTTTCCTCATAGTCCACTGCCTCAATCTAGGTATAACCCTTTGCCACGAGTCTAGCCTTAAAGGTTTGCACCTTTCCATCTACACCTCGCTTTTACTTGTAGATCTACTTACACCCTATAGGTTTTACCCCATCAGGTTGATCCATAAGCTCCCAGACTTGATTGAAGTACATAGACTCCATCTCCTGGTTCATGGCCTTAATCCACTCATCCTTGTCAACATCCTCCGTTGCTTGCTTAAAAGATAATGGATTCTCGGTCCCATCATTAGAAATGACTTTTTGGGCTTCAGTCAAACCCATGTAGCGATCCAGTGGGTTCATAACCCTCCTACTACGTCGAGGAAGTCTCAACTCTTGAGTTGGTTGACTAGATATACCGACCTCAAAACCTCTTGTTGTTCTGTCAGTCTGTTCAACAACTCTTGTTGAACCCTCAGTAGTCTCAGTCTCACTAGAAATCTTAAGTAAAACCAGCTTACTTTGTGGTTTATGATCCCTGATATGGTCTTCTTCCAAGAAGATAGCATTTGTAGAAACAAATGTTTTGTTCTCACTCAAATCATAGAAGTATCCACCCCTCGTTTCCCTAGGGTAGCCTACAAAGAGGTAAACTTTTGAATGCGGTTCCAACTTCTTCGGGTTAGTCACAAGCACATGAGCCAGACACCCCTAAATCCTGAAGTTGTGTAAATGACGTTTACAGCTCTCCACAACTCAAAAGGTGTTTCAAAACACTTTTCAAGGGAACGTTGTTCAGAATGTTACATGCGGTCTCCACTGCAAAATCCCAAAACGAATTTGGAAGATGAGCATAACTCATCATAGACCGAACTATGTTCAACAAGGTCCTGTTTCTCCTTTCTGATACACCATTTTGCTGAGGTGTGCCTGGGGTCAAGAGTTGAGACGTAATCCCATATCCTATCACATAGTTCTGGAATTTGAGGTCTATATACTCTCCATCACGATCAGATCATAGTGTTTTTATCTTCTTACCTAACAAGTTTTCAACTTACGCCTTATACTCCTTGAACTTGTCAAGGGCTTCAGACTTACGTTGCATTAGGTAAAGATATCCGTACCTTGAATAATCATCTATGAAAGAGATGAAATATTCATACCCACCTCGAACTCTAACACTCATCAGACCACAGAGGTCTGAATGTACAAGCTCCAAGGCTTCCTTGGCTCTGTAACCTTTTCCAGTAAAAGGTCATTTGGTCATCTTGCCTTCGAGGCATGATTCACACACCGACAAGGAGTTTTCTTCTAAACTGTTTAAAAGTCCACATTTCACCAATTGCTTAATCCTATTGAGGTTGATGTGACTTAATCTTAGATGCCAAAGATGGGTGTTTCCCTTAGTAGAAACCTTTGGTCTTTTAGCTGTTGTCGTCGTACTGAACATTTCAGTATTAAACAAGGCTTTTATGACTAATGGCCTTAATACATATAAGTTACTTTCCATTGAACCAAAACCAATCTCCATACCATTCTTGAAAATAAACACTTTACTTTCATAAAAGGAGACGGTATAACCTTGTTCAAAGAGACAAGAAATCAAGATTAAGTTCCTCTTGATATGAGGAACTACGAAAACCTTATCCAGTAACAGATAATGTTTCTTGTCCAAAAATAACTTCAGCCTATCTACAGCAACAGGTGAAACAACCTCAACAGTACCGACTCGAAGAGTCATCTCTCCCTGTGGCAACATTTTCCAGGAATTAAATCTTTGGTAAGAGAAACTCACGTGGTTAGTAGCGCTCGAATCAATGATCCATGCAGAATCATAATTCTCTACCAAACATGTCTCCAAGACCAATAAATCATATTTACTGTCTTTAGACATCCTCCTCTTCTGGAGAGCAGTGGGATCAGAATTAGAACCTAAATAACCTCTAAGTTCCATTTCAGAGAACACTTCTCGTCTATGAACTTTAACAGAGTCAGTAATATTTCCTTTCTCTTCCTGGAGTTTAACTTGGGAACTGGCACTACTGGTTTTGTCATCTATCCCTTTGTGCTCAAAAAGTAAGAATTGACGTTCAAACAAATCTTACAACGAGTCCATGATCTCACGTACAATGACCACGTTCTCAACACTTTTGGCCAAAGCATCAGGTATGCTAGCCAATATGTGAAGTCGGGCCAATGAATTAGCCTTTATCCACACCTCATATGCATTACGAACACTTCACGATGCATCAAAGGTCAGGACTTGAGGACATTCCTCAACCATGACAAACTCGAGGTCGTTTACCACGAAATATATTTACTATTTCCACTGTATGTAACCGGTCAAACTAGAGGCATTAAACGGAAAAACAAACATGTTGCTGAAAACAAAAACATATCGACCTACGTTAGGTTTTAAGAAAATACTAGTTGAAAAACATACAACATCCAATACGGTTTAGCAAATCTAACATGAACCCCGTGTGACATCTAGTTTCTCAATGACGCTTCAAAGGTTTAAGACAAAAGCCGCTAAAGGGTGGTCAATTTATCCCTCCTCTGAATTGAAACATTATCAACCAACCATTAATACCAGAATAACTCTTTCTCCTATAACGACTAGCCATCATTGATTTGGTCAAGAAATCATTAACTTACTTAACAATTTTTCGTAAGTGTGACCTGTTATTTTAGGCCCTAGAGCTCCGCCCCAAGCAGCCAATCCGAAGGGAAAAATCTGATTGGGGCAAAAACTAAAGTGACCCTATCCATTTCTGGAGTTCACCTTGATATTGACCAACTGCATAAAACTCATCCTAAGGGGGACGCTCCCAGGGCGCCACGAGGGAGTACAGAATGATCTCACGGTACAAACCAATGATAGAGACCTTAGGACGTGTTGACACACACCTTTCACCCACTTACTATAAACACTCTCTCCGTCCACCTTGATATTGACTCATGCAAACACCATCCGAAGGGGGATGCTCCCAAGGCACCACGAGGCCAAGCATGAATCTCACAACGTGAACATTCAGGGATAAACGTGAGTGAAATCATTGACATATCAAATACATCTCTTCCTCCCACTGAGTATTTTATAACTTAGAATTTAGCTTACTTAGAAAAAACATGGCTAATAATTTTAATTACGTGACTTTTTAGGTTTGCCCAAAAGTAACTTTTACCCTGGATAGTTTAACAACTTTTGATCATTATCCATTAAACTCTTTAACGGAGTTTTTGACCAACTATCGCATACTTGCAAAAAAATCTGTCTAATTCATCTTTCCAGGTAGGTTCCCAAGTAGAAGTGTTCTGTTTTAGTCAGCTTAAGTACCCCAGCCTAGACAGAACCCACCTTAGACAAAAGGTCCCTTATAGATAGATTTAATACAATTTTAATCTTTTGTGCCAATCAATTTAATTCTATTATAAACCGATTTAAAAAGAATAAACTAGGTTGCTAATCCCATTAGAACCTTTGAACTTAGATCTATCTCCACCCAATTTTAAAACCCTTTTAAAACATGAGTTCCCCTAAGTACACTTGCAACTCTTTCTTATCGATTTTCGTTCTAACTTTTATTATAATACTTATAACAGAAACAACCAAAACCATTCACAATGCAAAGCAAACACATACAAGGCATTCATTGCTTTTATAAACACCCTAAGTGTCATACTCCATGCATTGTTCATTCATTGCTACTTTTTATATAACTATTATACAAATAAGCAACGAACCAAGCAAAACATGCTTATTCACCCTTATACTATAATGCTTATAATATAAAGATGATGCATGAATATGCTTAGTGCATACATAAATATAACTCTTATATTTCTCGATGCATGCGTATGCTCTCTTGTAATTTCATCATGCCATATTATAACACTTATAATATATGATGCATGAATAATTGCACAACCTAAGGTGAGTTTTAAATCTATATGTCATACATTATGTCATATAAACCACATACAACTCATGTATATTAAACAAAAGTTGATGAATCGGGATAATTAGCCTCAAATCCTCAAAACTAAAAGCTAACAAAAGCAAAGAGTCACCGGTTCTAACAGTCGAACTGGGTCTTGAACCGTCCGGTTGAAGCCCGCATCTCCACTGATTGTGTACAAAACTTCCTCACGATTGTCTACATGAAAGAGTAAACGCTTTACTTAATCGTTTACTAACGGTTTTAGAGCTAACGATCGTTTAGCAATGATCATATACCTTTTACTATGCGATGAAGCATGAGGTACACGATCATGCAGTGTGCAACGCACAACGTAAACCTTAAACAATAATCTAAATGACAACAATGCAGTGAGGCACAATCGTCTAAACGATCACTTAACGAGTGCCTAAGTATCGTATATCGCATGATCGTGTAGGCAGTAACTATGCGATGAGGCATGCTAACTACACGATTGTTTAGTGCGCGCATCTTTTATTAAACGATGAGCATCAAATGCTCCCACTCGATCGTTTACCTTCAACGTCTATGTGATCGAGCAAACACTTTACCTCATCATTTAGTATTAGCTAAACAATCATTTAGTAAATACTACACAATCACATAGAAAAATCTACACGATCATTTAGCCAAATCCAACAATTGTTTACCTGATGTTACATGATACGACCAACTCTTGGTCTTCTTTTCTGCTGAGAACCATATCTCCATGCTTCGAAACTTCATCACGAACGATTCGACAAACTCAAACACTTTGAATTACAGACTCGATTGCTTGTTAATTATGCCAAAAAATACAAGGGCCCTTATAAATTAACACTTTGTAATCAAAAGAAAGCTTTAAACAAAGGCAATTAAAACCGTAAACATTCATCAACGCCATCCACAAACGCATCTAACATTTAAACGCAATGCAGAAAACCCACCACAACTGTAAAAGAAGTTCAAAACAGAAATGAAATTTGGAATATCAAAATAACCTGGCTCTGATACCAATTGAAGGAAATCAGACATGAGGATTTCCATGAGCAGCGGAAGGATCGTTCCAAATTCCATTCGTATTTGAACATACACAATTATAATGAAGAAACAGAAACTTACAAGTCATGCACAACACGAAATTACCGCATGATTTATAATAAGATCAAGGTAAAGATTATACATATCTTTGAAGACTCATCTTCAAACTCCCTCGATCATGACACTCGTTCAATCTCTAAGACTGCAACACACGAACAGAAACTATTACTTTTGAATTGCTAAGGGAAACCCTTGGATTGTGTAAATTACATTTATAACCATTAATGTTTGTTCTAATGTATCGAGAGATGTGGATCAACAGTTGGTTTTCGTATTCCTTGATGAAAGCCCTTTTTATTGCAAGAGTTAAAATGTCTACCCTCTTCTACTTAAATCGTTTAATGTCTTCTCAAGGTCTCAGAATTATCTTTCATGATCGTTCTCTTATCAGTGATCTTGGGTTTCTCTTGTTGTATTCAGGAAGAAGTTGTCCAGTGTTGAGTAGTCTGCCTCTCTATGTTTTCAATATGGTAGATACAAGAAGTCGAACACGAAATACGGTTAGTCTGTGGTAAACCCTTGAAAATCATTAAAGTGTCCTTGCAATGCTAAGCCAATTGCTTCCACTTCCAAACGACAACATTTGAGTTCAGCCACTTCTAAGGTTGTGTATGCTAATCAAGGTATTATATCTCCTATCAACACTGAAAATCTTGTGCATGCATCTAATTCTATAAACTATGTTGAAATTGGTCCTCTTGCTATTGTGCCTTATGTTGGTGATGATGAGAACTTGCTTTATTTTGTTTTACCTAGAAGTGACTATGTCTTCTCTCCTCTACATGTATTGTCTAAACATCATAATACTACTGTCTTTCCTGGTATGCCTTCTTTCGTTGCTACTATATATATATTTATGAATGACTCGACGAATGTTGATATGTCTGGTAAAGTTAAAGAAAATTTAGTTCCAAATAATGTTGAGGGTTTCTCTACTTTGAATCTTCTGGTGTGTTGATATCTGAGCCTCCTCCCACCTCTCAAATGCATGCACAGATTACTACTGATGAGAATGTTGAACAGAATACGATTGTCTTGGTCCCTATCATTGATGATTCACCTATCATTAAAGCACTTGTCCCTTAAAACCCTAATACCAATTTTGGTAATCCTGTGATTGACAAAGACATTGCATCAGACTCTTTTGACGACCATGTTGTGCTTGCAGAACTAGGTAAGCACAAAATAAAAAAAGATGGTCTTAATGTCTCAGATTCTTGGTCCTTCTTTTAGAATGCGCTCACGTTTACCTCCTTCATCTAAGAATTCATCTGATTCGGTTTCCAAGGTTCATTTTCATTCATCTTCTGATGTATTTGATGCTATAGTGGCACCAAAAAGAGTAAACACCAAAACTAGCAAAAGAAAGGTTGCTCAAAATGTTCCGTTTGTTCCCATTGATGGTGTTTCTTATCACCGTGAAGAAAATGTTCGAAAATGGAAATATGTCATTGATTGAATAATTGCAGATAAACATAATGTTTCAGATAAGACAGAATCATGTTTGGCTATCATGGAGCTCTTAAATCAGGCTCATTTGCTAAAGATAGTTTCACAGCTTGGACCTTTTTGTCCTCAACTTATTCGTGAGTTCTTTGTCAAACTTCCTAATTTTTTTCATGATCCAAGTAGTAGTGAATACAAAAAATTCCATGTTAGAGGTGTTTGTTTTACTATTTCACCAGAAGTTATAGTTTCTTGACCGTGATGATACCCCAGCTCCTGGTGCTTCACATCCTTCCACATAAACTTTGGTGACTGAGCTAACTGGGGGCACGTATTCTTCTTGGCCTTCATGTGGTCAATTGTCCGCTGCCACTTTGAGCATCAAATATGCAATACTTCATAAGATTGGTATTGCTAACTAGTGTCCTTCTATACATGGTTCTGGAGTATCTTTGTTGTTTGCTAGTTTGTTATACCAAATTGACACTGGTTCTTGATTCAATTTTGACCTTTTTGTCTACAATTAGGTGCTTAATCCTTTGCTATCAAACTACCTATTTGCTTTCCCATATTTTGTGTGGTATCATGCTCTCTCATTGCTTAACCATTCCTACTCCTACGGATGCTCAAGGACTTGCTGCCAAGTGTATCAATCTAAGCCACAAGCTTTTTCAGGGATCCTATGTGCTAGGCGTTGTGCACAACATTTGACCACCTAGAGTTGATGACATTCCCATGCCCAAGGATCTTCACGCTTCTAAAGGTGGACTATTGATTCCTTTTGATCTTGGAACACATATCTTACAGATGCTATCTTCTGAGTCCTGAATTTTGACTGATATAATTCGTTCTCTTACAGATCGACGGACAACTGTGGATACATTAGTCCAGTTGTTGAGTTTGTCATTACCCTCTAATGATGCCCTGTCTCCTTCACAGTGTCCTTCCTCTCCACGTGCTTAATTTTCTTCTTCTAGCAATCAAAGGGGAGTGTGGTTGTGGTGTTGTTTTTTTGTGGGTGGTGTTGTTGGCTTGTTGTTGGTGGTTGTTTGGGCGGTTTGGTTGTTGTTGTTTTGAGAGTTGGTTTATGGTTTTGTTGTTTTCTGTTGCCTTGTAGTTTTTGTTTGTGATATCTCATGATTGCCAACAAAAGAAAATTGTTATGCCAAAGGGAGAGATTGTTATTGTTTTTATTTGTCCTGTAAATTTTCCTTTGTTTAAATATTGGATCTCTTCAGGTTGACTTCGTGTTGGACTGTCTGGTTGGTTGTTTTTGGAATGATTCCGATCTTGTTGGTTTCCTTGTCTATAACTTCCTTGTTGATATCGTTATAAAAAAAAGTATGAAAATGTCTAATTTAGGGGGGTTTTTTGTGTGTGAACTGATCGTGGAGTTGTGGTTTTTAGAGTGCGTCCATTGCTGAAAACGAAGAAACGATAAGGTTTGCAATTTTGTTATCATGCATGGGTAGGGGGAGCCTAAATGTACAAGATCAATAAAGCCTGAGCTGAGAAAAGATCTTGAGATAGGTGCCACAAGTTTAGGGGGAATTTAAACAAATTTCCTATCTAAGGTTTACTGCATTACATGATAGTGGTTCTATCAATTAAGTTATTTCTCTTGTAAACCTTCTGAGTTATACTGAGCTTCTCTTTAATTTGGGCACTATACCCCCCAGATGTAGGTAAAGTTATACCAAACTAGGTTAACATATTGTGTGTTATTTTTCTTCTCTACTTGTTTCGTTTGTCTCATTACTTTTATCAGCATCATTGTGTCTATCATCATATATACAATCGATTATTTGTACATTTTTTAATATTTTTCACAATAAAGACTAAATCGTTACAAACTATGAAATACACGAACAATAGTGTTACTTACTGAAGTTCAGAGACTAAATATTACAATTTTAAAAATACAAAGACTAAATTATTGCTTTCATGAGAACAGAATCGCGATCCATTTTGTTGCGATTAACAATTTGACGTTAATCTTATTTTCCTTTTTTTTGAGCAATTTGATCTTAATCCTTGGAAGAAAGAAAAAATATTTTGGTCTTTAGATTAAAAACGAAAAATGAAAGTTGAATTAAATCATGCTAAACTAAATCTCTAATTTCAAAATCAAAAAATTGGAACAAATGCCACGAGAGTCCCATTAATGATAGACAGCTGACAATTCCCACTTTTTATTTTTATTTTTATTATTAATTATAAATATTACATTTTTTTATACAATTAATGTTATTATTTTGAGTTCACAAGTCCTACATTATTAACTTGAGTTCGGGTGGGATGCAAAAAGGCATATGCTTTTTAGGATGCCAATGGGGACAGCTTCTTATCATTCATTTCAACCTTAGAAAATCTACAAATCAATACTTTTTATATAAAAAAATCCACAAATCAAACATGTCTCTTATGATTTGATTTTTTCTTACAAAATGAGGGCCTTCAGGAAAGATCTCAAGTCAAAGGAGAGGAAGATGAAAGGAAGAGAAAAGAGAAAAATGAAAAGAAGAAATCACTATACTAAAAAATTAATTTTAATAGACGTATCAGCTCAACAATACATAATTATCAGAAGTTTATCTTTACATCCTTTTTATAGGTCAACTAACAATTTAAGAACGATTTTTCAAACGAATTTTAGTTTAATCTTTAGGTACCAAACATTATCAACTTCAAGGACCAAATAAATATTAAACTCAATCCTCAGAGACTAAAAATCTATTTTACTCAATATCTTAATCATGAAAGAATGATATTTTATTTCAATTATAAATCATGCTTCTCGAACCTATTGATTTCTTTGGCCTACATATTCGTATTTTATCTTCTTGTCCTAAGCTTTTCATAAATCATACAACAACATTATGGTAAACTTTGTAGTTACTATTTATAGTGACGTGTTTAGAAGATTTTCTTTATAAGAAGAAACAATATCATTGATGAATGAAGTAAACAGAGTAAAAGATCCCAACATCTACAAGTGAATTATAAGAATGCTTTCCAATTTGAAACACCGATCCAAAAAAGGGTGTTGTTTACCTAGCACGAAGGAGAATGAAATCTATAAAACTATCAAAAGTAGAGAAAGAGTCTTAAAAAATTCTTCCATTCCTCTCGCCAATAGAAACACGAGGAAAACCCTGTTTAGAGTAAGCCACACAATCTTCTTGACACCTTGAAAGGGATGTCCTACAAAAATGAAGGGAAAAATATCATAAATATTGTTAGACAAAGTCAAGAACCAATCGAAAGTGTGAAGAACCATTGCACGATAGCTAAAAGGCAGATGAGGATGCACAAAAAGGTATCCTGTCCTGGTTGTTCGAAGTGACATGCCTTGAAGTTGTCTCTCACCCCACGTAATTTAAGCATTTAAGTGACATGCCTGAAGTTTTGGAAGGTTAAAATGTAGTTTTTATTTTATAAATTTAACTATAAATATGAGGAGAATTTTGGATGCTAAGTTGTATTCTAAAGTCTAGAGATATGAAGTTTGTGTTTGGGATACAGTGTTGTAAGATGAAGTTCGTCAATAAATGTGTAAAAGATAAAAAGAGATAAAGATGGAGTTATTTATGAACACTATCGGAGTTGAGTTATTTAATGCCAACTTGTGAAGTTAGTGGGTCAAACACTTCTCTCTAAAGTGTTTTCTTGATGAAAGACTACAACGAAATCATTATCAGATGAGACCTAAACAATTCCACTCGGTTATTAGTCTAAAGGTATTGTCTTTGGTCATCAAACCAAAGATGCTTTCAGATGCTTCCCTCCGTTTGAATTTTCCAAAAATCACCTTGGTAAGAAGTGATCCAACCAAAAACCACTTTTACTAAGATTGGATGATATGAACAGAAACTCCCCATGAGACTTACTTTGGATTTACAAAATTTCCCCAATTGAGCCAAGTTGAGCAACAAGCAAGGTATTATGCGATTGTGACATTACAACTTAATTAGGGTGGATTGGTCCCATGTAGAAACAGACTTTAGGTAAATTTAAAGAAAAATGTTCAATAAAATAACTATTGGTGATTGATAGTTTGTTTCACGGGATGAATTTCATTAACACGTCTCTACCAGAAACGATCTTCACAAGCATATCACTTATGTTAAGGAATTGGTAGCAATTTTAAGGAAGATTAGTGAGATCAAAATAGATAAGTACCTATCATCTCTATGAGAATTCAACCTTTAGCTTTCTATCTTTAATTAGTACTAGCAAAAACTTGCCCGACATAATCATAATTGTCTTACTCGACTTGCTTACCAGCTATCTTTCTAATTCATATCATAATTTGACTGGTAAATTTCGAGTTCTCAGTTCATACACAAACCAAGGCAGAAAAGCTTCTAAATATTAGTTTATCAACAATAATAAATACACTCATAGTCATGTAATAATGAAGCAGCACAAAGGGGTTTCCAGAAACTTAATGAACAAAATGTCCGTAGCCATTTTATCTTATAAATTAGTACAAATAGAGTTTAGTCAATAAACTTAAGATTACAAATGAGTATTTGAGATCAATGGAATACAAATGAATGTTACACTTGCACAATAACACATAACGGAGAAAGTGGAAGGAAATCACCAACCAAAATGTATAACATGGGTTAATGTATACTTAGTAGAGTCTTTAGGTCATGGTTGAGCTATTTTAGATCTATTTTTAGTTTCTTTATCTTGTATATATATCTTCAATTTCTCTGTAAAATACAACTCAGTGAACTACATTAATATTTCTAACTTGGTATCAGAGCCAAGAATTAGGCTTAGCCTCTGTCATCATATCATCAATAGCCTCGTGGTCCGTGCATCGTTCAGTCATCATGTTTTCCGTTTTCCATCCACAGTCGCCATTCGTGCCACTTGCGTCATCTGTCTCTGCCAGTTATGCTCGTCTCTGCCACCAGAGTCGTACGTTTTTCGTCTGCAGTCGCCATTTCAATTTCATTGCACTTCCGTCGGTGTCCGTCTTTCTTTGCGCTTTTGTCCACTGCCGCATCAACAGTCATGCTTCTGTCCACTGCCATATCGTTCGCCTCTGTTGTCGGGGTTGTGCGTCGTCCGTCGTTTCCATCTGTCGATTCGTGGGTTCGTCTGCCTCAACTATGCTGTCAATTCGTGGATTCGAATGGATCTGTTCGTTTCAACCCGAGCTATCAAGTCATTGACGTCAAGTCGACCACGCCGAAGTCGCCGAGCTAACTCATCGAGCTAACTCGCTGAGCCACGCCACGTCGAGCCTAATAGAACTGAGCCGTCAAGTTGATCTGCCAAACCGGGCTGTTCTGGTTTCTCCTGATTGAGTCGAGCTGCCCAACTGTTTTTTTCCCTTCGTCTCTCCCCAGTTGAGCCAAGCTCCTCCTGCCGTCGAGTCGCATGAAAAAAGATCATGTATTCTAGTATTCCACTCTACTAGTACTGTTCTTGATGGGATGAATTATTGGGCCCATCAAATGAATAGTTCTCTAATTGGGCGTAAGCTATGGTGCCCGTGATAGCCCTCAACCGGTCAAGTTTGTTGAACGATTAGAGGATTGGGACAGTAAAAATCATTATATACTCGGGAATACTTCTATACCTACCATCTATGTTTAGTTTGATGCATTTGATGATGCCAAGAGTTTGTGGGATTTTCTATTTACGCATTTTCAGTCTGTTGGTTTAACTCATTATTATCAACATTTGGCCATACTTATGGACTTCGTCTAGAATACAAGTCTATTCATACTACTTTCCTACATCGCAATCCCATTCCATCACTAGACTCAACGATACAAGAAATCCTGTTTGAAGAAAAAACGCCTTAAAAAATCTGATACATGAACAAGATGTTAAGAACTAGTTTCTTAACTCTTCCTTTCGACATTGTTTGATCTGGGATTTGTTTAGTATTTGATTATTCATTCATCCTCCAACAAGAAGTCATTAGGATACGAATTTAGTTTCATCTTCAAACTTGGAATTTTTGTTAGTAAGGAGCAATTTCTTCAGTTTTCCTTTCTCCTGAAAAATCTGATATTATGTTTCTATCTAATACCATTACTTGAAAAAGTACAGAACAATCTGATGATACAAATCAAAACTAAATGCTCTCAATTCATCCACTATATTCTACAGGAATCTTCATGTCCATCAGAAATAATCAAACAGATTTCAGACAAGGTATACTTCCTACAATACCAACAAAAAGTTCACTTACTCTTCAGAATGGCTGCTTCTCCGATCGAATCTTCCACAAACGCCATCGATTAGAAGCGCTCAGAACATCATAGAGATCACACAGTGGGAACCGTCGTTATAGAATCGGAAAATCCTCTATCGTTCCCGTTCACTGGACCAACTAATCGGAGATTTGAGAAGTATATGGAATGGATGATTTCAAGAGGAAATACCGAGTCGCTGAGCTTTGGAGGCCGGGTCTTTGTTGCGATTGAGGTTATGGAGGAGAGAGGAATTGGTGGAGGTTGTGTCAGTGGAGGCGGTGGCGGAGGCGAGGGCGGCGCGTTTTCGGAGTTGTTCGAGTTCTTCCTTATCCTCGATTTTGACATCGATCTTGGTGGGTTGTCTTCTCAGCATTTTGCCGGTTCCGCTGGCGCCGGAGAAATCTGGGGAACTTCTAGCAAAATGCCCCAACAATAATTTATTTTTCTTTAATATTACATTACAATGTTAAATATACATAAAGTAGCAAAGTGTTACCCCTAATGTATATATAATCGGTTTAAAAAACATAGAATATTAATTAATTAAAATTTAATCTTTGTTTTTATAATTTTTTCCCAAAAAAAAATATTTACCAACATCAATTATTGATATTTGAGTTATGATTGAGAATTGATTAAAATTTTTGTCGATATCTACATTTTAAATTTAAATATGTACATCTAATTGTACAGCAACAACAATAATAATTGATTTAAAAAATTTAAAGATCAATTTTAACATTAAACTTAACTAACTATAAATAGTGACGCTTTAAATTTATTGGTAGTGATACAATTTTTAGTTTAAATTTAAAAAAAAAATGTTGCAATTTATAGAATTTACGGTAGATTTTCATTTGAGAAATTGTTGAAAAAGATAATCATGTACGTCTAATAAATTCTAAAATATATACTTTAGCTTTATCGTTAAGCTAGCTCATATTGGACGATTTATTTCTTAACTTTTTCTACAAATGTTTTTTTTTGTAGCAATTTATAAAAATTGTAAGTAAATACTTATAATAAAGATATACACACAGAAACAATCTAATTTTTACCTCAAGTTGAGGATGCTCGAGAACTCAAAGAGATTAAATCAAAGTTCATATTACTTTCTAACTTGAAATGTGCAATATATCTTTTTTTATGATCAAACAAGTGGGAAAAACTGTCTATGCGCTTGTTCCTATCAAATGAAGTTGTTTTTACTAGAGATATTATGTTATCGATATCGATATCATTTTGCTTTTACTTTTGTGTCCACTATCACTAATTCTACTAATTTCCAATGATGAAAATCAAGGTTCAAAATTTGGGTCACATGGAAGGGACAGTGAAATATTAAGAAAATGATTTTTGTGAATAGTACTTCCAAGTGGAACATTTTTTTTCTAAATAGTTTTAGTGAAGGAAAAAAATTACTTTATTATGATTCTAATTGTTATTGCAATGAAGTAAAAGGGAGATGCGATTATTAATGATATCTTATTTCAATTATAAAGCATGCATCTCTTAAAGGTCTAAACATAAAGGAATATCTCAAATGTAGGAAATATGAAAAAGGCATGTAATTTATTTATTTATTTATTTGTATTTTATTCTTTTTTTTTTATTGAAGAAGAGAATCACCAACCCCAATGGCCTAATAATAATAATAATAATAATAATTTTTGACAGTACCTAATGATAATATTCACAAGGAGACATTTTGTACAAAGACATTAATGAAGAAAACAGAGAGAAAACAGAGAGAAGCCATTTTAAAAATATGATATATGTTTGTCCCTCCTTGATTGTAAATGCCATGTTGGTCCCATCTCCTAATAAATGGAAGCATGTAGTACATGCTTCAACATTTATTGCATTATTAATTAATTGGTATTTACTACTAACCATTTTCCAAAAAAAAAAAAAAAAAATATTATATTAATTGTATTATTAAAGTAGTATTTTATAATGATTTTAAATATGACAAAAATTATTATAACCATTAAAAAAAAAAAAAAAAAAAAAATTTGAATTATTAAATTAGCACGATGAGATTAAGTTTCTTGGAGCGATGACCTATCTTCAGTGGTAGAGAATCTCTTGTTCATTAATGTTCATTTTGGTGGAATTTGATCGTTGGAGGTCATTAATCTGCTTAATGTGGCTTTTGTGGATCTCACCGAAGTGTCTATTTTCGTTGATGTGGCAAAGAATTTTGTTATTAGCTTTAATGCCGTTTCTTTCTCCTATATGAAGCAGTATTACAATTTTCTAGCGCATGTGCTTGCAAAATTGACTGGATGAGTTTTCATTTTCATTACTGTTTTCTCTTTACCCGATATAGTTTGTTGTTTATTGTTTCTTAAGAAAGAAAGATATACTCAATGTTATTGATTTATATAATGTTATTAAAATCGTGTCTTAAGAGTTTATAGAACTCTATACTCTTATCTTATAAAAATTAAATGTCTTGAGACGTAAACTTTTAGATACGAATCATATAAGAATTGTTATATGGTAAGGATTAAAGATTAGGTAAGCATTTGAAAGATGATTTTTGGAGTAATTTCAAAGAGTGGAGCAGCTTTAGGAAATTTTGTAAAGTTGGATAGAGGATCAAATTAGGTATGAGAAACAAAGGTGCCCAATGGAGTTAGGTCACCCACCCAACCCTATCTTCTGATCATCACCGAAAGAGTTGAGAGAGAGGGGAAAAAAAGAAAAAAAATATTTTTTTTATTAAAAAAAAAAACTAAAAACTTTGATATAAAAACGTTTAAATTTCATCTTTCATTCTTTCTCTATTTTGCACATTTATTGAGTAACTCTATCTTACAACTTTGCATCTCGAACATAAATTTCTTAACTCCAATATATTAGTTCCAAACTTCATATTCAACTCAATGCTCCAAACATCCCTTAAAATCCTAGTTGAAATTGAATGTGTCATTGACCACAAATTATACATCAAATTACAAGTTTAGCTTTAAACTTTTAGGTTTGTATTTATTTCAAAATTTTTTAAAATTTATAAGGTCTTTAAATTGTGTTTAACAACTCTTTGACACATTCAATTTTCTTTTTTTAAAAAAATTAATTGGCCTATAAGATATAAAATTATATTTTTTGTGTTATGGGTCCTATACTTTTAATTATTGTGTCTAGTAGGTCCAATATTTTCTAACAAGTTATTGAATAGGTAAAAAGAGAGGGAAACCTATTAGATACAAACTAAAAAATCGAGGGATTCATTACCTACAAAATGAAATGTTTAAGATCTTATTAGATAACAAAAATTTATTGAACACAGAAGTAAAAGTGGAGCTAAATTGATATCGACATAAAAAAAAATTCAAGAAAACTTATAATTTAATCCAATTATATCAACCCACAAAAGTCACATAGGCAGTAGGCATGGAGGTTTCACCAGGGGTTTCTTTTTAAGATAAAGAATAAAAACAACAATTTAGTTCTCAATAAACTACTATTTTATGGTCAAAAGGGTACCCCCCTATGATTTTCAAAGTAACAATATTTTAATCAAAGATTAAGGTTACATCCATTTAAAAAAAAAAAAAATTAATTGCCCACATGATATACTTTTATAATTACAAATAATGCTCCAAACTCTTGACCTAGGGACACAAATGAAACTTGATCATTGGATTAAAAAAAATAAAATAAAAGGAAAAGAAAGATCTTGCTTAGTTCACCTAAAAAAGGGAGATATATATATATATAGATGTGTATAAGAGACAGTATATATATATATATATATATATATATTTGAGTAGTTGTCCAAGTTGGTCCCTTTGGTCCTATAATTTATACAAAGATCACATGTTTGGCAACTTTCTTCAATTATTTTGCAAATTTTCTTTTCAAAAAGTTCTTTTTTTTCCCTGCCCTCTAATTTGAACTGTAGCAGTCAAGTGATTAGCTTTTTCTTTTTGGGTTGTGGTGCATGGCTCAAAATATCTGTCCTATGCCCTAATTTGATCCAAAACCCTAATCCAATTAATAAAGTCTTCTTTCATAACTATTTGATTTTTTATTTTTATTTTTTAAATGGAACTTGTTTCACATAATTTCTTAATCACATTTTAAAAAATTTCTATATAAACATTCTGATTCTTAGTTAAATTCCAAGTTTCAAAAACTGCGAATTATTTATACCCCGTTTTGTAATCAACTAATTTTTCTGTCTTTAATTTTAAAAATTAAGCCTATAAATACTCCTACAACCTTTAAATTTCTTGTTTTGTTATCAACTTTTTTCCATTTTCAAAAACCAAGCCAAAATTTGAAGATTAAGACCATATTTGGTAATCATTTGGTTTTTTAAAATAAAACCTATAGGCTCTACCCCAACTTCCAAATTTCTTCATTTGTTATGTACTTTTTACCAATAGTTTAAAAAACTAAGCCAAAAATTGAAAATTAAAAAAATAGCTTTTGAAAACTTGTTTTTGTTTTTAAAATTTGGCTAAGAATTCAACCATTGTAATTAAAAAAGATGCAAATCATTGTAAAAAAAATGAGAGTAAATAAGCTTAATTTTCAAAAACAAAAAACTATTACCAAAGGGGCTAACAAAATAGTTTTCAAAAACTTGTTTTTGTTTTTAGAATTTAACTAAGAATTCAACTCTTGTATTTAAGAAAAATGCAAACCATTATAAAAAATGAGAGAAAATAAGCTTTTTTTTCAAAAACAAAAAAACTAACAAAAAAAACTAAGAAGAAATGATTGCCAAACGGAGTTGTAGTAATCATTTGATTTTTGGAAATTAAATTTATAAATAGTACTTTTACCTATAAGTTTATTTGTTTTGTGATTCGCTTTTCACTAATGTTTTCAAAAACTAATTTTTTTTTAAGACTAAAAAAATAATTTGCAAAAACTTATTTTTGTTTTCAGAATTTGACTAAGAAGTCAAGTTATTTTTCAAAAAAATTGAGAACTATGATTAAGAAATATAAGAAAAAAACAAACATAAATTTCACAAATATAAAACTAAAAACAAAATCGTTATCAAATGGGGATATTTTTTAGTTTTCATTTTATGTTTTCTTTTTTAAAAAACAATATCTTTGTTCTACAGGCTACAATCTATTATAATTTAGGACCATAAAATGAAAACCAAAAGCAGAGATTAAAAAAGGGGGTTTGTTTTAAAATCTGGGTTTCATTATCAGGTTGAAGATGAAGATTATTTCTTTAAAAAATAAATAAAAGAAATTTATAAAGTCCATTCTCTATAGGTTTTATGTTTTTTTTTTAAAAAAATGGTCTCTATTAAAGCTTTTGTCTTGTACAAAAGTGAAGTTTCAGTTTGTCAATTGTCCTTTTGATAAAGTAAAGAATTTAAATCATGGCAATGCCTTTTTCTCTCTTAATGCCTTTGAAATTATCTACTAAAATATTAGATTTTTTTGTAAAAGGAATAAAGCAAAAAAAAGGGATTCATAACAATGAACTTTTCAACAAATGAAATGAAATATTGAGATGAAGGTTTTAACAAACCCAAATAAATCAAACAAAATCAAACCTACTTTATCCAACCATGAAAATATCCAAATCCCATAAAATCAATAAAGAGATGTGTTCAAACCTAATTAAAAATAACCAAAAGAACCAATATCGATAAAATTGAAACCAGTTTGAAATGATTTTCTAGTACTTGTAAATAAAAACAAACTCTTAATCTCGTCCCACCAATATTTATAACTACAATCTCATAAAATTAAAAATTTAAGATTAAAACTAGCTCAATATAACATAGAAAATGACTTCTTCCACTAACTTTACTATTGGATTAGTTCAAAAATTTGAAACACATTGAGGAACAAAGAAAAAAAAGAATTAGTTGACATGGCAAACCGTGAATTGGGTGCTAATGGCTAGAAACCCTTCCTTAAGAAAATGCCTATTTCTTAAGCATTCTTCCTAATTTCTCCATTAACAAAAAAGGAAAAACGCCAACCAATAAAGGGTCCACTTGCAACCAACTTCAAGTTTCAATCTAAAACTTTATCCCCACTCATCAAAATATTGCCTATATCTCTCAATAATGGTTGGATATGAATTTGAAAATTGCCGTGTCCCGTAATAACTACTTAATACAAAATGTCCTGTAATAACTATTTAATACAAATTCAAGATATTTTTATAGTTTCTCTTTCATATGTTCAACCATTCTTAAAATCATTCAATAAGATTGTCATAACGTGACTACCTCTTAATAATTGTTGGATGTGAATCTAAAAATCTCACTGCCTATAATAACCACTTGATACAAATTTGAGATACTGTTGCAGTTTCTCTGACATACATACATTTGTACTTAAGGATCATTCAATAAGATCTGTCACTTAATAACCATTGGATGTGAACTCAAAAATCTGAATGCTTCATAATAATCATTTGATACAATTTCGAGATACTTGTGTAGTTTCTCCTTCGTACATCCAATCGTGCTTAGAAACCATTCAATAAAATTGTTATAACGTGACTGACTCTTTGTAATCATTATGTGAATCCAAAAATCTCGACGCTCTATATTATAACTAGAGGTGTTAAAAAAACCCGATGACCCGAAAAAATTGATCAACCCAACCCAATTCGCAGTTTAAGTTAGGTTATCAACTCATTTGGGTTGGGTTCAAATAAATGAAAATTTTATGGGTTGGATTAGTTCATGGGTTCAACTAATATAACCCAAACCAACCCGAACCAACCCGAATTTATTATTAACTTTAATATATATATTTTTATTACTTATAACACAATTATTTATACATATATTGATTTTAATTTTATTTAATTCTAATATTTTTTAAATAATTTACTCTTCAAAAATTTTCACTTTGAAATTGAGTTGTTAATCTTAATTTAATATATGAAAATAATTAAATTAGATTTTTGCATATTTACGTTTTGCTTCTTTTTAGAACAAAATTTTAAATAAATGAACTGATTAACCCGAACCAACCCCAACACAAATATTTCATGGTTGGGTTGGGTTGGATTCATTTTTTTAATAAAGGTTATTTGGGTTGAAGAAATTTACAACCCAAACAAATTGGATCTAAAAAGTCTTTCAACCTAACCCATGAACACTACTAATCATAACCACTCGATACAAATTTGAGATGTTTATCTTAAAAAATCTTGATACTTATATAAATTTGAGATACTTTTATCGTTTCTCTTTCATACATACAACACTCAATAATTTCTCCATCAACACCTCCCCCAGGAGAGGAAAAAAAAGGAAAAAACAGAAGAAAGGTTCCTTTAGCGCCATTTCTTTAATGCAGATCCGACATCGAAATTGTTAAATGGTCCATTCATTAGCATCATTTTAACCTACATTTTCATTTCTTAATTTCCAAGACTTGTATTGTATAGTATATATATAAACATTTCAAGTAGTTCTTTTCATCAATCACTCTATATTCATATTCTTCCTTTCTTTACACTCTGTCTTCTTCTTCCCTTTTATTAATGGCTAGCAGCTCTGAAATCGCCTGAAGTTTCATGGCTTCTTTTTCTGTCGTTTGATCTTTCCCCATTTGAAGAAGTTTTTAGAAATGGGTTTTCGTGTTTGGCTTCTGGGGTTTTGTTTTTGGGTCTGTTTCTTCTTTCTCTCTTCCGGTTCAGTGAACTCAGAAGGGTTTTTGAGAGGAAGGGTTCTGATTGACGGAAAATCCGCCATTGGAGGTATTGATGAAGATTTTGTTTGTGCTACGCTCGATTGGTGGCCTCCTGAGAAATGCGATTACGGCACTTGCAGTTGGGGCCAAGCTTCTCTGTTGAATCTAGTAATTTTTTTTTCCTTATTTCTTTCAGATTTCCGATGATTTTCAAACTCATTTATGGCGACTTACTTTTGTTATGAATGATGAGATAGTATTCATAGATTTTGGCATCTGGGTTTTATTATTTGATCTTCTTCTTTAAGTTTCCTTTATGGATTTTTTTTTTTTTTTTTTTTTTTTTTTTTTTGTATTTATTGCTTAAGAAAAGTGAGAATCCTTTCATCCTTACGTACAGTCTCGTTTCTCGTTGCTTAATTATGTATTTCAATTATTTAGATTTGTTTGAAAGTGGATAATAAAACAAAGAAAACTTGGAAGTAACAAAACAAAGAAGATTGGAAGGTTAAATGGATTTCCAAATCCTCCTCAATTATGAATTTTAGTTACTTGGGTCTTTTTGAAAGTGGACGACAAAACAAAGAAACTCAAAAGATTAATTGGATTTGAGATTTGGAAGTATGTTTACAATTATTTAATGTCTTTTATACTAGGTTCTATTGACTAAAGAATAATAATTCTTATGAGGTGACCTCTACTATTAAATATGCTTTCCTATAATCTGTCTAGTGCTATACTACCTGAAATATTTAAATTCGTTCTTATTTTATTTTGAATTGCAGGACCTGGGCAACAACATTCTATTAAATGCAGTCAAAGGTTTGAATTCCTCTAGCTCCTTGACTATTTGGCTCACAGTTTTAATGAATCTAGCTTTATAAAGAAGTTAGAAAGTCTTTATGAACTATAAAAAATGAACTATAAAACTCTAGGCTAATACTATCCCGTTGATTTGTACCTTCATAATTTGTGGTAGCTAATATTTAATATTCAATATGAAACACCGGTTTCATAGGTTCAACTCAGGTATCTTATGGGATTAGTGAATCTATAATTTGGTATAAGCAAAACCTCAAACCAAACATGAGTCATACATTAAACCTCGAGTAGTGCAATATTTAGAGAGGAGGAACAATGGAGTGTTTGGAGGAACAAGGGAGTGTTTGGAGGAACAAGGGAGTGTTTGGAGATGTAGAACGAGACCTTAGTGAGGTTTGGTCCTCTATGAGATTTCATGTCTTTTATAGAGTTTCGATTTCGAAGATGTCTTCTTTTTCTTTTTTGGGAATTAGGCAACATTGTACTTAGCTGGATGCTGGAACCTCTCTAGTGGGATTTTTGTATATATTTTTTTTGTATGCACTTATGTTCTTACATTTTTTTTAGTCGTTCGTCTCCTAAGTCTTCTCTATATATTTGAATGCAAAAATGAAAGCTAATACCTCTTCATGAATGGTGCAGAATTTAAACCCCTAAAGATTAGATTGGGTGGTAGTTTGCAAGATAAGATCATATATGATACTGAAGATCACCAGCAGCCATGCATTTCTTTTTCAAGAAACGCCTCAGAGTTATTTGGCTTCAGTCAAGGCTGTTTGCCTACTAACAGATGGGACCAACTAAATGACTTCTTCAAGAAAGGAGGGTAATGAAAATCTCATCCCATTTTTTGCACATGAAATAACATTTCTCAAGAGTTGAATGCTAAAGTTTTGTGATCTTATTCAGTACTAAGATTATCTTCGGATTAAATGCTCTCAATGGACGACAAATTGCAGCAGATGGGTCTGCTGTAGGAGCTTGGAATTGCTCGAACGCTGAAATGTTAATACGTTATACTGTCAAAAAGAACTACACCATCCATGGTTGGGAGCTTGGTAAGAATTGCTAATTGTTTTCTTTACACAAAAAATTCAAAACCGGAGACCGAGAAGTGATATTTGTCATTCTTCGTCGATGAGTTTTGGAGAGTAGTTGTTCTTGTTAGTTCACCTCAAATGACCTTGTCTCTCATATTTGAGAGTGGAGAAGGATTCTTCTGTTCTAATGTATGATTGATTTCCATTTTCTTATGCTCAGGGAACGAATTGAGTGGAAATGGAGTTGGAACAAGAATTTCAGCAGAACAGTATGCTTCTGATACAATTGCTCTTCAGAACATGGTCCAAAGTATCTACAAGGGTATCGAACCGAAACCGTTAATCATAGCACCTGGAGGATTCTTTGATGAAAATTGGTTCAAAGAATTCATTGGCAAAACTACCCAATCGCTAGACGTTGTCACACACCATATATACAATCTAGGACCAGGTATCATTCATTGGCCAAGTAATACTCTAATGAATTTTCGAAAAATGGGTAGGCACTGAAGCTTTTTTCTTATTAACAGGAGTTGATGAGCATCTTCTCGAAAGGATTCTTGACCCGTCCTATCTCGATGGCATGGTCAATACGTTTAACAAGCTCCATGAGATCCTTGAAGACTCTCCAACTTCAGCTAAAGCATGGGTTGGGGAAGCAGGAGGCGCTTACAACAGTGGGCATAATCTGGTTACAAATGCATTTGTCTTTAGTTTCTGGTAATTTAGACTCTAGAAAACATTCATGTAAATTTCTTTCAAGACCTTTATAAACAACACTCTTTTATGTGTGTACATTATCCAGGTACTTGGACCAGCTCGGTATGGCGGCCACTTTCGATACAAAAACATACTGCAGGCAGACATTGATTGGTGGAAACTATGGTTTACTGAACACGACAACCTTTGAACCAAATCCAGACTATTACAGGTGAAAGAAAGATTAAGCCAATATTTCTGACCTTAAACTCTTCATTCCTTCCCATTACTATTGGACAATTATCTAACAATCAGCTTGCTCGTTTCTTGTTTCTTTCTTCATTTCAGTGCACTCCTATGGCATCGCTTGATGGGAAGGAATGTTCTGTCCACAAGCTTTAACGGGACAAAAAAAATACGAGCCTATGCACATTGTTCTAAACAATCCGTAAGTGGCAGTATATACCATGATAACCTTAAATTTGGTTTTTCTCCCTATTGCTTAAGTCAATGAAATAAACAACTGGGAGCTAAAACTAGAAAATGAAGAAATGCCACTAGTTTCTCAACTCTGATTTAACTCTCAATCTTTTACAGAAAGGAATCACATTACTATTGCTCAACCTAGATGGTGACACAACAGTTCATGCTGGAATTGCATTCAATAAAACCGGAGGGTTGCACCATAAACACAGATCCTATAAGCATAAATCAAAGGTTGTTCGGATACCTAGACCTCATGGTCTCGAAGGCGAAGCCTTCAGAGAGGAATATCATATAACAGCAAGGGATGGAAACCTGCATAGTCAAACTGTGCTGCTAAATGGAAAGATTTTGTCTGTAAATTCATCAGGGAACATACCTTCATTGGAACCTCAGCATGTAAATTCATCTGAACCAATAATGGTGGCTCCCTTTTCAATTGTATTCATTCACATACCAAATATTGTTCTCCCTGCATGCAGATAGGATAGGTAGCAATGTATGGAACTGAAAATCAGTTCCAGATTGGTTGTTTTCCAATAAGAGAACAATTGTAATATTTGATTCATATTTTTCAAGGTGAAAAAAATGTAGAGCAAGAGTCTCTCTGGATCAACATTGACCACGGAAAATCAATCCATAGCCGTAGATAGCACTATAGGCAGAAGATACAAATTTTACAGAACATATGCAACTTTGGCAGGATCACTCTGACTAACAATAAGAAGACAAAATCTTTACATGATCAGTAATAATGCTTCTTTGTGGGGAATCATACATGTATTCACTACAGATATACAACTGAAGAACCTGATATGAAATGCAGTTGATGGCTTGTATTGGAGTTCTCCTCAGCACATTCGTGTAATCTAACACTATTCATTCTTCGAAAAGTTTTTAGGTTTACTGCTAGCGAAGACCAACCAAACAATTGTCCCGGTCAAGTAGAAGAAGATTGATGGGGCAAACAATGAGATCTACACATAGCAAACAGGAAATGTTGAAGATAAGAAATAAGTCAGAGGATATGAATGAAATATATCAAATGTTAAAGAAAAAGAGGAAGTTGTTAACTTACACTCCAAGAATGGGTTGAATCAAGAAGAAAGCCAGTGAGTGCAACTCCAACGATACCGGGTATTGCTCCAACGGTATTCGTAATGCCCTGAGGAGAATTGTTAAGGCATGAAATTTAGGAATGTTGATATGAACCGGAATATTATAGAGCTTACATACCAAAAGGACACTTGCATATTCAGGTGACATATCTTGATGAGTACAGTAGAGTCCTGCAGAAAACAGATAATGATCTTGGTACTTTATGGGAAATAGGAAACTTTGATCCAATAACTCTGAAAAATATTATTTCAAGGATAAAAGTATCTTTGATGTAGATTGTACCTGATAATGCAAAACTAGAGAGGGCCAAACCACTGGTTAGAATTCCTACTACCTCCCAAGGTGGCAATCCTAAATCAACAGAGGACAAAGTCATGCAAACTGCTGGAGACACAAAGGCAATTGTTTGGCAAATCTTTCTTACCTACATAGAGGAAAACAGAAGAGGATCAAACAAATTATGAATGGAATGCTTCTTGAAAAGAAAATTTTGGAGTTCGTCTTTCCATACTGCTGTGGTATCGACACCATTGGAAATTAAGTTGTCAGCTAACTGCGATGCAACACTTGTCACGAAGATTGAAGCCAGGGGTGGCAGGATGGATACCTGAATTGAATAATTTCTAGGAGTCGTAAGAAAGTTAAATCATCATGCAACATGGTTGCAATCAGGTAATAAAATAATGATATGAATATGAACCAAAAAAAAAAAAAAAGGAGAATAGAAAGAGAGCGAGGTACCCAAGCTGCTTCAGTCAAATTAAGGTTCAACTCCTCGCTGCATAAGAATGTGGATGAAATCCAAATTCAGTTTACCATTTGAACACAAAGCAAGGAAGATGATGAGGAAACAAAAAACTGAAAGTACCTAAAATAAGTAGGAAGCCAAGAGAGACAAGTGTAGTGACCCCAACTCCCACAGAAATGAGTATATATCATTGCCCATACTGGTGGATACTCCAAAAATCCCCTCCATGGTACTTCCTAACAATTCAAAAAAATTATTAAAAAAAGAAAGATGATTAATAAAAACATATTTAAACCTTTTTCCATATACAACACAAAAAGAAATTTGAAACTAGTTCTTTTTTATGTCATGGCATCGATATTAATATCAATATGTTAACGAAAATACTAAAAAATAGGATTAGTGTTACAAGATTTACCATAAACTTGAAAAAGTATTGTAATTTACCTTCAAATAAATTTTTATTCGCAGAATCAAAAATAGAAAATATTTTTGTATATTCAATACATTATAAATTATATATCTAGCATAAAATTGATATGGTTGGACGAGAAACAATGTTTTGAATTCATCAACTACAAGAGTGGAGATTAGATCATCTTAGGATAGTAATTGGTATCTTATTCACTAAGTTATGTTTAGGTTGCCTTCTTGGAAGAATGCAATATTAGAGATGTTTGTTTCAAAAAATTGTGAATTTTGACAGAATTATTCGATAATCTATTCGTGCCAAGTCAAACTTGATTAATACAAAACTTGGCTTTTAATGAACTTGTTTAAGGTAAAAATTGACTTTTTCCTTTTTTAAGGATCAATTGAACCTAAATTAAGTTGATTTGAGAGCAAAAACAATATCAAACTCTTTTTTAAAAAAATGTGAACTCACTGGGAGAAATAATTATTTTGTTTAGAACATTTAGTTAATTAAATTTAAAATAGTAATGACTAACTTGGCTTCAAATCAGACACACATAGATACCTTGAGTGCAGCAGGTAGTTGTTGGAGTTTGAAGGGTTTTGTTGATTTCTTTGTGGGGAACCCGGACTCAGACTCGGATTCGGATACAGCTACGGCAGAAAGAATAAAATAAAGTAAATGCTTACACCTAACACTATTATTATTGTTAATCATTCAAATTTCAAACCCATATTTTCTTTTAATGTCTGAAGGCAAACCTGAAATGGATTTAAGGGGTACTGACGGTTGCCCATCCAGAAACTGAAATCCTGCAAACCTTCAACCACAAAGCCTTTAACCATTACTGCATCCAATTCATATTCATTCAATTTTGAATGTTCAATTATAATTCTTCCTCAAAGTAGGTGTTCTAGTTCTACTATTAGACCCACAAACCCAAAACTAAAATGAATAAGAAAAAAGAAAAGGAAAAAAAGAAATGGTGAGGATTAAAAGCCTGTTTGGATTGACTTTCTAAGTACTTGAAAATATATTTTAAAGCACTTGAAAGTGAATCCAAGAAAGGATCTAAAACTCATTTTCAAAAATCAAACCAAGTATAAACCCAAAGATTGATGGTTTGGTCCTCCACACTTGCAATTGTTGACTTTCATCTAGTTTTTAAAGAATAACTATTTTGTTTCCACTTGCATATTTAGGAAACCAGCCATCATTAATCAGTTTTTCAATAACCAGAAACAACCAAATTATCCCTAGAGAACAGATCTCAAATAAATCCCCGAAAATTACTTCTCTATTACTTGCACAAAAGAATTACAAGTTAATCCTAACAATTTAATGTATGAATAACAAGAAAAGACAGTAACAGGTGAAGCAACTTACCAAGCTATCCCCAGAAAGCCAAAAATGTAGAACACAGATTCCCAACCAAAATTTTGGATGAGAGAAGGAGCCAAAAGAAGTCTGCCAAAAAAAATATATATATATGACTACAAAGGCAGTCCAAGAAATTAGATTCATCAACCATACTCCGGAGTTACATCAGCTGCAAAAATTCAAAATCCTAATATTCTGTCCAAAGAACTAACAGGAGGGGAAACAATTTTCATGAACCTGTGTTTTCAATATATTTAGATTTCAAATATCAGCCTTTTGGATTGAGTTATCCAAATTTCATTCAGAAACAGACTAACGGAGCACATGTTGTTAGATCCCTTTTATCCCGTAACTCACATTCAACAGAACATACCCAGAAACGCTTCCTACACTCAGCCCACCAAAAACAAATGCGACTGCCCGTGAGCGTTCCTGTAGAGGAATTGACCTGCATGCACCAATCAAAATGTCAAATCCGTTCAATGTAAAGTTTTCATTGATGATATTGTAAACTTATAACCGCTTTTATGTCCCTAAGATACATATACTGTAATTCATGTTTTTGAGGCTTTTAAGGATTAAACTAGTTAAAATGAAATTTATAACGAATTCTGTTCATCCATAAAATGAAATTTATGAAAGATAGTAGAGAAACATGGTAATATTACCTTAGTTAAATCGAATAATGAGCTAGATGAAGAATATTCTTTTAAAGGAAAAAAAAGTTTAGAATAATTTGAGATAAATGTGATGAAAATATGTCCAAAAAATGACCATTTATGATAATGCAAGTTAAACCTGCCTTGCAATAAGGTCAGTTGCAGCTGATGGTGAAACCCCTTCTCCGATGCCAACCTATATGCAGTGAAGAATAGTAATTGTAAGGTTGATAACCCATCAAATTTGAAGAATGAAGGGTGCAAATGATGTTCAAGCAAACAGAATAAGCAAGTAGATCAACCTGCCACAAGAAATTACAAACTTCAAGGCCATGGCCAAAGATAAAACAGAGAGAAACCATAGGAAGTGGTTATACTTTTACAAGTAGCATCACTCACCAAAATTCTGGAAAAAATCAACCCAGGCATATATCCAGCAAGAAATGGAACAAGCGCGGTAGCTAGCGACCATGTCAGTACTCCGATCTCCAAAACTTTTCTAATTAAAAAAGATCACAAAGTGCTAAGAAGTATGACTCTTTCCATCAGCTTATTGTGTGATATACAGAAATTTAAAGAATGCATATAGCATTCCAGTTGAGGCTACTAATAAATGATAATGAATGGCAGTGAATGGTGCTGAAGCTGCTGCTTTTCTAGAAATGGTAAAGATTAAGATTACCATTGACATTACTGGCAGTACAAATGTGGCATTCCATAGTTCAAGCATGACAAGAATTAAAGCATACTTGCCACTCGAGATAACCAGGGAGAAACAAGAACATCAAGTGGCCTTTGACAAATACCAGCCCGATTTTAAGATTCAAGGTAAACATTAAGGACCCATTTTATTTTTCTTCTTAAAAATTATGCTTGTTTACTGACATTTTTTCTTCTTTTTCAAATTTTCTTTCAGAATCGTTTTAAAACCATAATTTTAATAAGTGAAAAACCTTAAAATGCTAGAATTAGCTAACCACAGAATTAACTTTCAAAAATATAAAACGAAAGAACAAAATCATTATCAAAAGTGTTAAGGAACAAGGCATCTCAAACAAAAGCTTCAAAGTTTCTCTCTCAGAATCTTTTTAGGAAACCCAATAAACTGTGCTATTCAATGGTTTTGTGAGGCAGAAAGTTCTTGAAGCAATTGTTTTAACTATCGCTTCAGCCAAGGAATTCATTGATCAAAAAATAACCAATAAATAAAGGGTTCGCTAAAGAAACAATAAACCTGTTAACAGTGGTACTTAAATACTGACCTCCCACCAAATATCTTGGCAAGCCACCCACCAGGCAACTGGCTCAAAGCATAACCCCAAAAGAAAGATGACTGAACCAATCCAGCCACAGAAGAATTCCACCCAAATTGATGCGACATTGGAATTATAGCAACACTTAAATTCACCTGGCAACAATCACAACAACAAACTCAACTAAATCCCACAAAAACACCTAAAAACATGACGACCCACGGCGAAAATTCGAACCCATCAACATTTTATTCAATCAAATTCAAAAGTCACAAAAAACAGAGGAACAAACCTTATCCATGTTGCAAATAACGAACGCAAGCGCCGTAGTACCAATCAATTTATATCTATCAGGAACATTCCTCCACGGCGGCCAATTCGAATCAAACCCCACTTCATCAATCCCATTTCCAGAGCTCAAATCGTTTTCAGATTTCGAAATAGACCTAGTTCGCTCCGATGCATCGACTCGCAAGCCAGAAAGAACAGGGGGAATTTCTTCATTGCCTTTGACATTTTCTTTCTCCTTGATGCTACAACAAACACGGAGGCTTAATCGAAGGAGATGGGATTGAGAAATCAAGCGAGTGGGTGAAACTGAGTGGAAAATTGAACTGCGGGGGTTAGTGGGGTGAGGGAGAAAAGGGCTATTATGGGGTCGAGTTGAGAATTTCGCCATTGGGGTTTTGAGTTATGGGGAGAAAAGTGAGGGGTGAAGTGGGTTTTCTCTTTTCTTTCCTTTTTAGCGGGAAGATGAAGAAGGAAAGACGTGGAATGAAGGTGCGGCCATGGTTGGGAGTTGGGAAGAAAGTTGGCGTGGCCACGGAAGTCTGCAGATTGTGAGGCTCCCATGCATTTAGAACCACCGGAATGCCACGCTCTCTATTAAGGGACCCATCTTTCTCATAAAACTGCGCACTTTTTTCTGAAAAAAAAAATAATAATAATACAACGAGAATGAAAGATCGATTCTTCGACTTCAATTGACTAGGTTATTGAACTTTTAAGTTGGTATTTGTTTGATCTTTAAAATTTAAACATTGTTTAATAAATTTTTAATTTTCAATTTTATGTCTATTGTTTCATAGATTCTTGAATTTGTTTTTTTTTTACCTATATTCCATTTTTTTTCAATATATATATTCGAAATTTAAAAGATTAATTAATCTATTAATATAAAATTAAAGGTTATGTTTAATAGAGCTATCTAAACGTTATCTTCATTACTATTAAAAAAAAAGGTCCGGTATATGGATGACTCAAAATTGGGGAGAAAATGAAATTTGTCCGACCTTTTGAAGTTGGCTTTTTTTTTTACCCTTTGCTTTGAGTGAAATTACCAACATAAGCCCTCATGCATATAGTTTAGCCTTTCGCTCTTGCTTTCCTCACTTTCTCAACCTCCTATTTCTCTTGATTTACTCTTTCTCGCTCTCTTGCTGTGTTGCTCTCACCCTCTCTTTTTGCTTTTCTCTCTCACTCACTCTTGATCTCTTTTGACATTCCAAGCAACGTTCTGATGACAAAAAATATGTTTCAATGGTTGGCAATAGATAAAGAAAGGAAAAATGGATAATGATCGATGCAAATGAAGGAAGGAAAATTGGGAAGAAGAGAAAAAGGGAAAAAAAAACTAAAACTAAGAATAGTTTTGTAACTTTGGCTCGTGATGATGTAAGTAGAGGACAAAATTTTTAAGTTTAAAAAAGCGGGTTTTGGATTTGAAAATAGGTATTGTAATCCATTATCTCAAACTCTTGAAGGTGTTGAACTTTTTTTATTCCATTTTAGTGCTTAACTTTTAAATAATAACAATTTGGTTTATTCTCTCACTTGCTTTTGACAAATGGATTATGTAAGTTGCATTGATGTATAAGAATATATTTGATCTAAAAAGTTTAGAAAAGTTTTTAAAATATTTAAAAAATCATTTCAAAAGACTTAGTATGCATATCAAGGGAATGAGTATCAAGTGGCAAAGTACCATTTAAGGACTAAAATAGATGCTTTTCTTCTATTAAGAATAAAATACACACTTTAAACCTATATGGAACAAAATTAATGTTTACAAAGTTTAAAATTTTATTTTTTTTTAAAAAAAAAAGATTAAAATTTGAGCAAACACAATGAACTTGAGCCAATTCTTGATTTATTTATATTTAGTTTAGTCATTAATAATGGTGTTAATTTTTTTCATTAACATTCACTACTTGAAAATAGATTTCACATTCTTTATCTGATGTCAGAAAATTATTAAATTCAATCTAACCCAACAAAGATGCTAATTTATACATTTACCTTTTATGTATGCCAGAAACCTTTTATGATTGTGATCCAAAGAAGAAATTATCACAAACAAAAATTATGGTATAAATTGCTTGATACAAAATGAATTTATATTTTAATGAGGACCATAAGGAGGAAGAAAGAACCCAAAATCTCCCAATTCAAATCCAGAATCCACTCCTACTAATACTTTTAATTCATCTTGTTCCATATCCTATCAAAGCCTAAGCTAGTTTTCCTAAAAGTCCCCAAATTGCACCTAAATTTTACTCACCATAGTCCCAGCAGCAGCTTCATATCAATTCAAATCAGTAGTCGAATTTTGGGTGCATCCTGGAAACAATATCTTTGTTCGAGAATCGACTGGAACGAGGATGAGAATGTAGTAGTACTGCCATGGAGTTGTAGGGGGGGTCCAATTGCCACCAATCTCACCTTTGACATGGTTGATTTAGAAGACAACATTCGTTTGCACAAGCGTACACGACCAGCATACCTAAAACGAGCAAAAATATATATATAGTGGTTGAAAGATGCTTCTAAGAACTTACAGAAAACTCAAACAAAACTAAGCAGAAAAAGAAACGAGTGCATGAAATGAAGTTAATATCAGACAAAACTAAGCAGAAGGCATTCTTAATATGACATTGCATTCAACAACAGAAAGTTAAAGTGAAAATGGAGAAAATGGTGGCTTTTTATCATGCAAGAGAAGGAAGATTATTGAACAAAGGAAGATGTTTTTATCAAGATAGAAGATGTGTAGCCACAAACTCAAATATTAGAAATGACATGGAAAGTGAAAAATAGAACTTGGATTCATAACAAAACAGAAAAAGAATAAAAACTTTTTGCAGACACATTGGCATAGTGACCAATGAGAGGAAGCACACACAAGGAAACACTGACACGTGCCTACACATCTCCGTGTTTGATATGCTAAGAAACGTGTCGGCAATATTAAATAAAAAAAAGAAAAAAAATCTAATTTTGGACAAGACGTGGAAAGAATTTAACCTAGGAAATAAAATAGAGATTATCTTTTAGACTCTAATCCTTATACATTGGTCATCCCTAACTAAATCCGTCTATAGCTTTCAACTATTCAAATTTCAGTTAACTTTGTATACTTTTTTGAAGTATAAACTTTTTATGCTAAATTTATGTTGTTTTTTCTGTAACGAAGAAATAACAATATCAATACATGAACATCTTAAAAATCAACATATTGTGTCTGTGCCTGAGCTTCTTAGGGCACAGATAACAAATGCAGTTATGATAAATAACCAAGTAAATATGGTGAAAAAATAATAATAAAGAACAAGGAAAATATAAGTGCTACTACTTACAAGTAAGAAGTGAAAGTGAAAGTGAAAGATGACTCCTAATGAAGATCAACGAGAATCAGGTAAGGGTAAAAGAGCAGTGCCGTTTTGATTTGGCTTCATCACGGGATCTTCTTGTGCATCTATGTTGCCTTGCGTATTCTCGAAAAGTTGCTTCCGGAGAACACCGTGCAAACGCCCAAAGAGCTGCTTCTTCAATGCTTCAAAAGCCAGGTCCAACCTCTCAAGTTGCTCCATGGCATTTGCGTTGTACATAAACAGACCATAGTAAAGATCAAAGCTATCTCCAGCAGTATTTGCCACCAAGTCCAACAAGGTTTTATAACCTTGGGTATTAGCTGGTGTAGAGCTCAAACTCAACTTTTCTAAAATCCTCCCCATTGTATGAGTAATGAACTGTGACCCTGCAGCATGCCGGTCGTGATCATAGCATGACATTTCCACCATTCGACACCCTTCACTTGAAAAGATATCGAGAAAGCAATTGCAACGGCATGCTCTTGATTCCTCATTTCCTACTCGGACCTTATCATAAACAAAGGAAAGATCGTTCCATCCATTCTTACCACTCTCTGGCCCAAACATGGGATGGGTGCAGAGGATGTCAAACTCTGGGGGTAAAATTTGAAGAAACAAATTTCTTGGAAATTCTTTTACTGAAAGTACATCAACAAACAAAGTATTTCTCTTCAATCTCTGAAAAGGTAACGATCTGAGAACTTTCTCTGTTGAAAGAATGGAGGTGCAGAGAAGAACTACGTCTGGATGTTCTTCACATATATCATCTGCATCAGAAAAGTAAGAAATGCCCAACTCCTTAGCCACATTTGAGTAGTCGGACCTCGAGCAGGCTAAAACAGTGTGACCCTGTTTTACCATTGTTTTGGCAAGAAATTGACCGAAGTTACCAAATCCGATAATAGCAATTTTGAGCTTTGAGTTTTCCTCAGGTTTTGCAGGTTTGGAGTCGGAAGTTGGAGAAAATTCCTGAAACCTGAAAGAAATATATCGGGGCTTTTATTCTTCTG
This sequence comes from Benincasa hispida, assembly GCF_009727055.1. NCBI lineage: Eukaryota > Viridiplantae > Streptophyta > Magnoliopsida > Cucurbitales > Cucurbitaceae > Benincasa > Benincasa hispida. Next base: position 52,603,178 of record NC_052354.1, read on the forward strand.
AAGCATGACTTACAAAGAACAGCACAAGTTGTTCTCTATTTACATCTCCTTATGAACAAATCACAATCCAACCAATCAGGAAACAAATATCACAAACAATTCAGGAACTTAATGAGGATAGAAACAATCAGGATCATCGAACTGTTTAACTAATATGAACATCTTTATAGAAAATAAATTTGTAACTCTCCCACCGACTCTCGATTGATCCTTTTCTTCATAATTGTTGAAAGAATATACAAGAGCAGACAAAAAAACAAGCTCCACAAAAGGAAACCCAAAAACTACAAGAGATTCCAATCCAACAAAATCAAGCAGATATCATAATTACAACTTAAGCCCACTAGATGCATTAAACCTCGTACCTCCCAAACCTACCTGCTGTCGATTTCTCTAAAAATCCTATTGTTTCTCTCTAGCCAAACTCCCAGTCCTCCCAAAATAGCAAAGAAACTAGCGTGTCACAGAAATTCGCCCTTTTCCTAGAAGTGTGAGCTCAAAAGTTTACACACCATTAGAATATAACCCAAACGCAGGCCCCAAAGCTTAATGTCAAAACTACACACTAAACTATGCAGAAACATACAACACCAAACACATCACAAGTTTTGGTTGAAGTTGAACCAAAGAACAAAAGCACACTCTAAACATCATTGAAATGAAAGGCTCGGGGACCTTGCCTGGTAGCCTCTGAATAGGTTGTCAGTGCAAGAGAAGCCCCATCTTGAGGAGGAATTTCAGGCCAAGTACGCAATTTCTCTGCACTTCCAAACAATTGCTTCCTCACAACATCATGCAACCGCCCAAAGAGCTGCTGCTTCAATGCTTCAAAAGCCAAATCCAACCTCTCCAGCATCTCTAATGCATTTTTATTATACATAAACAAACCATAATACAAATCAAAGCTATCTGCAGCAGTATTCTTCACTAAATTCAACAAAGTCTCATACCCTTTAGTATTAATCGGTGTAGACTCCAACATTAACATAGCCAAAACTCTCCCAACAGTATGTGTAATGAATTGCGATTCAGCCGCATATCTATCATGGTCCGCACAGCTCATCTCCACCATTCTGCAACCCTCTCTCTCAAAAATACTCAAAAATTTCTCACAACGCGAAACCCTAGATTCCTCCGACCCGATTCTAACCCTCTCGTAAACAAAAGAAAGTTCATTCCATCCATTCGCACCGCTTTCAGGTCCAAACATTGGGTGAGAACAAATTATATCAAAATCCCCAGGCAGTAACTCCAACATTAAGCTTTTCGGGAACTCCTTCACTGAAAGCACATCCACTATCAATGTATTCCTCTTCAATCTCTGCAATGGCAACGATCTAAGAACACACTCAGTCGAAATTATCGACGTACAGAGCAAAATCACTTCTGGGTGTTCTTCAGCAAGGTCATCCGGGTCGGAAAAAAACGAAACCCCGAGCTTACGAGCCGCATCGGAGTGGTTCGATCGGGAATGAGCCAAGACGGTGTGACCTTGACGGACAATAGTCTTGGCGAGAAATTGACCGAAGTTACCAAACCCAATGATAGCGATTTTCAACTTCTGGGAGTTGTGAAAACGGGAGGCGACTCTTGATTCATAATCGTAAGGCTGAGCGGCATCAATGGCTCGAACTCGAAGAAGGGGTTTGGGAAAAGAGTGAAAACAGGGGAGAACCGGAAAGGGTTTATGATTATAGAGAAGATGGCGAGAGAAAGAAGGTAGAGAAGGTACAGCAGGAGAGAGACGGCGGAGAGGAGACGGTGACAGCATTGGTGGCGAAATTGCTCCGGTCCGCGTCCGCCGTCGTGAGAGGTTGAGAGAAATGTTACAGGTTTTACAGGTTTTGTAGAAGACGTGCCGCCGCGTAGTATCAGATTTCTTTTTGTGGTTCGTTTTTTCCTTTAGTTTTCTTTAATGGCTCTTTCTATTTTTCTTTTTTTTCCCCCTCAAATTTCCATGGGAAACTATGGGTTAAAAGTTGACTTTGCATTTATATAATGCTAATATTTCATATGCGCTAGTAGAGGTGTACACAGATCGGATGGAATTAAATGTGTTTTTTGGAATAACTTAAAAGTTGGATTTACGAGAGAAATAGCAATTTTTAAAATTTCATTTAGAAAAATGACAAAAAAAAGTTCCAAAATTATAAAATAGCAAAATGAATTTAAATAATAGAAAATATAGTTAGTAAATGACCAAACTACCCTAAAAACAACTAAACTAAGTGTAAACGAGAATTTAAAGATACAATACTTCAAAAACAAACTCAGATACCACAAATGCACTGTATCTAAACATTCTAGAAGCGCAATAATTAAAAACCACCTCATATAGCCCTTAACACTTCTAGCGATCCTTGCGAGGAAAACCTACGACCAAGCAACAATGGTCGTTAGAAGCTTATGGATGTCCACAATGATGGACTTCCTCCAAGGTGAGAGTAGAGTTGATTATGTCAGTGAAGTTGTTGTTGGCAAGTGAGTATTTAAAAAAATTGTATGGCAAATGAGTATTTAAAGAAATTGCAACCTTTGGACGATGTGACTAGACAAAGAGAATCCGTCAAGGACAAGCTTAGAAACTCTATTACATTTAGGATTGTGTTTGACATAAATCCCAAAACATCATTGTTGAAAACAATGTTCAAAGCATAAACAAAGGTAAGAAACATAGGTGCAAGCGACAAAGGGCGGGGACCTGGCGGGAATGTTGGTCAGAAGCTACTTAAGACTGAAGGAAATTGGACATGAGGATTTCCATGAGCAGTAGAATGATCGTTTCAAATTCAATTCGTATATGAACATTAACAATTACAATCAAGAAACAGAAACATACAGACTATGCACAAACGAAATTACAACATGTTTTCTTAAAGATCAAGGGATAGAATTAACATACCTTTAAAGACTCATCTTCAATACCCTTGATCATGAACGTTCGTTCACAGCAAGACGAAAACCACGAACGCTCGAACACTTCGACCGCAACACAACATGACCAACAAAGAACTTGAACACTGCGATCTCCAAGATCAGAACATAGCGAACTCCACACGAAACCATGAACGGCTTCCAAAAACCTTGACTATGTCGAGTTGAGTACGACACCACCATAATGGCTACCTTCGTATTCTCGGTGTGAGAATCTAGAAGTGTGGGCTCTATGTGGACATGGTTAGAGGACGAGATCGGAGGAAGAGTAATCGTGTAAATGGTTGAGGAAGTAGGAGATGTCAAAGTCTATCGTATAAACAATGCCCAATCGTTTAACAAATGTTATGCGATTGTTTAGCAAAAGTTGCACGATCGTTTAGTTAATCGGCCAACTGAGTGACTATCGTATAGAAACATTCCATGATCGTCTAGTCTCTCTTCAGCTGTCATTTAGTGAATCCTATTCACTTGACAGCCACCGTGAGTAATTTTCGAGAATGGAAAATCTCAATACTACTAAATTTAGGAAAACATTTTTTCTTTTTATCTCACGATTACCATGAAACTATTAACAACCTCCCACTCCATTGGTTATTAGAGAAAAAAAGATAATTATCTAATAATTAATATTATTATAAATATATATGATAACCAACTTACCATAGTATATTTATAACCTATAGTTTTAATATTTCATAACAGGAGTTCATAGTTAGCTAAGAATTAACATTAAGTTACCTAGGTCATCAAATAACGAAATAGTCAGTTTTATACATAAAACGACATTTAGAACGTAAAAAGTGACTATTTCATGGTTCAGTCTTATGTAAACTCTTTACATAGGATGCCTCCACTTTCATGTCTCCACATGAACGATTTAGGATCACATTCA
>NC_052354.1:52614151-52638409 GCF_009727055.1 Benincasa hispida
TCATGAAGCATATAAACCATAACTCCTTTCTATTTTATAGTCTTAAATGTAAATCTTATTTGTACTAACTACAAAATGGGCCGCATCCATAGTGTCCCCAGAATAAGGCGCCCAACCTTATTCATATACTATAAACCATTTTGACTATATATTTGAACTTGATCCAACTTTATGTCATAACATAAAGTTCAAACTACATTAAATAGCCTCAGGACCTTAGTTTATTGGATTCAAGATTATAGAACTTAAATTTACTAAAGATTTTCAATAACAACTTTATTGAACAAGAATATGATATTACAAACTATGAGTTTTAGGACATAAAGTCCAATAGGATTAGTGGTACTTAAGGAGTAAGATGTAATTACGAGGGCAAAACGATAAATTGGACTGCTTACGAGCATTTGTGAAGGGTCATTGTACTGATAATTAGTTATATCCAATGGACATAAAAATATATCTATGGTAAGAAGAGTTCAACTGTTGGTCTTTAGTGGAATGCCTGACAGTTAACGGATGGTGGATATCGTGGCTAAAGAATTTAGTCAACTATTCACGAACTATTGGAGCTTCGAGCCATAGGTCCATAAGGTCCTCTTGATAGCTTGGATACAAGTTGAGAGTCAGTTTGAAATGTTCAAATTGACAAGAGGGAGTTCGATTATATATGATATAATTGAACTAGTTAATTATATATGATATAATTAACTTTATGTATGAGATACATTAATTTAGAGGAAATTAGATATAAATATGATTTATATCTAGTAGAGGAAAAATACTATGATTAATATATGATATTAATTCATAAGTTATAAATATGATGTGATGATATTCATTGTCTATTAATTGGATGATTGAAGGGGTAATAGGACGACATTTCTTTTGTTTTCATAACAGATGAGTAAGTTGAAAAATCACTTTGAGATGCTTAAATAGCTCACGGTGTGTTAAGCATGGCATGCATGGACATTGTGTTGAAGAGTGTCATCGCTTAGAAAAACCTGTGCCTATACGATTGTGCTTGAACGATCGCTTATCTATACGATAGTGTTGAGCAATCGCTTAACGATTACACCCGCGCACGCTATTTACTAAACGATCATTTATCTTTTCCTAAGTGATCGTTTAGCACCCGATATTTACTAAACGATCGTATAGACGATTGCTTAGTTTTCCTACATGATCATTTAGAAGATCGCTTGCCTTTTCATACACGATCATATACTTCACCTAAACGATCAAGCATTTTGTCTATACAATAGACGAGCCTATCTCCCACTTGCTTGATCGTTGTATACGATCTCCCTTCCTTCTTCCCTCTACCAAATCCGAACAAAGCCCACCTTTTGTATTCTCACTCCAAGAATACTGAGGGCTCTGAGTGGTGATATCATCCTCATTTTCTTCTGTTCGTGTGGAGACTGTTCGAGGTAGACGATTGGGTTTTGCTGAGCAATAGTTTACCATCTCAGCAAATGCGAGATTTGCTGTGAAGAATAAGTCTTCAACTGGTATGATCTCTCGATCTCTTATTTATTGTTCTTTTGAGCATATCAATAATTTAGCATTATGAATGCATATTAGTATGTTTGAATGTATATGTAGAAATTCTGTCACAATGAATTGGAAAGATCCACTTCCGCTCGTAGGTACTCTTGAATAAGAGTTCCTTCAGATGCATGGATGTTTACTACACGATCGCATAGACTTTCATGCTCATCGCATAGTCTTAAGCTACACGATTGCATATAAACGATCGTATATACTTGATGCCTCGTTGCTCAATGATTAGGCGTTTACTACATGATTAGCTGCAAGGGTTCTTTGTGAAACGGTTCAAGGCAACATTCAAGACCTGGTTCACTTGTTCTGAATCGATGGACTCAATTTGTAATAGTTAGCCTTTTAATTTCCATTTTAGAGATGGTCTATCCCGGTCCATCGGCTTTAATATTAATATACATGTGATGTATGTTTATATTATATGTCATAATGTATTTCATATAGCTTTAATACCCACCATAGGTTATGCATTTATTTTCATGCATCATTTTATATTATAAGTATTATAAAATACTAGTATGCATGATTTAAATTACATAAAGCATGCTCAAGCATCATATAATATGAGAATTATAGTATATGTATACATGCATTATATCATATCCATGCATCATTTATATTATAAATGTTATAATATAAGGTTTAATGGTTGTATGGAATGTATGCTATGACATGGTTCAATACTTAGTTATATAAATGTTATATATTAGTAATGAATGAACAATGCATAATGCATGACATTACTTTAGGTAATCATATAAATGTTATAATTTTATAAAGTATGACAATGCTTACAATGTCGGTTTTAATTTGTTTCATTTACTTTATAAGAGTTATAAATAAATGAAATTAGAAATTAAAATCAATAACCAAGAGTTGGACGCAAACTTAGGTAAAATTATTTTTTAAAATAGTTTTAAAATATGATTGAGATAGACCTAAGTTCACAAATTTCTAATGAGATTAGAAATTAGATTACTTTTTTAAATCGATTGAATAGGATTAAATTGATTTCAATTAAAGATTAAATTTGTATCAAATATATCTATAAGGGATCTTTTGTCTAAGGCGGGTTATGGCTAGGCTGGGGTATTTAAGCCGACGGAAACAGAACCCCCTTACCTGAGAACCTACCTGGAAAGGTGAATTAGATAGATTTGCTACAAGCATGCAATTGTTGATTAATATTTGTTCAAGTGTTTAATGAATGTTAATCAAAATTGTTTAACTTTCCAAAGTAAATGTTGCTTTTTGGCAAACTTAAACAATCACTTAGTAAAAATAATTAGCCGTATTTTTTCTAAGTAAATTAAACCCTAAGTTGTTAAAATACTCAGTAGGAGGAAAAGATACATATGATATGTCATTTTTTCACTCACGTTTCTTCCTTAATATTCACACCGTGAGACTCACGCTTGGCCTTGAGGCGCCCTGGGAGTGTCCCTCTTCAGATGGTGTTTGCATGGGTCAATATCAAGGTGAATGGAGAGAGTATTTATAGTAAGTAAGAGAAGGATGTGTGTCATCATGTCCTACGGTCTCTTTGCATGTGAGACCTTCTTGCACGACCTCGAGGCGTCCTAGGAGCCTCCCTCTTCGGATGGTTTGTGCAGTTGGTCAATATCAAGGTAAACTCCAGTGATGGATAAGGTTGCTTTAGTTTTTTTCCTAACCGGTTTTCCCTTCGGTTGGCTCATTAGGGCGGAACTCTAGGATCTAAAATGAAGGGTCACACTTATGGGAAATTATTAAGCAAGTTAATGATTTCTTGACCAAATAAATGATGACGGATCATTATAGGAATAAGAGTTATTCTGGTGTAATGATTAGTTGAGCGTATCTTAATTCAGTGGAGGGAGAAATCGACTACCCTTCGGTGGCTTTTTATCCTAAATCACTAAAGCATCATTGCAAAATTAGATGTTAAATGGGGTTCATTTAGATTTCGCTAAAACTGATTGGATTTTTTTAAAGAGTTATGCTAAAATCTAATGTAGATCAATATGTTTGATTTTTTCAACAAAATGTCAAATAGTGATTTTCCGTTAGTTGCCTTTTCAAGTTTGACTGGTTTTAATTACATGACGTGGTAAGAATCCATTAAAATATTTTTCGTGGTAAACGACCTCGAAGTTGTCATGAATGAGACTTTTCCTCAAGTCTCAACCCTTGATGCATCACGAAATGTTCGTAATGCATATAAGGTGTGGATGAAGGTTAATTCGAGGGCCTGAGTTCACATTTTGGCAAGCATACCTGATGCATTGGCCAAAAGGTTTGAGATCATGGAATCAATGTGAGAATTTTTTGAATGAAAGTTCTCACTATTCAAGCAAAACATGATTGATGACAATGAAACCAATAGTGTCAGTTCCTAAGATAGTCTCTAGTCTATATTGAATGTCAAGGGAGTAATAGAGAAAGCAATTGTTGCCAGCTCTGATGAAGTTCATCGACGAGGATTGTCCTCTGAGATGAAACTTGGAGTTTATGATTTGGGTTATGGAGCTGATCCCACTATCTCCAAAAAAAGAAAAAACTCCAAAGATGATAAATATGATTTGTTTGTCTTGGAGACGTGTTTAGTAGAGAATGATGATTCTACCTATATAATGGATTCAGGGGCTACAACCACGTGTGTTCTTCCCATCAAGGATTTAGTTCTTGAAAACAGTTGGAAGCTGGAGAGATGACTTTTAGAGTCAGTACTGGTGAGGCCATTTCAGTTGTTGTTGTAGGCAGGCTTAAGTTATTTTTGGACAAGAAACGATATATATTATTAGATAACATATATGTAGTTCCTCATATCAAGAGAAACCTAATTTCTATTTCTTGTCTGATTGAACAAAATTATTCAATTTCCTTTGTTGAGAATAAAGTGTTTATTTGGAATGGAAGGTTTGGTTCAATGGAAAATAACTTGTATATACTAAGACCATTAGTCATAAAAGCTGTGCCCAATACTGAAATGTTTAAAATAACAACAATTATAAAAAGACCAAGAATTTCTCCTAAAGAAAATGACCATCTTTGGCATCTAAGTTTGGTCACATCAATCTCAATAGGATTGAAAAGTTGGTGAAAAGTGGACTTCTAAATGGTTTAGAAGAAAACTCTTTACCAGTATGTGAGTCATGCCTTGAGGGTAAAATGACCAAACGACCTTTTACTCGAAAAGGTTATAGAGTCAAAGAAACCTTGGAGTTTAAAGGAAACCTTGGAGTTTATACATTCAGACCTCTGTGGTTTGACGAATGTAAGATCATGAGGTGGCTATGAATATTTCATCTCTTTCATAGATGATTATTCCATATTTGGGTATCTATACCTAATGCAACATAAGCCTAAAGCTCTTGAAAAGTTAAAGAGTACAAGACTGAAGTTGAAAACTTGTTAGGTAAGAAGATAAAAACATTATGATATGATCATGGTGGAGAGTATATGGACTTAAGATCCCAAAACTATATGATAGAACATGGAATCATGTCCCAAGTCTTAACCCCAGGTACACCTCAACAGAATGGTGTATCAGAAATGAGAAAGAGAACCCTAGTGGATATGGTTCGGTTTATGATGAGTTATGCTAATCTTCCAGACTCATTTTGGGGATATGCAGTAGAGACTGCAGTTTATATTTTGAACAACGTTCCTTCAAAAAGTGTTTCTGAAACACCTTTTGAGTTATGGAGAGGTCGTAAAGGTAGTTTACGCCACTTCAGGATTTGGGGATGTCCAAACCATGTGCTTATGGCCGACCCCAAAAGGTTTGAACCTCGTTCAAAAGTGTTTGTAGGTTACCCCAAGGAAATGAGAGGTAGATACTTCTATGATCCAAGTGAGAATAAAGTGTTTGTATCGACAAACGTTACCTTCTTGGAAGAAGACCACATGAGGGATCATAAGCCATGAAGTAACCTTATTTTAAATTAAACTTGTTTTAAATGAGATTTCTAATGAGACCGCTGACACTTCAACAAGAGTTGTTGAACATGCTGATAGATCAACAAGGGTTGTTGATGTCAGTTCATCTAGTCATCCATCTCAAGAATTAAGATTGCCTATATGTAGTGGGAGGGTTATGAACCCACCTGTATGCTACATGGGTTTAACAAAAGCCCAAAACATCATATTTGATGATAGTGTTGATGATCAATTGTCTTATAAGCAAGCAATAGAAGATGTTGACAAGGATGAATGGATTAAAGCCATGAATCAAGAAATGGAGTCCATGTACTTCAATTCTATCTAGGAGCTTGTAGATAAACCTGATGGGGTAAAACCTATATGTTGTAAATGGATCTACAAGAGAAAGAGGTGTAGATGGAAAGGTATAAACCTTTAAAGCTAGACTTGTGGCAAAGGGTTATACCCAGGTTGAGAGAATGGACTATGAAGAAACTCTCTCCTATTGTCATGTTAAAGTCTATCAGGATTCTTTTGTCCATAGCCACATATTATGACTATGAGATATGGCAAATGGACATTAAGACTGTCTTTTTGAATGGTAATCTCGAAGAGACCATCTACATGATTCAACCAGAATGATTCATTGAACAAGATCAAGAGCAAAAGATTTACAAGCTTAATCGGTTCATTTATGGACTGAAACAAGCATATCGATCTTGGAATATAAGATTTGATACTGCGATCAAATCTTATGGATTTGATCAGAATGTTGATGAGCCTTGTGTTTACAAGAAAATCATCAACAGCTCAATAGCTTTCCTCATGTTGTATGTGGATGATATCCTACTCATTGGGAATGATGTAGGTTTTCTGACTGATGTTAAAAAATGGCTAGCCGCCCGATGCAGTTTGTTCTAGGGATCCAAATTATAAGGGATCGTAAGAACAAAAGGTTGGCCTTCTCTCAGGCATCGTATATTGACAAGATTCTTATCAGATATTCGATGCATAATTCCAAGAAGGGTATATTACCTTTCAGGCATAGAATTGTATTGTCCAAGTAACAGTGTCCTAAAACTTCTCAAGAGGTTGAGAAAATGAGACGGATTCCCTATGCATCGGAAATTGATAGCCTTATGTATGTAATTTTATATATTAGACCTAACATTTGCTATGTAGTAGGGATTGTCAGTCGATATCAGTCCAATCCAGGATTAGATCACTGGACGGTGGTCAAAACGATCCTAAGTATCTTCGGAGAACGAGGGACTATATGCTCATGTATAGAGATAAGGATTTGATCCTTACAGGATACACAGACTCTGACTTTCAGACTAATCGGGATTCACAGAAATCCATATCAGGATCAGTGTTCACTCTAAATAGAGGAGCGATAGTATGGCAACAGACTTCAATATGGCCGAATACGTAGCTGCTTTTGAACCTACTAAAGGGGCTATTTGGCTTAAGAAGTTCTTTACTGATTTGGAAGTTGTTCCAAATATGTCTTTGCCCATCACACTTTATTGTGATAACAGTGGTGTTGTGGCAAATTCTAAAGAAGTCATAGAAAAGGCAAGCACATAGAACGAAAATATCATTTGATTCGAGAGATTGTGCATCGTGGTGATGTGATTGTCACGAAGATCGCATTGGAACACAACGTTGTTGATCCGTTTACAAAGGCTCTCATAGCTAAAGCGTTTGAGGGTTATCTAGAAAGTTTGGGTCTATAAGATATGCGACACATTGTCTAAGGCAAGTGGAAGATGTTACTGGGGTATAGTGTATGCCCTAGTTTATTATATTTTGTACTTTATTTGTATTGTACATTAATCTCTTTAAGCCTTAGGACAAATGATAGATCATTGGGAATGGTATCCTAAATCTCTTTGTAATCTCATAGTTTGTAAACTTTGTATAAACATATTGTTGTTAATAAAATAAATGTTGTTTTATAAGCATATACTCAATCCAATAAACTAAGATCTGAGGTTATGTCATGTAATTTACAAAAGTATGTAGAGTCATACAAGTGGATCTTGTTTAAATAATAACCTAAATGGTCTGTAGTAGATGGATAAGGCTGGGTACCTTATCTTTGTGACACTACGAGTACGACCCGCTTTGTAGGTGTTACAAGTGTTGTAAAGTGCTACAAATGATCTGATCCTAATCATTCATGTGGAAACATGCAAGTGGAGGTATCCTATACAAACAGTTTGTATAAGACCAGATCACGAAATGACTAGTCTCTTTATATAACGCTGTTAATAATAGAGATTTACATTTCACTAGGATTACCATAGGTGATATGACCTAAATCCTGAGTGAGTTGTGAACTTCTGCTCATGAAGGCAGTCCTATGGGTGAGAGTGGCCAGATTGCCAACTCAACAAGCCTACAATTTTAGGGATTCGTCTGATTGTGGAGCTGGAAACTCAGCTATTGTTGAAAGGAAAAATTAGGGACGGATGGGGTTGTACATGCAATCATGCGTTAGACATGGCTTAAGCTATGCGTTTACGCCCATACGTCAGAGGTCATGCGTTGGAATGAAAATGCGTTAACCTAGTATGCAATGATCACTTGTTCGTATCACAAGTTTTCTTACGCTCGCGCCACGTATAACGCAAACGCAAGTTTCTCGGGTAATCTGAGGTCGAACACAGGGACTTGTCACTCAATAATGCTCGTGAAACAATGCGTTTGAGGCGATGAATGAAAATAAAACGAAGAAAGTTTAATGGATTTACACACTACTCCTACTCCTAACTAAACAGATTGAGTGATAGAAGACTTGCGATGAGAATGGGTAGATACACAATAACCATTAATGCATAGTAATGTTTATTATCTTAAATCGCTCGAGTAATCCCAGCTCGTCACACTAACGCATCGTATACCTCTCGGTGGTCAGCCGCATGACTATATCTCTATAGTACATGGTTGCGTTGAACATAAAATTGTACCTATCTCTAGGAACAATGCATACTTTGCTTTAGTGCGTTCCATCTCTTACCTTCTCAGGCAGTTTGACGCAGCTATTTAACTTATAGACAAGCATTGCAACATCCCATAGACAAGCGTTGCTACAGCCTTTCACCAAGTAAAGAGGATTAACTCACTATACTCGCACAACGCACACCTCTCGGTGAGTTGCTACATGCATCCTATCTCTAGGCTACACGATTAAGTATGCGATCGTCTTTGATAAATAAACGATGAAGGTAAATGATGATAAAGATAAAGGTGATGAAGAGGATGGCGTTGAAGGATTCAAGATATGTATTGATTACAAAAATGTCTTAATAACTTAAGCTAAAATGTAATACAATACAGAGGTTAGAAGAGAAATGAAAGACTCTGCGTCAAGGCTGCCGGTGGTGCCATGGATGAATGGTGGAGATGTCTCTCTCGAGCTCTATCTCCGGCGAAAGCTCCGGTTGTCACTCGGTCTGGTTCGGGGAGGTGAAGAATTCTCACTGAAAATCTTGCTCAAGCTCTCATCTGTGATTGCAAACCTCTGCCTTGAGGTAGAAGTTCGGATGTCTTAAAATGAAGTTCCAAAAGGCTATTTATAGAGTGCCGACAGCTATCATGATTGCGTTATGGCTCACTACTGCTTTTGTCACGGTATGGGCAATGCCATACCGTCTTATCTTGTTGATACTCCCAAGGTATGCGTCCGAGCTTGATTCAGCTGAACTATCAATGCATTCTACCCATCTTGCAACCGTCCTTCTATTATGGTTGATCACCGCAACTTTCATGCAATGGGCGCATTCGATCACCGCAACTTCCATACGATGGACGCATTCAATCACTGCAACTTCCATGCGATGGATGCATGCGATCCAACTTTCAGCGCATGCGATTGTCTTTGCGATCGCCTGGCTTCAGCGCATGCGTTTGATTTCTGCGATAGCTACAAAAATAGACACTTTAGCATGGAGTAATGCATAATATTGGGGTCAATGAGGATTTAGGTGCTAATCGACGCAAAACTTAATTTTTCGCAAATTCTAAGTATTATCACCGCATTTTCTACTTGTTAGCTCTCATGATTCTAAATAAAAGGCTTATATAACCGGCATTTCTGCCAGTTATCAACTACACAGGACGGAATTCACTCCTTTCCCGATGTAGGGGCAAGTAGATAAATTACTCCTTTAAAGGCTAATTTCGGGTCTTGAATATAGTGACCACACCTTCTCTTAGTCCAAGAGGACTTGGTCATAGTGGGACTATGACTTATTGTTCATTAGAGGAATCAATGGTATGTAAGGAGTTAGATGTAACTATAGGGGCAAAATAGTATTTTGGCTTAAATGTCCTTACGAGCAATTTGTGAAGGGTCATCGCACTGTTGATTGATTATATCCAATGGACACAGAAATATATCTGTAGTGCGAATAGTGCAGCTGTCGGTCTTTAATGGAGTGACCGACAGTTAACGGACGTTGGATAATTTAATTAATTATTCGAGTATCGTTGGAGCTTCAATCTACTGTTCCATAAGGTCCCCACTGTAGCTCAACAGGAATTTAGTCTTTGGATTAATATGATATAATTAATTATAATGTATTTGATACAATATGAGAGGAATTTGAATATGATTCAAATACCAATTATATGAATGAGATTCATGTAATTAAATATAAATATGATTTATATTGAGAGGAATAAAATATTTGGATATGATCAAAATATCATTTATATGGATGAGATTCATATAAATGGATTTAATATAAATGTGATTTATATTAAATGTCAGGTATAGTTAAGAGAGAATAAAATCTATAGTTTATGTTGTATTTGATGCAGTATAAAACTTTAGGCTATATGTAATATTTGGTATAACATATAATGTATATATAATAAAGTAGTAATTATATATTCTATTTTATTAATTTATTTGAAATTAATAAAAGGGAATGAGTTATAACTCCCTCCCATTATTCTCTCGATAACTAACTTGGGATAAAAGAAGTGAGAAATCATCTTCTTCAAAGAATTCATACATAGAGAAGTTTTATCTGAAAGAGAAAGGTTCTCTGAAGAAAACTTCCTTCTCATCCTCTCCTTCTCCTTCCTCTTCCAAGAATTCAAGCAAAACCCACAACTCCTGCTTGAATCCTTTAGTCTTAAAAGAGAATACATAGAGTTCTCGCTTGGTAGTGTATGTGCATGAAGAAGGATATCCGCGAGGAAGGAGTTCTATTCGTGGCTTGTACGAGGGATTACTTGAAGAAAGATTCTTCAAAGGTGAGGTTTCTTGAAACCTATTTTCTTAGTAAAAATATGCTATAATTTAATGTTAAATGCATATCTTTTGTATGTTTACTATAAATATTGTAGTCGATAATTAATAGAATTTGGACCATTCTCTTCCGCTCAAGGATCTCCTCATGTTGAGATTCCTTCAGTAATAAGGTCTGTTTGTTACAGTTGGAACTTGGTCAGTTATATTGTTGTTATTACCTGATTCTAAAGAAGGATCCAAGGATGGTATTGTTGTAGTGGGCCTTTCTTCAATTATTGGACTTAAGGAACTAGAGCTCTCAATGTTGAAATTAGATAGAGATGGACTAAACTAAGTGGTTGAAGTTTTGGTTGGGCTTAAGAACAAATAATCTTTCTTGGAGAGATTCGAACTAGGTGAAGGAAAACCAACACAAGATACTATGGTTTTATATGACTATTATTTTGAAATAGAGTTGGTTAGAAAAACATTTTTGAAGGGTAATTCTTTTTCAATCAAACAACATGCCTTGACACATATATCCTTTCACTTGAGTTTAGACACTTGTAACCTTTGTGATCTTCAATATACCGAAGAACACACATTTTGTGTTGAGAAATCAAAATTTGTGGGTTTGATAGGATCTAAGGCAAAGGAAACATGCACTCTCAAATACTTTTAAGAAGGAATAATTTGGTAGTCTATCAAAAGATTTCTCCCATGGTAATTTGAACCTTAAAACAACTGTTGATAATCTATTCATGAGAAAAACATCCGAGGTCAAAGCTTCCCACTAGAACTTTAATGGCATAGAGGCTTGTGCTAGTAGAGTAAGAGCCATTTCTACAATATGTCTATGTTTTCTCTCAACTAAACCATTTTGTTGGCTTGTGTGAGGGAAAAGATGCCTAATTTTATTCCATTCTCTTTAAAAAAGTTTGAAAAACTCCTAAACTCACCTCCCCGATCAGTTTGTAATGTTTTTATCTTTTTCTCAAACTTGTTCTCAACAAATTTTTTATATTGAACGAAAGATTAGAATGCTTGATTTTTGTGTTTGAGAAGATAGATATAGGTCAACCTCATGTAACTGTCCACAAAACTAATATAGTATCGATAATCCAAGTTATATGCTACTGGTGACGGACCCTAGGTCACAAACTATAAGCTCGAGTGGTTGTTTAACATTAAAATTTGATGCTTTAAAGGGGAGAGCATGGGATTTACCATACTGACAGGCATCACAAAATATGTCAGTTTCATTATTAAGAGTAGTTAAATTTGCAAACTTGAAAGCACTCGAATGAACTTTGTTAGATTGATGGCCTAGCCATTGGTGCCACACATCCCTAAACACATTAGACCGACTCAAAGAAGGAATAATTGCAGACTCACCTTAGAAATTGACTCGAAAGAACTAGAATTTAAAAGAGGAATATTTGCAGATTCACCTACAAATCTTGACTTAAAAAAACTGAAATTTGACTCTAACTGCTCTTTAGATGGCAAACTAGGATAATGTTGAACTTGGGAAGAATTGGTCTTGGTAAACGAAAGATCTAGTTGATAAAGTTCGTTTTTAAGTATCCCTTACAACAACACCTTCCTCGTTTTTTTGTCCTTAACCAAACAATAAGAAGAGTGAAATTCAACAAAACACCAATTATCAGCTGTAAGTTTAGCAATGCTAATAAAATTTCTTTTAATTTGTGGTGCATACAATATAAGGTTGAGAGTAAGAGCAAGCTGATTAGTTTGTTTTGAGGTGACATGATTATGGCCTAGGTGTGAAATATGAATTTGGTTACCATTAGCTACAATTAATTTTCTCTTACAATTGTAATTAGTTTTGATGTTCAAGTTACCCAAGTCAGTGGGGTAATATAAGTCGAAGCTCCATTGTCAGTCAGCCAAGATGGATCAGCTACTATTTTTGGAGTGGTGACATATATTGTGTTATCATTTTCTTGAGACTTTGAGGCTCCAACATGTAGCCCAACAAAATCTCTTTTGAACCTTTTGAAAATACAACTGCAGTATGACCATATTTGCCACATAACTGACATGTTGGCTATGAGGCATTGTTTCTGTAGTTTCCATTTCTACTCCACCCTCTTCCTTGTTCATTTCCATGATTTGATTTCCAGATAAGCCTCTATTTTGTTGTTTTATTCTGATTGTGTCTTGTCTATTGTAGACATAATTGGCACTCAAGATGTTCACATTTTCGCTGGTATTTATGACATTCAATCTCACAAGATTATGTTCAAAGGTTAGTAATGTAGAATGTAAAGAAGACCATGTGATTGATTCTTTACTTTCAATTTGATAGACTATTGGGATGAATTCAACTTCCAACCTAGCCAGAATACAAGACATAAGATAATTGAAAGAAACATCTTCACCTGCTAGCTTGAGATTTTCAAAAGTTTGTTTCATGAATGCAAGATAGTCAACCATCCTCATAGCCCTTTCTTTGTGGTTAACAAGACATTTCTTAGTTGAATGATTTGTGCCTTGCTTGCTACAGCATATTGGTCTTCTAATGCTGCCCATATTTCCCATGAAGTGTTAAGCTTAACTGTTGGGTTTTTTTTTAACCTTTAATCTCAAATTAATTAATTTTAATTAATTAATATTTTGATGATAACCAACCTGATTTTATTTGCTAACAATTTTATTATTTTGAATAATCATAGTGTAGAGCTCAGACGATTTCGATGTCTTTTGAATCACCTAAATCAGAGTTTGGATGAAAAAAATATGGCCAAAAGAAATATAACGGAAAAATACCTGAGACGATGACATGGCGAATTAATCATCAAATTGGATCAATTAGAGAGTGTGATTTGGAACTATAGAGTGAGTGAAACATGGGGCTTAAAATTGCAATTGAAAAACTATAATAAATTTAATATTATTTTATGTATGTGTCTAACGGCTAGCTTTTGACAAATGGTGGGCTCTTGTTTTTTGTTGGGTTTTAAAAGAAATCTTTTTAGAAGATATATATTAGGGTTTAGGGTTCTCTCTTGAACCCATAAAAGGAGCAAGGTAGTGGTTCGGCTATCAACCGTGAAAAGAGTCAAAGAAGATATTTTTTTAATCAAAGTCCCAAGAGGCGTTTGAAAAAGTGGATGTAGGTCGTTGACCGAACCACTATAAAAATCACGGTGTCTTCTTCTCTATTTATTTTCTAGTTATTTTTTCATTTAATTTTAATTACTTGATTTTATTGGTTGAGATTGATTGAGTATATTGTTATATAATTTTTATCAATCTTTTTATTTAGTATAAATTAGAGTTTTTATTAATTTAATTTAAAATATCTAATTAGATCAAATTGAGCATACTTTAAGAAAAAATTTAATTAAACCCTATTCACCCCCTCTAGGGTTGCTATACCGATCCAACATTGACTACATCACAAGCTACTGATGCGATTGTCGCAACGTCATCGCGTTGCGGAATAGCCGATGTCCTTCCTTAAGGCTCTCTTTCGAGATGAAAGATTTAAAGTGGCTACAATCATTATTGGTGTGATTGGTCACCTATTTTAAAAGAAAAAAAATGTAGTCTACATAACAAAAATTAAGTTTAGGGGTCGGTGAGTGTAAGGAAGGTATTAGCACCCTACAACATGTTGGGATTGGTGTCCTAATTCTCCCGAAGTCTCGTTGTTTTTTAAAGATACACATTGTTTAATGAATAAAATAAGTGTTATTTAATTACGACATTTACTCATATCCAATAAACAAAACTCCTTGGTTATCTTATGTGAACTTAAGCATGTATATGTGATATACAAGTGAATCATGCCTTAAGTAATAACCTAAATAGGTTTGTAGTATAAAGATTAAGGTGGGATACCTGATCCTGGTGATACTATGGGTACGACCCGCTTTGTAGAGGTTTACAAGTATTGTAAACTACTACAGATGGTAAATCTTGGCCATTCATGTGGAGACGTGCGAGCGGGGGTGTCCTATACAAAGAGTTTATATAAGATCTGGACCACGAGATGACTAGACTTTGTATATAACGCCATTGATACTAGAGACTTGCATCTCATCTAAATGACCATAGGTGACACGAACTCAATCCTAAGTGTTTTGGGAACTCCTGCCTTTGAGGGCGGTCCTTTGGTTGTGTCATACTCAACTCGACACCGTCGAGGTGCTGTGGAGGCCGTTCGTGCTGTCGTTGAGGAGTTTGTGGCCGAGGAGATCGTTGAGGATGGGCGCGAAATGTTCGTGCAGAGTTGCGGTCGTGTTGTTCGAGCATTCGAGGTTGCTGTTGTTCGAGCGGTCGTGCGCAAAGGAGCATGGAGACACATCGACAAATGTTCGTAGAGTTCTTCCTTGTTCATTTGTTGTTCATGCTGTAATTTCTATATTAATTGTATAACCGCATGTTTTGTGAACGACTGTAATTTGTAATGTTCATTCATGATTATGATTTGGAATAATTATTTTTCTACTGCTCATGGAAATCTCGAGTTCGATTTCCTTCACAACATCCATTTGAAAATTTTATTTTCGTTATCCAATTCATTTTATCAAAGATGGTCTTTATTTGTAAAAAAAAAAAATGCTAATTTTATTGCTAAATATTTATTAAAATTTTTAATGAAATTAAATAAAGTATGACTATTTGAATAGTTCCCAGTTCGAGGTGTTCCCTTACGGTCAACTTAAAACGTTGGTCTAAACAGAACTTATTGCATATAGTCGGTTTTTATTTAAATTTCATTGTCAAACTTTATTTTTATATCAGAGATTTAGTTGAAAAGAGAGGCAAATAGTTAACATCTAAATGTCTAATTTTAATTTAGACAATGTCTCACTAAATCATACCCTAATTAGAGAAAACTTTTATCTCAAGAATTTGAGACGCTTAACGATCTCAACTCTTTCATAGGATTAACATGATATTTAAGAAAATGTCTCATGTGGAAATCACATTTTAGAAGTAAAATATGAATCGATCCTTGTGAGTGTGCAAACTCTTCAAAAGAGATTGAAATTTATTTTGTAAATTGAGGTAAAAATCCAATTGAAACTTTATTTAAAAAATTTAAACTTGAATAAAATTAAAACTCAATTGAAAACTTTGAAATAAAATCGAATTTAAAATCATTTATGACAACATTAAAATAAAGTTGAAATTGAAATATTTTAGACATTCAAAATTGAAATAATACAAAATTCATTTAAATCAAATTAAAGGGTCTGACACCCTATCGATATTGAAATTCTCTTTGTAAACTTCAAATTGAAATTTGAAAATTTTGTAGCAAAATTAAATTAAATTCAATTTTATCTAGAAATTCTAAATGAGAAAATCAAATGAAAAATTATTTACAAAAATAATTAAAACTAAATTATCACTCTATCTAAAAGTGTTGAAAAATCTAATTGAAAATTTTAATTAGAAGCAATTTCAAAATTCATTTAGAAATTTTAAATAAAGTTTTATGAAAATTTAAAATTGATATGAAATTGAATTTTGAAATCCATAAAAGAGAGGTCTTGGAGAAATAATAAAATGAGGAAAGAGACAAAAATGATAAAGAAATTAAAGTGTGACCCACCAACTTTAACAAATTTTTATCTTCTTCCTCCCTATTAAGATTTCTCCTTCTTTCACTTTTTCTTCTTCTTCAACCTCTTTCTCTTCTTTCTTCTTATTCGCAGGTGGGTTCAACAAAATGGTAGTTGGAACTTCACCGGAATCAAGCGACGTTCGAGTCTTCACTGTCGAAATCATTGGTGGGCATCAGAGCACTATTACTCGATAGATCTGACTCGTGGAGGTGAAATACTACACATGGGTTGTGGAGGTCTTCGTCAGAAAATATCACTACTCATAAGGCTCATCGAAGGTCTCTGCACCGTCGTTGATCGCAATCTTTTTTGGCATCGCTCCCAAAAGACCACAAATCAAATAAATTTCTAGTCTCATCAATCAAGAACTTCAACTAACAAATAGTATCAGTAGCAAGAACGGGCCAAACCATAAGAAAGCACAAAAGATTAGTTAGGATGAATATTTAATTTTCATGGTCCAATTAAACCTTCAATATAATTTTCCTAGGTCAATAGGAACAATGCTCTTAGTTATAGACAACCAATTACAAGCCTATTTAACCTTTTGCTTTTTAGAAATTAACTTATAATTACATCTCATATAATGCAAGCTAATCTCAAGAGTTCAAATTGCATAATAAAGTATTGATTGTCAAACAATAACAAAATCATGTCATTCATAAGCAATAAATTCATAAAAGAAACTCATAGTCAAGATGAAGTAGCACATTCAAACAAAACTCCCAAAATTACATTGAGTCATCCTCAAATCCTCTAAACTAAAGAAAATAACTAGAATTTACCTTCCAATAGAGGTGGAGAGGAAAATTTTTGGCATTTTTCCATTAATTACTGAGAGGAAGGAAGAAAAATATAAGTGGAAGAGAGAAAATGGGAAGAAATTCGGTAGATGCTGAATGGGAGTCGTCTTCTACCCTAAAGTGAAGAAATTATATAACAGTCGTAGTAGTGTAATTACGCTGAGCTAAGCATAGTTATGCCTGCCTTTAGAAATTGTAGCATAAGCCTTTAGCATAGCGAGAGAGGATAGACATATATAGGTGCGGCCATGGGGCTGCTGGCATGCATAGGCGCGGGCGTTGAGGTCGCTGGCTGGGGCTATCTGGTTGCACAGTTGGCGGTGGTGTTGGTGTTCGGCCCAAAAAATGATGTTGTTAGTTTCAACCTTAGCCCTAAACAAATAAAATTTGTAAAACATGTATAACTACTAATACTAACATATAGTAATAGTGGAAGTACGAGGTCGATCCTCAAGGAACCTTTTTTAACTAGCAAACTTAACTCTTGAATTCCAATTGGGGGAGGGGGGGGGGGGGGGTTATGTAATTTTTAAAAAAACAAAGTTAAAAACTAAAACTTAGGATTGATATGACTCTGTAAGACTAATAGTAGAGAGCATAAAAGAATTCTTGCTAAGATTTCAATGTAAAAGATCTTGGGGAATTATGTTGGTTAGTATAATTCAGTCATTGGCTTAATTGTACTCATGCAATTTAATTGTTCCGTAACCCATTAGAGACATACCCTAATGTCCCAATTAGTCAATTAACCTAAAATTATCAATTAACTCTAATTTAATTCTAAGATGCTTCCTAAAGACATTCCACATCAAATTGCATTAATTTTAGGGTTTTCTAGGCTCTGACATGCTTAAAATACTATAGAGTCAATTCAAGAATGGTTTATTTGAATGTTCTAGACTAGTCATACTTTCAAGAAAATAGGAAAAAGTCCAAATTTTCATTCAAGATTTCTAGTTCTTGCAACTTCATTACAATTATGCTATATAGCCATGTAATTTTGCATACAAAAAACTAACAAATTTAAGGTGTCAACTCATTTCTATAAGATTTTATTGAAATTAAAATAAAAAACATTCAAGAACAATCCATTGCACAAGATGAAAATACAAGAAAAAACCTCAAGAATTTACTAACCTAACAATTTCCCTAAGAAAGAAGATTACCTAGCCATGAAGTGGTAGATTCTTGAAGAAATCCATTGAATCAAACAAGAAAATGATACAAGAATTGAAGAAAGTTTCTCTCAAAATCGTAAAAACTGATCTCTCCTTCGCTCTCCGATGAATTTCATGGAAAGCTGGCTTTTAATTGTTGTAGGTCGCAGCGCTACGACCCTGGAGTGATGCTGGTTCGACGCCATTTTTTTGCCCTGTATATTAGCATTTTGCCTTTATTCTTTTAATGATAGACAAGCAATGACAAACAACAAAAAACTGTTTTTAATGCATTGTCGATTGGAAAAAAATCTGCACATCTGCACATCTTCATATTTTCATCATTCTTTTCTTCTCTTCCTTTGATCCATTGCTCGGTGCTATATTTTTTGTCCTTTTTTCTCCAATTAGTCCAATTTTCTTGTAATGACTCTGTTTTACCTATAAAATTGGCATATTAAGCAAATTGAGAGTATAAAATTGAGGGAGTTATGTCCTAAAATATAGTTCTTTTCAAGACCTATCAGTTGGATTGTATGTCATAAAACTCGTGGTTTGTAAACATTGAACATATGCTATTTGCAATAAAAGATGTTATTAAGGTTTATTCAGTAAATATATTATTGAACATGTGAATTACACTTGTAAAAGCCTAAATCTAATAAACTAACGAACTCCTGGCTATAACATGAATACTTGAACTTTATGTGCAGACATAAAAGTAGACTAAGTTCGAGTATATAGCCGAAACAGTCTGTAAGTATAGAGATAGGGTTGAGTACCTCATCCTAGGGACACTATGGATGCGACCCACTTTGTATATGATGCACACTGTGTGATTTTGAATCATTCATGTAGAGACAAGCGAGTAAGGGCATCCTATGCAAAAGATGTTTACATAAATCTGGACCACGAATTAGTCACTTTTCTTTATAACATCGTTTACTGTTAAAACAGACTATTTCAATTCAATGACCTAAGGTGAATCGATCTTAATCTTGAGCTAACTATGAACTTCTGTTTGTTTGGGATTATCTTTTTAATCTGCATGGATGAGAGTGGCTCAACAGCGCCAACTCAATAAACCTCCCATTTTAAGGGTAAGACCAGGTAGATAGCTGGGGACATAGTTCTGCAAGATGAAATTCACTCCTGTTTGATTTTAGAGTTAGTAGATAAGTTGTTCCCTTAATTACTGACTCCTAGTCTTGAACAAGGGGCACTGCCCTCTCTATGGCTAAGAGGGGCCCGATTTAGTGGTAGGACCACAAACCAATTATTCATTAGTGAATCAGTGGAGACTTAAGGAGCAAGATGTATTACATGGGTAAAACAATAAATTTGACCCAACTGTAAATACGAACAAACCTGTGAAGGATCGACTTACTGTTTATGGTTAAATCAAATGGACATATATCTATAGTGAGGAGAATGCAACTACTGAGCTTTAGTGGAGTGGCCTGATAGTTAACAAATGTTGGTTAATTTGGTTAAAATAGTTTAGCCGATTAATCTCGGATCATTGGAGCTCATGATCTATAAGTCCATTAGGTCCCCTGCTAGCTTATAAATGGATTAAACCTTAGAATAGTGTGATGAGGGAATCTGAAACGTATGTTTAAATATTGAATTACACAAATGGAAAGTTGAAAATATTTACATATGATTTAGATATTATAGAAGGAAATTAGATTTACGATTTCCATGAGCAGCGGAACAAAATTATTTCAAATCACAATCATAAATGAACATTACATTTACAGTCGACTTCCAAACAAACGGTTATACAATTCAAACGCATAGATTACAACATGAAAAACAAATGAACAAGGAAGAACTCTAGAACATTTGTCATCTCGTCTCCACGCTCCTTGCTCACGAACGTTCGAACAACAACAACCTCGAACGCTCGATCTACACGATCGCAACACAGCAACGAACATAGCACGAACACCACGCTCGTCCTCAATGATCGCCTTGGTCACGAACTCCTCCGCAACATAAACGACCTCCACAGCACCATGAACGACCTCCAGAAAACCTCGATAGTATCAAGTTGAGTATGACACCACCAACAAGGCTACCTTGGTATTCTCGGTGGTGAGAATCCAGAGGGTGGGCTCTGTTGGGACTTGGTATGAGGCAGACGAAGGAGAAAACACAGATTGTGTACACGACTGGACAAGTGGGAGAGGTGAAGACATATCGTATAGGTGATGCCCAATCGTTTAGATAAGCTAAGCGATCGTCTAGCAAAGCTATGCGATCGTTTAGCTCAATCTGTCGCCTACAGACTCTACACGTTCATTTACTTGGGTCAGGATTGTCTAGCAAAACTATGGCGATCGTTTAGTAAATATTGCAACGATCGTTTAGCTCGTCCAGCCGTCGTTTAGTAAATCTGTATTTACTTGACGACCACCGTGAGATCTTTGCGCCGAGAAAAAATTTCAAAAACTTTTTCAATAGTTTTTTCAATCTCTTTCAAAATAGGAAAACCATTTTCCTTTTAAACTCACGTTTACCATGAATCCAATACCCACCCACTACTATGGTTATTAAAGAAAGAATTAATTATCCAATAATTAATATTATTATAAATATAAATGATAATCAACTTATCATACTATATTTATAACCTATAGTTTTAATATTTCATCTCATGAAACTATAAACCATAGTTCTTTTTCTATTCCATGGTACTTAATGTAAATCTCATTTACATCAATCCTCCATTAGATGTATCTCATACAACATACCGATTATATCATATATAATCAAAATACCTCTTGTCAATTTGAACATTTCAAATCAACACCAAGAACTGATCCTCAACTGAATCCATTGAGTTACCACACCTTATAGACCTTAGCTCGAAGCACCAACGGTACGTGAAGAACTGATTAAACTCTTTAGTCACGGGATCCACCATCTATTAACTGCCAGGCACTCCATTAAAGACCGACAGCTGAACTCTCCTTAACATAGATATATTATGTTTCCATCTTAACCAATGAGTAGTGCGACAACCCTTCACAAATTACTCATAAGTACAGTTGGGCCAATAACTGTTATGCCCCTATAATTACATCTGTCTTCTTAAGTACCACTGATCCCTCTAATGAACATAAGTCATAGTCCTACTGATGCGTGTAATCATGATGTGTTATGGTGTGAGTTTGGGATGATGTGTGTTATGTGGTGATCATGCAATTTTTCCTAATAAGGCCCAAGTATAAACCTTCTTAGGTTTCCTGGTAAGTCCAGGGTCGAACATAGGGACTACTAAGTAGATATGCGACGCTCTTTGATTCTATTGCAGTGGTGAAAATACTGAGGTGAATAGTGTTTTAATCTAGATTTATCCTATGCGACGAAGTTGAACGCTTGAAAGCGTAGAGTTACAATGAGTGTGCGATGAAGGGGTTGAGAAGGGGTTTAGCTAACATTTTCTAAGATTGTGCACAAGTTATGCGATCATGCTACACACAAATATCAATACTACATTTCTCAATGCAGAATGTCATAATTCCTATTTCTAGGACACATGCGATGTGTATGCGAAACTCTCGATAGACTTATTTCTAAGCCTCTACTCTTGCCTATGCAATGATAAATGATGCACACATGAAACAAGGTGACCGCATACAATCACTCCTATTTCTAGGGCGCATGCGATGTGTTAATAGCGATAGAACTTATGTCTAAGTTTCTATTTATTACTTATGCGATTCTAATCCGACTCTCTCAAGCCTAGATTCTAATCTGACTCTTTCAAGCCTAGATTCTATCTTTAGACTACTCTCTCAAGTATGTCCAAATGATGAATGATGCATACATAAGACAAGATGATCACATAAAATGTAAATCTTAAGTCATGCTAGCTAAGTACTTCTCAACCCATTCAGAAATTTAGCTACTCATGCATGGTATGGAGAGATTGAACATAGATTAAAATGAGATTTCCATTTTCTGTAAATAAAGTACTGAATACAAAATATCAAATGGATTTAAGAGATAAGAAGCCCGGTAAGCAATGTCTTGCTTCCCGTGGCCTTTTACACTGCTCTTTTTCACTCCAACTCTATTCTAGATGTGTATTCTTACTCTCGAAAGTGTTGGCCCTCTCTCCTTTGTAACGCTTTCCGGCAGTCTCTCGATCTGTCCGGGAATGATCTCTCGACTTTCTCGTCTCCTTGCCCTTCTCCGTCCTCTAAGTATATGTATGAGTATGTGCGTGAATAGACTAATTGATTCTCTAACTCTCTAAAAAACTCCTTTTTACACTGGTAGCCTTCAGTATTTATAGATTTCAAGGTGAAACAGCCTTTCTTGCTAATGATTGCAATGATGGGCAACAATAATTCCCCTTCTCTGATGTGCCAATTAATGGTCAACGAAAGTTGAGTGTACTTGCTACAGTGTGGCTTTTAACGGCTTGTCAACTAAATTTGGAATCGACCGTTATCAGTTTTCCGTCCCATCATGATTTATTATGTTATCGCCTTGATGTGAGGACTTTATGCGGTCACCTTTTTAAGAATCTTCTCACGATCGCATGACTTGCGATCGCAATCTTCAAATCGTAGGATTGTATCAATAGCAGCGGAAGCACAAGGATCATCTAAGCACTCAAATTCACTAATTTTGGCATAATATAAAGCATGTTTGTGCAGAAAAATGGGTTTCAAGACATACCTCTTGTACAACTTCTTCAAAGCTTCTTCTCCAGCTGCAATCTTCTCCATATCTTGTTGTAGACAACCTCAAGATCTTCCCCACTATTCTCTTGGTGCTCTAGATTGAGTTGTGGGACTCAAAACAAGATTGAATCATGGGATGAAGGAGAAAAGCTCAATGCAGCAACCTTGTTGAAGAACCATTCTTCAAACTAAATTTTCTCTCAAAATTCTGTAGATTGCATGCCCGATTTTCATTCCAATCTTCTCATTATATTGTAGATCAACATGTAAAGAGAAGAGCTACATGAGTTGCAGCTCATGCT
This sequence comes from Benincasa hispida, assembly GCF_009727055.1. Lineage (NCBI taxonomy): Eukaryota > Viridiplantae > Streptophyta > Magnoliopsida > Cucurbitales > Cucurbitaceae > Benincasa > Benincasa hispida. Next base: position 52,637,440 of record NC_052354.1, read on the forward strand.
TGGAGAAGGCAAGGCAAATGGTTGCTTCATGTGTGAGCTACTTCAAAGATGGATAATGGAAAAACCCATTTTCCATTTTGTGTTTTAGTTTTCTTTTCCTTTTTCAATTTTATCTAAAAATCAAATTTTGATTTAAAAAAAATATATTTGATTTTAAAAATGAAAAATGAATTAATTTCATAAATTAATTATTAAAAAAAACTTAATTAATTTAATATCAAATATTAAATTAATTTTAACACATATCCATCTTTAATATTTAAAATCATATTTAAATATATATAAATTCTCCTATTCCATTTAATTCTATAATTAAACATAATTATATCTCACAATAATTACTAATTCCCTTCGTTCTAATATTGAACGTTTCAAATTAAACCTTATTCACGATATTCTAGAAGTTAAAGTTCCCGTTCAAACAGCATCTAAGTTTTTTTTAATAATTAATTTAATTATGAAATAATTCATTTTTCATTTTTAAAATCAAAATATATTTTTTTTAGAATTCAAAATTTGATTTTTTTTTTTAGCTATGATAAAAATTAGAAAAAGGAGAAAGGAAGGCAAATCTTCTCCAACACAAAAACGTGGAAAAATCGCTGAGAGATTCTATGGTGATCTTCTCCACAACGTATCCCTAGTCGAGACTTAATACTTTGTGTGCCTAAAAAGTACTATGTCTCACACATGAGGACAACCAAAAACTTACAATTTTCCTCTGCTTCCTTGCCTCTCCAAGCGTATATGCTAAGCTGAGCAAACTTCATGGTAGCTGCTTCTACTTCCTACTAACCAATGTAAGAATCTGACCCCATAAAGTTTGCACCTTTCTCACTCATAAGAGAAGATTTGGAAATTTGTAAGAATAATTTTCGGTGCATGTTCAATTCTTACTAGAAATTTATTATTTCGCCAATAATATAGCAAGGTATCGAAAACCTCTTCAGACCAGATATGAGTAATCTTT
>NC_052354.1:52648501-52665860 GCF_009727055.1 Benincasa hispida
TTTGCAACCGATGGGTTTTACCCCTTCCGATTGATCTACAAGATCCCAGATAGAATTGAAATACATAGATTCCATTTCAAGGTCCATGGCTTTAATCCATTGGTCTTTGTCCACATCATTCATTGCTTGATTAAAAGACAATGGATCCTCTAAGCCATCATCAGGTATGATGACTTGAGTTTCAGTTAAACCCATGTACCGGTCAGGCTATTGCACACCCTCCTACTATGACGAGGCATTCTCAACTCTTGAGAAGGATGTGAAGTATCAGTTTCATCAACAACTCTTATTGATGGACCTGCTCTATCAACAACTCTTGTTGATACATTTTTCGTTTCTCTGTACATTTCTTCTATTACTAGCTTATTGTGAGGTTGATGGTTCTTTATATAATCTTCCTCTAGGAAGGTTGCATTTGTCGATACACTGAGAATCATAAAAGACACCACCTTTTGTTTCTTTTGGGTAGCCTACAAATAGACATACTTTTGAACAGTGTTCCAGCCTTTTAGGATTTTGCACCAAAACATGTGTTGGACAACCCCAAATCCTGAAGTGATGTAAATTTCCTTTACGTCCCATCTAGAGCTCATAAGGTGTTTCAGAAATGCTTTTCGAGGGAACTATGTTCAAAATATACACCGCAGTCCCAACTGTGTGTCCCCAAAAAGAATTTGGTAACTGAGTGTAACTCATCATGGAATGAACCATGTCCAACAAAGTTCTGTTTCTCCTCTCTGTCACACTGTTTTGTTGGGGTGTGCCAGGGGCTGTGAGTTGAGACTGAATTCCATGTTCTATGAAATAGTTCTAGAATTCTATGTCCAAATACTTACCACCTCGATCTGATCGAAGCGTTTTAATCTTTTTACCTAATTGGTTCTGAACCTCGGCCTTATACTCTTTGAACTTTTCAAAAGTTTCAGACTTTTGGTGCATTAGGTAAACATGCCCATACCTGGAATAATCATCTATAAAACCGAGAAATATTCAAACCCTCCTCTTGCTCTAACATTTAGAGGCCCACAAAAGTCTGAATGAATAAGCTCTAGGGATTCTTTGGCTCTAAGATCTTTTCCAAAAAAAGATCTTTTTGTCATTTTACCCTCAAGACAAGACTCACATGGTGGGAATGAACTGTCTTCCAACTTGTTTAAAAGACCGTTCTTAACTAATCTCTCAATCCTTTTGAGATTTATGTGACCCAGTCTCAAGTGCCAAAGATAGGCGTTTGGAGAAATTTTCCTTTTCTTATGAGTCCCAGCAGTTTTAAACATCTCTATGTTCAAAACAGCTTTGTTGGTTTTAACATGTACAAGTTATTTCCTAATTTTGCAGAGCAAATTTGTTTATTACCCATTTTGATGAACACTTCACCATTTTCGAAATAAACTTTATAATTTTGTTCTAGAAAACAAGAGATAAAAATTAGATTCCTTTTCATAGAAGGAATATAATATACATTTTTTTAAATAAATGTAATTATTTCCTATAAATAACTTCATATCTTCCACTGCTTTGGCTGAAACATTCTCCTCGGTCCCTACCTTAAAGATTGTTTCACCTTCTATCAACTGTCTCCAGGAACTTGTTTCCTGTGAGATAGTACATACACGATTAGCAACACCCGAATCAATTATCCAGATTTTATCGTTTTCTACTAAACATGCTTCAATAACAAGTAAATCATATTTATCTTGTTGTTCAAATTCAACATTCTCATCTACATAATTCATAATTTCAGATGAGTTGGGAGATAGAGGACAATCCTCTGTTAAAACTCTTCTGGTATAATCAACCACTAGTAATTTGTTTATTGATTTGATTTTATTGTTATGTACATCGGAAGCGAGTATTATAGAATTCAACATGCTAATAAAATTCAAACAAATTCTAATTAGAAAATTGTAACTAAATCCAAAATCAAGTTTTAGCAAAATGTAATAATGTACCCATAACCATTATTTATTTGCAACGATATTTTAGTGAGTCAGAATATGTTCTACCGAGGGGCAGTTAGATACTCCTTCATTAAAACAAACAATTTTGACCGAACACTTTCCCTGGAATAACTTTTATTCCTATTGTCTCCAGAATAACTTTTATTCCTATTGTCGTTTAGTTATCATTTTCGGTCAAGATCTTTACTAACAACTTAGTAATTCTTGTAAGTGTGACCCGCCATTTTCAAATCCTATAGGACGGTATGAATTTGCCTCCGAAATAAAAGGAAACATCCAAAACGGAACTATAAGACCCTATTCATTTTACTAAAGCCTGTGTTGTTTCGAATCCTATGTTACTACCCTTCGAGGGGATAGCCATCACTAAACGACTAGCAAAGGGCCGCCTAAAGCAAACCAACAGGTACAACATAGAAATCTCACGGCTTAGACTAATGGAGGAGACTATAGAATATATTGACACATATCTTTCACCCACTTACTATGAACTACTTCCTTCGTTTACCTTGATATTGACTCATACAAAACACTTTCTGAATGGAGGCCACTTCCAGGGTGACACGAAGCGTCATATGAATCTCACGGTGTAAACTATGTGGAGACGTGACAGTTGAAATCTATATATCATATAATAGACTTATATTTGAACAACTTTCTCTTATTCACCAAAATCTAGATTTAAGCTAAAAAAATACTTTCCGAATGGAGGTCACTTCCAGGGTGACACGAAGTACCGCTTAAATCTGGATTGTGAACTCTTAGAGATGTGAGAGCTAAAAAATAACGTATCTTATATGTTATTAATCTCCCACTGAAGTTTTCTAATAACTCTATCATATAGAAGTTATTAAACTACCACTGAAGTGTTCTATTTTGGGTAGATTTATACTTAGGTTTTTTTCAGCTAATAAAACAACCCTAAGTCTATGTGCTTTATCCAACTATAACTCTTATAATTGGATTTTAACCTACGATGTCTAGGTGATAAACCATTTTATTACCTCATATCACTCACGTATGCTCATAAAATCGGTTACCAATGCTTAATAATTCGGCCATAATTCCCAGGTAGGAGGTGTTCCGCAAACCATCAACTTAAGTACCCCCAACCTTAGATAGGATTATATACCGGTTGAGTTTGTAACCTATGTTTTATAAGTTTTAACAATTAAAACAGGTGGTCAACCTACGTGAGCATACAACAGTTGTTTATGGATTTTAAATGTCTAACCCAATTTTATAGCAACTTTTAAAACTTTAGACATGCTATTCATCCATAACATACATGAGGCATTCAAATTTAATATAACATTTATATTAAATACAAGAAACCCTAACATGCATACTATATATTATAACAATTATAACATACATTCAATGTATGTAACATGCTTCCTATGGTGGGATTTTAAATCTAAATGGCATACTATATGCACATACATATTTATTTAATTTAACATACATAAATGCATAAATAATTAAACCACAGACTGATATGGTTTTAGTTTTGACAAAAAAAAAAACAAATAGAAGCCTAACTATTACAAAACAACTTCCAAACCGCTCCCGGACCGCTTGAATCGCTCCAAAACGAACTCACAAAATCGTCTAGCATTTTGCCAGATCGTTTAGCGCGCGTAAAGGTAAATGATCGTTTAATGCCATCGTATAACATTCAACGCATCGCCCAGCTATCGCATAAAGGTATACGATCGCATAGTGCTATCGCATAGCAACTCAATGCACCGCTTAGCTGCCGCATAGAGGTAAACGATCGCATAGTGCTATCGCATAGCAATTCAACACATCGTTTATCTCCCGATCAAAGATAAACGATCATAATAAGCAATCGCTCAGGGCTATCATATAGCTCTTCATAACTATCGCTTAGTTCTATCGTATAGAACCAAACGATCGCTTAACACCATCGTCTAACGCTGCATGTCATTGTTCAGTATGTGTCGCGTAGCTAAACGATCGCTTAGCTCCATCGTATAGAACATCATCGCGTCGTTCAGCATCGTAGGTAAATGATTTGTTTAGTTCCATCGCATAGAAACTTCAATGCATCGCTTAGCACTTCGTCTACACGATTGCTTAGCTTTGCATCTAAACGATCGCTCAGCGGTATCGTATAGCACTTCATCGCATCGCTTAGAGCGCATCGTTGCTAAATGATCGCATAGTACCATCATATAGTAAATTCAACGTACCGTTTAGTTCCCACACCAAAGCTAAACAATCGCTTAATGCTATTGTATAGCAAATTGAATGCAACTGCAGGTACACGATCGTCTAGCATTCAACATCACAACGACCAGCGCCCATTGCTATATGATTGTCTAGCTTTTCTTCACATTGTGTAGCATTTGGAGCTAGATGATCGTTTAGATACTGGAACCTCAGCGATGATAAGAGCAGAGGCTGATTTTTTGGAATTGCAACTCGGCTTCTTCGCTTGTTTCTTCGATTTACAGCATAATTTCAACTCTAATGACTCCAAATAAATTACAGACTCTTGGGAGCACATTAAAGCTCATCAAGCAAGAGTCAATTACAAATTTAAATGAGAAATTAAAGAGAATTAAATAGCGAAAACTCAAAAAACCATATCAGTGCATCAGTTTCATATTTCTCATATAAAACACCCACCAAACCAAAATTAAACCGAATTGAATGCTTATTTGATGCTCTAATACCAATTGTAGGATTGTATCAATAGTAGTGGAAGCACAAGGATCATCTAAGTACTCAAATTCATTAATTTTGGCATAATATAAAGCATGCTTCTGCAGAAAGATGGGTTTCAAGACATACCTCTTGTACAACTTCTTCAAAGCTTCTTCTCCAGCTGCAATTTTCTCCATATCTTGTTGTAGCCACCTCAAGATCTTCCTCACTATTCTCTTGGTGTTCTAGATTGAGTTGTGGGACTCAAAACAAGCTTGAATCAAGGGATGAAGGAGAAAAGCTCACTGTAGTAACCTTGTTGAAGAACTATTCTTCAAACCGAATTTTCTCTCAAAATTCTATAGATTGCATGCCCGATTTTCACTCCAATCTTCTCATTATATTGTAGATCAACATGCAAAGAGAAGAGCTGCATGAGTTGCAGCTCATGCTTGGAGAAGACAAGGCAAATGGTTGCTTCATGTGTGAGCTATTTCAAAGATGGATAATGGAAAAACCCATTTTTCTATTTTGTGTTTTAGTTTTCTTTTCCTTTTTTAATTTTATCTAAAATAAAATTTTGATTTAAAAAAAATCTATTTGATTTTAAAAATTAAAAATGATTAATTTCAAAATTAATATTAAAAAAAACTTAAATAATTTAATATCAAATATTAAATTAATTTTAAACATAATCCATCTTTATATAATTTAAATCATATTTTAAATATATAAACTCCTATTCTGTTTAATTCTAAAACTAAACATAATTATATCTCATATAATTACTAATTCCCTTAATTCTAATTTGAACATTTCAAATTAACTTATCACGCTATTCAGAGCTAGTTCCATTACGAGCTAGTAGGGGACCTTGCGGACTACAGATCATAGGCTCCACGATCTAATTAATGCTATAACTCATTAGACCAAATTAATCTCCATTCGTTAACTAATGGATCACTCCACTAAAGCCCATAGTTGCACTCCCCTCACTGTAGATATATTATGTCCACATGATTTAACCATAATCAGCAAGTCGACCCTTCACAGGTTGTTCGTAATAACAGCTGGGTCAAATATCTGTTTTACCCCCAAGATTACGTCTTATTTCTCAAGTCCCTACTGATCCTCTAATGAACAACTGGTTTGTGATCCAATCACTAAACCAAACTCTCTCAGCCCAGTGAAAGGGTGGGGCCCCTTGTTCAAGACCTGGATTCAGTACTTGAGAGAACAACCTTTCTCCTATCCTTAATTTGGGTAAGCGTGAACTCTGTCTTGCACCCTATGTCCCCAACTATTTATCTGGTCTTATCCTTGAAATGGGAGTCTTATTGAGCCGGTGCTATTGAGCCAACCCTCAACTATGCAAATCTAAGGGCAATCCCAAATAAAGAGGAGTTCATAGTTAGCTCAGGATTAAGATCGAGTTACCTAAGTCATCTAGGTGAAATAGTCAATCTTAAACAGTAAACAACATTATAAAGTAAGAGTGACTTATTCCTTGGTCCTAATCTTATGCAAACTCATTGCATAGGATGCTCACACTCCTCATGTCGTAACATGTACGAATTAGGATCACATCGTGTATAGCACTTTACAACTCTTTGTAACAACTACAGAGTAGGCCACATCCAATGGTGTTACCAGAATAAGGTACCCAACCTCACTCATGTACCATAGATCATTTTGACTATTTACTCGAACCCAATCCACTCTTATGTCTCCACATAAGGTTCAAGTATTCATACAATAGTCATGGGTCTTAGTTTATTGGATTTAGACTTTCATACAATTTATGAGATCAATAACAAGTATATTGATAATAGAAAATCTTTATCATTTTACAAACTGCGAGTTTTTAGGACATAAAACTCAACACAAGTGTGTTGACACATTGTGCCTTTGGATCGCCATTTTATATGCACCATCGCATTGTTCCTGCACAAAATAGGTAAATTAACTGCTTTTATGCGATGAATGCTCGTGATCGCAATTCCTTTCAGTTTAGCACTTTTGGACACGATATTGCTTATTTTACCATCACATTCTCTCATTGTTTTACTTATTTGAGCTGTAATAACTTGTATTTCTACCAGTTATTACAGCCCAAAATTTAAAACGATGCTTGCTCTCAAGCACAAATTAAAGATTTTCTTTAAAAAGTCAACTGCCTTTACCCTACCTAGACTTCTCAAGGTGCCTTATTCAAATTTCATGAACCAATGCCTTCTTAATTTCTATCCTGATCTCTTCCTAAAATATTTCTAACCTTTAGGGACTGCAAGTTTAACCTTAAAAAAAACTTTACTCGTTTCCAGGACATCGCATGATTTACTTCAAAACATTCTCCAACCGGGGTGTTCCAAGTGATTTTTACCCTTGCGTGATTCAGATATTCTTTTTGTGATCTTGCGCTGATCCAAGTTCCCAACCTTCATTTTGGCTTGCCCCCACGGGTGTCATGTGGACATCCAACTATGTGCAAGGCACTCTTTCCAAAACTCATGCCCATTTCTTTATTTGGCAGCGGAGTTGCGATCATTTGGTTTATGCGTTGATCACGATTCCCACCTTCGTTTTGGCTTACCCCCACAGGTGTCATGCGAACATCCAACTACGAGTAGGATCCGATCTCAACGTTATATAATAATTTTTTTTTTAGAATTTCTAAAAGTAACAAGGCTAACAATGCTAGCACCCCCAAATTTACACACAGCAGTGTCCCCATTGCTAAGAGACGACATAACTCATGTGATGAACTTAGGAAATTTCGTAAAAATCGTTTTGAAGGAAAGCTGGTAGCCCACTAAATTTTTAGAAATGTTTCATGAATTGATTGTCCCAAAATTAACTTGACTCTAGTACATGCGGTAAGAAATAAAGGCATGAATTTCATCATTGAAGTCATAATTGGTACGGGGAAGAATGCGGCGACTAAATAAAATAATCAAAAATTCAAGATTGAGTCAAACTAAAGAGGATGCGATAGTAGAATTTAGCAATATTAAAATAAAATGTGAGAAGTGCAAAATTAAAATAAAATGAGTCAAGAAAGGACACAACCCCTAAATTTTCTCTGTCGCCTGCATTATCTTTGATTGCATCCTTTCCTGCGGTGGGTTGATGATAACAGGTAGAAATGCACGTTATTGCAATGCAAAGATATAAAAAAATGCGGGAATGTGATGGTAAAAATATGCAAAATCATGTCCAAAAGCATTAAGTTGAGAATATTGCGATCACATGTGCTCATCGTAATAAAGCAGCTAATTTACTTATTTTGTATAGGAAAATGCGTTGGTGCAAAGAAAATTGCGATCCAAGGAATTCAGCGATCAGATTAGAACTGCATAAGCAAGAGATAGAAACTTAAAGATAAGTTCTATTTGCTATTATGCATCGCATGCACCCTAGAAATAGGATATGATAGTATACGGTCACCTTGTGTATGCGTGTGTCATCATTGCATAGACAAGAATAGAGGCTTAGACATAAGTCCTATCGACATTATCGTATACATTTCATGTGTCCTAGAATTAGGAACTATGACATTTGCATTGAGAGATGACATGTTGTTATGTGTGTATAGCATGATCGCATAACTTGAACGCAATCTTGGGAAGTGTTAGCTAAATCCCTTCTCAACCCGTTCCCCACATACTCATTGTAACTTTCACTGTCATCAACTCTTTACTCAATTCTGCAGCATAGGATCTATATTTAAAACAACACATCGACCACTTATTTGTTTTTGTCACCACAAAGGAATAAAAAATTTATTAACGCATAAGTAACTCAGTAGTCCCTGTGTTCGACCCTGGACTTACCAGGAAACCTAGTAAGATTTATACTTGGGTTTTACTAAGAAAACTTGCATGTGCAACACATAAATCACCATCAAAATTATACATCATTATTTTATCACATTCACAACGCATCAAGTTTTGGCGTCATTGTCGGGGACTACGGCAGTACATATTGCGCTACTAGTAACTTTTTTATTTTTTTGGCAGCTTTCAACCTCTATGCACTGCCTCTCCTTTGGTAAGGGAAAAAGTGGGCATTGTATGAACGAAGGACAAGTTCCTGAGCCCAACTACGACCCAGAGATTGAAAGAACGTTCAGAAGAAGAAGAAGAAGCAACCGCCAGCAACAACAAGAAAGAAATCCCAACATGGTGAAACAACCAGAAGACAGAGCAGCAAACGCAAACAATATCATGGCAAACCCCATTCTCTTGGCGAACGACCGCAATAGGCCTATCCAGGACTATGCGTCGCCCAACCTCTATGATTTCTCCCCAAGAATCATAAGGCCAGCCCTGGATGGATTGAGGTTCGAGATGAAGCCGGTTATGCTGCAGATGATTCAGACTGTCGGATAGTTTGGCAGAAGGTGTGGCGAGGATCCGCACGGCCATCTTCGGAGTTGTATTCAAATATGCAATACTTTTGTGTTCCCAAACATCTCAGCTGAGGAGGTTCGACTAACGTTGTTCCCATTTTCGCTGTGAGACCAAGCAAGGAAATGGGACTATTCTCTCGAACCAGGGGAGATAACATCTTAGGAACAAGTAGTAGAGAAGTTCATGAAAAAATACTTCCCCCGACAGAGAATACAAGAAGAAGGAAGTTGATTACAAATTTTGAACAAGATATTGACGAATCTCTCAGTGATGCTTGGGTGAGGTTTAAAAGATTGGTGCGAGATTGTTTGCACAATGGCTTACCCGACTGTCTCTAAATGGAAATCTTTTATCATGGTTTGAACCCTGTATCGCAGACGGCTGCCAATGTGGCAGCAGTTGGATGTCTGCTTGACAAAACATATGACGAGGCTAAAAATATCCTTGATCGTATTTCGAAGAATCATGAAGATTTGAGGGAAAGCAATCAATGACTTGGAATTAAAGAAGGTGACGCAAGCAATGGGGCCATCACATCCCTAAAAATCAAATGAATGCGATGATAAATCTGATATAGGGCATCGCAATCAATAGCCCGGGAATGCAATGAGGGCAGGTCAACGCAATCAAGCAGATAAGCACAAGTTGTGCCACTTGCGAAGATGCCCATCCGATGGAAGAATGTCCGAGGAATCCGCAATCCATATTCTTCGTAAAGAACAATCCTTTCTCCAACACTTACAACCCTGGGTGGAGAAACCACCCCAATTTTGCGTGGAAAAATCAACAACAAAATTATCAACCCATGACGCAAAAAGAAGGGCCACAAGGATTTTTCCCATGAACAAACGGTCAATCGCAAAATCAAGTTAGCAGCTCACAAGCGCCGCCATCTTCATCTCTGGAGAGCCTATTAAAGCAGTATATTGAGAAGAATGAAACAGTACTCTGAATAAGGCGACATCTATCCGCAATCTCGAAATTCAGATAGAACAGATTGCAGGCGAGCTGAAGAATAGACCACAAGGGGCGTTGCTGAGTTCAACTGAGCTCCCTCGCAATCGGGGAGTACGAGAAAGGAGTAATGTCAAGTTGTGACTTTGCGAAGCGGAAAGATAGTGGCAGAAGAGAAGAAGGAGCCAAGTCGAACTATTCCAGTTGCGATGGAATCCAAGACCCCCTTGACTCAAGAGGAATTAGAAGAAGATGAGACGATGGAATCAGAAGTTGCATCCACTTCTAAGCCTATGGAACAGGGAACCGTGAAAGTACAACTACCACAATTTCTTTAAAGACTTAAGAAGAAGAAAAATGATGAAGTGCAGTATCATTGCTTCATGGACATGCTGAAACAGTTACATATCAACATCCCTTTCACTGAAGTGATTGGAAAAATGCCAAAATATGCAAAGTTTCTAAAGGACATGGTGACAAAGAAGAGGATCACAGGGAAGTTCGCAACGGTGGCGTTAACACAAAAGTCAAACACCATTATTCCACCAAAAATGCGCGACCCCGGAAGTTTCACAATACCCTGCTCAATTGGACGGATATATATAGGTCAAACGTTTTGCGATCTCGGGGCCAATATCAACTTAATGCCCCTTTCAATTTTTAAACAGTTGAATGTGGGGTAGCTGAAACCCACGATAGTGACTCTCCAACTGGCAGATAAGTCCCTTGTTCATCCAGAAGGGAAGGTGAAGGATGTCCTGGTCTCCATTGACAAATTTATCTTACCAGCAGACTTCATCATCCTCGATTATGAAGCGAACAAGGATGTACCCATCATTTTGGGACGACCATTTTTATCCACTGGTCGCGCTCAGATTGATGTGTACAAAGGAGAGATCATGCTGAGTATGAATGGAAAGAAGCTTAGGTTTGACATTATTAAAGCCATGAAGTATCCGGACGAAGAAGACCTAACAGATTCCGACAATGAACCTAGTTGTAATAAAGAAGAAGAGTCCAAAGATGAAGATGAAGGATAGGCGACCGCATCCATAGCAACCTGCAATAAGATCATGGAAACGACAAACCAAGAAGAAAAACTGACTGTGAATGAAGAGAGAAAAGCACAACAACCTTTCTTAAAACAACCACCTACCGTGGAATTGAAAACCTTGCCAAGCCACCTGAAGTATGTTTTCTTGGGGCAAAATGAAACTCTACCAGTAATAATTTCCTCTACGCTTCAAAAAGAACAAGAGAATGTACTGCCGAGCATCTTGAAGAAATATATAAAAGCGATAGGATGGACGCTAGCAGATATAAGAGGAATCAGCCTCGCATATTACATGCATAGGATACGTCTTGAGGAAAACCAAAAAGGGTCGATTGAACCTCAACGCAGACTAAACCCTGTGATGAAAGAGGTTGTGAAAAAGGAGATAATCAAATGGTTAGACGTAGGCATTATTTATCCAATCGTCGACAACATGTGGGTTAGCCCCATGCAATGTGTGCCCAAGAAGGGAGGGATGATGGTAGTCCCAAATGCAAATAATGAATTAATACAAATGAAGACCGTCACTGGCTGGCGATTCTGCATGCACTACCGCAAACTGAATGTGACGACAAAGAAGGATCATTTCCCCTTGCCTTTCATTGACCAGATGCTAGACTGCCTAGGAGGAAATGATTACTTCTTCTTTTTGGATGGGTATGCGGGCTACAACCAAATTATAATTGCCCCTGAAGACCAAGAGAAAACCATATTCACCTGCCCCTACAGAAAGTTTGCTTTTTGCCGCATGCCGTTCGGATTATGCAATGTGCAGAGCACGTTCCAGAGGTGCATGATGGCCATCTTCTCTGAGTATCTTGAAGATTCAGTGGAAATTTTTATGGACGACTTCTCGGTGTACGGGCAAACATATGAAGTCTGTCTGAACAATTTGAAGAAGATACTAAGGAAATGTGAAGAGACAAATCTTGTGCTGAACTGGGAGAAGTGCCACTTCATGGTGAATGAAGGTATTGTGCTCGGGCACAAAGTTTCCAAGGATGAGTTGGAGGTGGATAAGGTGAAGATTGAGGTCATTGAAAAGCTCCCACCTTCAACAAATGTGAAGGCTGTCAGGAGTTTCCTAGGTCATACAGGATTTTATCGACGTTTTGTGAAGGACTTTTTGAAGATTTCTCGACTTTGAGTGCGTTGCTGGAGGCTGATAGAACATTTGACTTTGATACATAGTGCCTCAACACATTCAAGATACTGAAGAATGCATTAATAACCTCACCTGTATTGATCGCACTGGACTGGACATAGCTTTTTGAGCTGATGTGTGATGCTAGCGGTTATGTGATGGGGGCAGTGTTAGTGCAAAAGAAGAAAACAATGCTACACCCCATCGTATATGCGAGTAGAACCTTGAACCCTGCCCAAACGAATTACATTACCACTGAAAAAGAACTTCTTGTGGTGATCTTTTCACTGGAGAAATTTAGAGCTTACTTGCTGGGATCCAAAGTGATCGTGCACACCGACCACTCGACAATCAAATATTTAATGACAAAGAAAGATGCAAAGTCGAGGTTGATTCGATGGGTTCTCCTCCTTCAAGAATTCAACATGGAAATCATTGATTGCAAGGGGACGGAGAACCAAGTTGTGGACCATCTATCAAGATTAGAAAATCCGAAAGTTGACCACAACCAGTCGGAGGTGAATGCAATTTTCCCAGATGAGCAGCTGCTCAAAATTGAAGAGTTACCATGGCACGCAGATGTGGTCAATTATCTAGTTTGTGAACAATTTCCTGAGAACTACACAGCCCACCAAAAGTGGTGGCTTAGACATGAATGTAAATCCTATAAATTGGATGAGCCAAATCTTTACAAAAGAGGGCCAGACCAGATCTTGCGTCTATGTGTATCAGAGACTGCTCACCAGCGCATCTTATCTCAATGCCATGACTCGTCGTATGGTGGACATTTTGGAGGTCAATGCATAGCAGCAAAGGTGTTACAAAGTGGATATTTTTGGCCAACTTTATTTAAGGACGCAAGAGACTATTCAATGAAATGTGACAGGTGCCAACGCACGGGAAACATTTCATGGAAGAATGCTATGCCAATGAACATTATCTTAGAATTAGAGCTATTCGACATATGGGGGCATAGACTTCATGGGACCATTTCCACCATCAAATGGTAACAAATACATTCTATTGGTCGTTGATTATGTTTCCAAATGGGTTGAAGCGGTATCATGCGTTGCAAGCGATGCAGCGGTAGTCTCCAAATTCTGGAGGAAAAATATCTTCACTCGTTTTGGCACCATGTGCCATAATAAGTGATGAAGGCTCCCACTTTGTTAATAACGTCATAAACAAATTGCTGCTCAAGTATAATATCCACCATAAGGTCGCCACCACATATCATCTATAGACAAACGGCCAAGCTGAGGTGTCCAATAGAAAAATCAAGTTGATCCGAAAGAAGGTGGTGAAGCCTTCACGCAAAGATTGGGCCATGAAGCTGGATGATGTCTTGTAGGCATACAGGACCGCCTATAAAACACCTATAGGCATGTCCCCGTATGCGCTGGTGTTTGGAAAGGCATGCCACTTACTACTTGAATTAGAGTATAAAACAATGTGTGATGAAACACGAGACATACGTAGCGGAATTAGGATCTAATTACACTCTAATTGCTTTTAATTTAAAGGAAAAAATGCATGCAATTGAAGGAAAAAATAGTAATTAACTTACCTTTGAAGCTCCCGAAAACTGATTTTTCTTGTTGAATCTCAACCCAAACTCTTTTGGACCACCACTAGAGTTGACCTACTATCTTCTGGACTCAGAATCGAGTTATGGGACCTGGTGGATGAAGTAAACCGAGAGAGAGAAAGAGATGGAAATTTGGGTTAGATTTGGGTTTTAGACTTCACTCAAGAAAATGATTTTTCCAGCCCAAATTTAGAAAACAATTTGGCAAAATTGGCAAAACCTTTTCAACTAAATTGAAAAGCGCAATTTATAAAAAAAGCCATGCAACAATTACATGAACCAAATCCATAAAAACCCAACACCTATAATCCACTATCTTAGTGGGCTTAATGTCTCCACTATAAACCAACACCTAGCCCACTATATTGTTAGTGGAATTATCTAACAAAAGTTTGGATTTTCCCACTAACTTTAGTCAAAGGGCAAAATAGTCATTTGGTCAAAGTCAAACTTTGACCAAAAAGTCAACATTTTGACTTTTTATAATTTTTTCCGTGTTGACTAATTTTGACCTCCTGAGCATGAATCCGCATTCATTTTCTCAAAATTCAAATCACATTTGAATATAAGGTCGGTCAAAGTTTGACTTTTCAAAGTCAAAAGTCAACTCTTTGACTTTTTACATCTTTGACCATTTCAATTATTTTCGAGCTTCCGAATATGAACGTATTCATATTCTTGATATTTAAATCCCATTTAAATATTAAAGCTGTATCTCTAAACTGAAAAATCCGACCACTATATCACATATACTTGTCGGTTTCTCTCTCTTCACCTAATTCGAACAATTCGAATTATTCTATCATACTATTATAAGTTTATTCTATATGAGCTAGTAGGGAACCTAATGGACCTATAGATCATGGGCTTTAACGATCCGAGATTAGCTGGCTAAACTCTTTAGACGGAGCTAATCAACATTCATTAATTAACGGGTTATTCCATTATAGTCCCATAGTTGCACTCCTCCCACTATAGATATATTTATGTCCATTTGATATAACCATGATTAGTAAGCTAATTCTTCACAGGTTGTTCGTAATCTCGGCTGGGTCATAAATCGTGTTTAAACCCCCGAGACTACATCTTGTTTCCCTTAAGTTCCACTGATCTCATGAACAATCGGTTTAAGGTCCAACCTATAATCGAATCCCTCTCAGGCCAAGGAGAGGGTGGGGCCCCTTGTTCAAGACCTGGATTCAGACTAAAGGGAACACCTATCTATATCCCTATAATGGGTAGGAGTGAATTCCAATCTTGCACCCTATGTTCAGCTATCCACCCGATCTTACCTAAAATGGAGGCTTATTGGGCTAGCGATATGAGCTGCCCTCACCTATGCAGATCTAAGGATAATTCCGAGTGAACATAAGTTCATAGTTAGCTCTCAGGATAAGATTAAGTTACCTAGGTCATGATTAACGAAATAGTCATGTTTACATAAACGACATTAGAACGAAGAGACTATTTCATGGTTTAGTCTTATGAAAACTCATTGCAATAGGATGCCCCCACTCACATATCTCTATATGAACAGTTCAGGATCACATCATTTGTACTAACTAATAAAGTGGGTGCCGCATTCATAGTACCCCAGAATAAGGCCGCCAACCCTATTCATATACTATAGATCATTTTGGCTATATATTTGAACTTGATTCACATTTATGTCACTACATAAAGTTCAAACTACATTAAATAGCCCTATGATCTTAGTTTATTGGATTCAAGATTACAATTTCAATAACAACTTTATCGAAAAACAAAACAAAATATGTTTATTAATTTACAAAACTACGAGTTTTAGGACATAAAATCCAACAAACTCCCACTTGGACTAAAACTCCTAGTTGAGTATCACAATGTTGAATTTAAGTGAGAAACATATGAGTACAATAAACATATGAATACAATAAACTAGGGCATATACCCAAAAGTTCTCCCACTTGTCCTAGTTTACAAACTTCATAGATCTAGACTCTGTTGGTGACCTTCAAACACTTTAGCCGTGAGTTCCTTTGTAAAAGGATCAGCAATGTTTTGCTAAGAAGATATCTGGGTTACTACAATGTCTCCATGATGTACAATCTCTCGGATCATATGGTATTTGCGCTCAATATACTTGTTGTGCCTGTGGCTTATTAGTTCTCTTGAATTTGCAACTGCACCACTATTATCAGAATATAGGGTGATAGGCAGATGCATATTTGGAACGACTTCCAAATCTGTCAAGAATTTCCTCAACCATACTGCTTCCTTTGCTGTTTCACAAGCAGCTACGTATTCAACTTCCATTGTGGAGTCAGCTATACAGGTTTGTTTTACGCTTCTTTACACTACTGCTCCTCCGTTAAGAGTGAACACTGATCCAGATGTAGATTTTCTAGCATCTTTATCGGTTTGAAAATCAGAGTCAGTGTATCCAGTAAGGATCAAATCCTTAGTACCATACATGAGTATGTAGTTCCTCGTTCTACTAAGATACTTAAGGATATTCTTAACGGTAGGCCAATGATCATATCCAGGATTGGACTGATACCTACTGACTATCCCTATTGCGTAGCATATGTCAGGTCTAGTACATAACATTGCATACATCAGGCTCCCTACTACAGAAGCATAGGGAATACATCTCACATCCTCAACCTCTTGAGGTGTCTTAGGATATTGATCCTTTGACAAATGAATTCCATATCTGTAAGGTAACAAACCTCTTTTACAATTCTGCATCTTATACCTAGACAACATTTTGTCTATAGAAGTTGCTTGAGACATGGCTAGTGTTCCGTTCTTACGGTTCCAAATAATCTGAATCCCGAGAACATACTGTGCATTTCCTAAATCTTTCATTTGGAACTACGTTGCTAGCCATTTCTTGATGTCAGTTAAGTAACCTACTTCATTCCCAATAAGTAGAATATCGTCAACATATAAAACTAAGAACGCTATAGTAGAATTGACGATCTTGTAAACACAAGGCTCGTCAACATTCTGTATAAAGCCATAAGATTTGATCATAGTATCAAATCTTATATTCCAAGATCTAGAAGCTTGTTTCAATCTATAAATGGATTTTTGAAGCTTACAAACCTTTTGTTCTTGACCCTATGCAATAAACCCCTTTGGTTGAGCCATATAGATACTCTCCTCAAGATCGCCGTTTAGAAAGGCTATCTTGACATCCATCTGCCAAATTTCATAGTCATAAAAGGTGGCAATAGATGAGAGTATTCTAATCGACTTAAGCATGGCAACGGGAGAGAAAGTTTCTTCATAGTACACTCCCTCTCTCTGGGTATAACCCTTTGCCACAAGTCGAGCCTTAAAAGTTTGTATTTTATCGGATTGGTCTCGTTTTCTCTTGTAGATCCACTTACAACCAATTGGTTTTACATCATTTGGTTGATCTATAAGTTCCCAAATAGAATTGAAGTACATAGACTCCATTTCGAGGTTCATGGGTTTAACCCACTGATCACGGTCCACATCTTTTATCGCCTATTTATAGGTCGATGGATTCTCTATGCCGTCATCAGGTATGACGACTTGTGTTTCTGTTAAACCCAAGTAACG
>NC_052354.1:52671105-52680875 GCF_009727055.1 Benincasa hispida
CGAATATGAACGTATTCATATTCTTGATACTTAAATCCCATTTAAATATTAAAGTTGTATCTCTAAACTGAAAAATCCGACCACTATATCACATAACTTGTCGGTTTCTCTCTCTTCACCTAATTCGAACAATTCGAATTATTCTATCATACTGTTCTAAATTTATTCCATATGAGCTAGTAGGGAAACCTAATGGACCTATAGATCATGGGCTCCAACGATCCAAGATTAGCTGGCTAAACTTTTTAGACGGAGCTAATCAACATTCGTTAAGAAACGGGTCATTCCATTATAGTCCCATAGTTGCACTCCCCTCACTATAGATATATTTATGTTCATTTGATATAGCGATGATTAGTAAGCTAATCCTTCATAAGTTGTTCGTAATCTCGGCTGGGTCATAAAAATCGTTTTACCCCCGAGACTACATCTTGTTCCTTAAGTTCCATTGATCCTCTAATGAACAATTGGTTTAAGGTCCAACCTATAAATGGAATCCCTCTCAGGCCAAGGAGAGGGTGGGGCCCCTTGTTCAAGACCTGGATTCAATACTAAAGGGAACAATCTATCTACTATCCCTATAATGGGTAGGAGTAAATTCCGTCTTGCACCCTATGTTCCCAGCTATCCACCCGATCTTACCCCTGAAATGGGAGGTTTATTGGGCTAGCGATATTGAGTTGCCCTCACCTATGCAGATCTAAGGATAATTTCAAGTGAACATGAGTTCATAGTTAGCTCAGGATTAAGATTAAGTTACCTAGGTCATAAATTAACGAAATAGTCAGTTTTATACATAAAACGACATTTAGAACGTAAAAAGTGACTATTTCATGGTTCAGTCTTATGAAAACTCATTGCATAGGATGCCACCACTCACATATCTCTATATGAACGATTCAGGATCACATCGTTTGTACTAATTACAAAGTGGGTCGCATCCATAGTATCCCCAGAATAAGGCGCCCAACCTTATTCATATACTATAGACCATTTTGGCTATATATTTGAACTTGATCTGCATTTATGTCACTACATAAAGTTCAAACTACATTAAATAGCCCCATGACCTTAGTTTATTGGATTCAAGATTACAATTTCAATAACAATTTTATCGAAAAACAAAACAGAATATGTTTATTAATTTACAAACTACGAATTTTAAGACATAAAATCCAACAATGTAGGCAGTGAAAAAGCTCAATTTTGATTTGAAGACCGCATGAGAGGCAAGGAAACTTCAATTGATCGAGCTAGATGATAACGGGCATAAATTCACGTTATCACAGTGCTAAGTTCTTAAACAATGTTGGATTGCGTTGATAGAATGTGTTAAATTGCATCCATTAAGTATAAATTCTATAATATTGCGTTCGCATGCGTCCAACGTGTTAGAGCAGTTGATCTTTATATTTTTGTGTAGAATATGCATTAATGCAATGCAGAGATTGTGATTATAGGAATACATTGGTCGAGCGCAACTTCATCGCAAGACTTTGCGTTGATCATGCTCGTAAACTTTCACCCAAGAAGAATCACCGCAACTTGGTTAGCGCAACATGGTGAGCGCGTCCGAGTGAAAGGATAATTAAGAGTGATTGGACAGAAAGTTGATGGCAGTCGGATCCAAATTAAGTTGACAGCCGATAACCGTCACAAAGTACATTCAGCTTTATCGGTGACAATTATCTAGTGCATTAATCAGGAATTAAAGTTGTCCCATCTGTACAATCGAGAGAAAGAAGCCGCCTTTCGCTATGAAAACTCTATAAATACCAAGAGCATTCTTCAGAGAAGGGGTTAAGTAGTCAATTACTTCATCACTTTACAAGTTTACGCCTCTGTCCATAGTTTTCTTCCATTTTAAGGCAGATGCGAGGAAGAAGGTGTGCCGATAGATCGTTTCGGCAAGCTTGGGAAAGCACCAGAAGCTCCAAGACAGAGACAGGGCCAATGCCTGTGGAAGCAGGAATATTTGTAGATCAGAATAGAGATTCAGTGTAAAAAGCCTCGGTCAATAAGGAATTGCTACCAGGCTCTCTACCTTTATTTTCCATTATCATTTTGTACAACTTAGTTATAAGAATAGAATGTCTTTCTCTATATATGTTCATTCTCTGTTATTTAAGCATGAGTAGTTAAATTAGTTGAATGAGTTGAGAAGTAGTTAGCTAGCATAACGAGGGAATCTTCATCTTTGCGATTATCTTGTTTATGTATGCTTCATTCGTCTATTAGAGATACTCGGAAGGGTAGTTTAAAGACAGGATCTAGACTTGGGAAGGTCAGGTCAGAATCTAAGTTTGGAAGAACCAGATTAGAATGCATAAACGGGAGATAGGCACTTAGGAATGAGCACTATTTGTTATTAACGCATCGCATGCATCTTAGCAATAAGGTATGATTATATGCGGTCACTTTGCTTTCATGCATTTTGCATCAATGCATAGGACAAAAGTAGAGACTCAGGGATAAACTCTATGGACATTTTGCATTTAACACATGTGTCCTAGACTTAGGAGCATCACATTTACATTGGGAAATGACTTGCTGTGCATGGTTGTAACATGATCGCAGGGTTTGACGCATTCCCGAGTAACGCTAGTTGAAAGACCTTCTCAACCCGTTCATCGCATACTCATTGCATCTATCAATGCAACTATCATTCTCAAATCCGCCGCCTTTATTTACTTCTTTTTCATCAACGCAACAACACACCCAAAACTTATTATTTACTTGGTTACCACAAAGTGTCATAAATATTACCAACATAACTATTTTCACAAGTCCCTGTGTTCGACCCTGGACTTAGCAGAAAAACCAGAGGAATTTACACTTGAATTCCAGTGGGGAAACTTGAGTGCACAACACAATCCATCCACGCATATCATCCATATTTCCATTCAATAAAATAACACATTAAGTTTCTGGCGCCGTTGCCGGGGACTTCGGCAAAATAGTTTTTAACGATAATTTTTGTGATTTCTTTGCAGAACTCTCAATCTCTGGCGAACTACGACCCGAAGATTGAGAGAACATTTCGAAGAAGACTACGAGACCGCCAACAACAACCACAATCCGATAAAGAAGAGATGACGGAGCAGCCTGGAGGTAGAGCACCAAATGATAATAATGTCATGGCAAATCTGATTTTGTTGGCAAATGATCGCAAGAGGCCCATTAGGGACTATGCATCGTCAAACCTCTATGATTTCTCTCCGGGAATCATGAGACCTGCCCTTGACGGAAGCAAATTCGAGATGAAACTGGTGATGCTATAGATGATCCAGACTGTAGGTCAATTCGGAGGAAGGCGTGACGAGGATCCGCACGCCTACCTCCGAAGTTTTATTGAAATCTACAATACTTTTGTGTTCCCGAACATCTCTGTTGAAGAAGTTCAACTAACGTTGTTCCCATTTTCTCTCTGTGATCAGGCTAGGAAATGGGCTTATTCGCTCGAACCAGGAGAGATTATTTCTTGGGAGCAGGTAGTGGAGAAATTCATGAAAAAGTATTTTCCACCTACAGAGAACGTAAGACGAAGAAAGCTCATTACTAATTTTAAACAAGATATGGACGGATCGCTCAGCGATGCTTGGGCGAGGTTTAAAAGGCTGGTCCGAGATTGTCCACATAATGGGCTACCAAACTGCCTTCAAATGGAAATTTTCTATCACTGTTTAAATATTGCTTCGCAGACCGTTGCCTATGCGGCAGCCGCTGGTGGTCTGCTTGACAAAACTTACGAGGAGGCGAAGAATATTCTGGACCGCATCTCCAAGAACCATGAAGACTGGAGGGAGAGTGACTAGAGATTGAGACTCAAAGATTCCGATGCAAATAACGGTGCCATAATTTCGTTACAAAACCAAATGACCGCAATGATGAATTTGATTCAAGGAATGGCGATCAGCAGCCCAACACTGCAAAGTGAGCAAATTAATGCAATAAGTCAAAACACCGCAAGGTGTGCGACTTGCGGTGATGGGCATGTGATGGAAGATTACCCACAAAATCCATAGTCTGTATATTTTGTAAAGAATAATCCCTTTTCAAACACTTACAATCCCGGGTGGAGAAACCACCCCAATTTTGCTTGGAAGAATCAACAACAAAATTTTCAATCTATGGTGCAAAAAGAAGGGCCACCAGGATTCTTCCAATGCAACAACGGTCAACAGAGCAACTAAGCAAGTAGCTCACAACAACCAATGCAATCTTCTTCTCTAGAGAGCCTATTAAAGCAATATATAGAGAAAAACGAGACAGTTCTTCAAAGTCAGGCTACGTCCATCCGCAACCTCGAATTGCAAATGGGCCAGATTGCAAATGAGCTCAAAAGTAGACCATAAGGGGCATTGTCAAGTGATGACGGGAAATTGGAAGTCAATTTTACTCAACAACCAACTTCCCTTAGACGCGGTATACGATGCATGTTCCTAAGATATGCGTTGATAGTCATACGTCGATGGTCATGCGTCGAAATGAATATGCGTTAATAAATGTATGCGATGACCATGCGTCCTGCCACAAGTTTTCTTATGTTCACGCGAAGTATAACATGGACGTAAGTTTTTCGGGTAATCCGAGGTCGAACACAGGGACTTGTAACTATATGATTGTGGTGATGTGCATGCGGCAGTTTAAATAAAAGAATGGAGGGGATGTTTGGTGTGGCATAAGATGTACAATGATGCAAGAATAGAATGTGAGATACATTGCCATAAACTTGATATGACATAGACTTGATGACATACAATGTGTTCTAATCTTATGCCATACAACGCATGGATGAATGATGACTTTATTTCCTTTATGTGATATTACTTTTAGATATGCGTTATAAATGAGAATCTTGTAGTATACTATGCGTTGTCACAAGTTTCCTTGTATTGGAACCAAGTATAATTCTACCGCAAGTTTCTCAGTGTGATCGGAGGTCGAACACAGGGACTGTTTTAGGTTATTGTGTTACATTTGTGATATATGCAACCGGGTATTTAAAAATGCGATAAAGTAAAGGTAAGCAATAAAAATGCGATAATAAAGTAAACTGCGGTAAAAGTAAAGTGCGATAAAATAAACCTAAGCTATGATGATACAAGATACAAGTTTCATGATACAAGATATTGAGGTTGAAACTGTCTGTGAAGATTATACAAAGATCGTGTTATAAGGTGGCAAGTCTTATGTGTGAAACAGAAATAGAAAAGATAATTAGTACAAACATCACAGGTTCCTTAATTGTGTTAAAGGCATAAGTACGGTTCCACTTTTCCCTTGGCATACAATTCTCGGTGATTGGCCACGTTCCTACATCTCTGCGGTGAAATAGGGATGAACATAATGAATGCAAGGTTGCTTCCATCTCTGGAAGTACTTCTTGCTTTAGTTAACGCATTCTTCTAACCTTTTCTCGACAGATCAGAATGACATCTTCACTTCTGCTTTCACAGGTAAAGATGCCTTCTAGCATGCTTTAGCTAAACATCTTTATTTCTTTAGCACAGATTAAGTTACTTGTTTACTTCATATTAATCACCAAGGGATTAAGAAAACATCATGGAGAAAATGATTTATGGAAGAACGAAAATAGACAGAAAAGTGGAAATGGAAATGATCAAGACATTCAATTATATTATTTAGCGTCTGATACATGGTTGTGAATGAAGAGATTAAGAAGATGAAATACAATTGATGAATGAGAGTTAGAAACAAATACAAATAAGTGCCAACGTCTTGGCACAGATCTGGAATGGAGAATCGCTTGCCGGCATCGATGGAGTGAATAGAAGGAAGAGCTTCCCTCTCAGGCTTGCTCGATCGGTAGAAGAGATCTAAGTACAGAGCTTCTCGGCGGGGATTTGACAGAATTGCACTGAGACTCACCTCTCGGCCTTGTCTCTTCTCTTCCCGAATTTCCTCCAATCAATAGCCTCGTATCAATTATCCCCCGTATCAAGTATATCTTTCAGTGAATTCTTTGAGGGTATTTATAGATGAAAGCTTTGACTCTCTGACTTGTGGTCCCCACTTTATTGTTATGGAAAGTCCGAAAATAATGGAATAAATATTCCTTCTGTCATGCAATCAGTCCGTCGAATATGCATAGCGGTTAGTTGTACATGTGTCATAATCCTCTGCGTTTGCTCATTTGCATCTTTCGATCGTATGTCCGCATGCGATGTTGTTTTTATTACCGCATGTGGTTGAAGTTTAGCTCTGGATTGACTGTTGCATTGCGCCGTCATTGCGTTGATCATCTTTTCAGTATTGATTTGACGGGTGCAATATGACGGAGATGCGTTGTTTAGTTTCTCTCTGAGCCTTGATCGCAAGCGGTGACTTGGTTTCCTGCAAAACAAACTTGAAATATCCTTTTCTACCATTTTATTTGTCTTAGTGGGTGTATTTGTGATAATTTATAATTATTATATTTCTTAGCTAATTTTCATACAATTGACGCATATTTTCTCTCTATTTGAATAAGGTAGCATAAATAACTTGTACTTCTACAAGTTATCAATGTTGTTAAGTTAATCCTACTCCTACTCCTACTCCTATCTATCAGACAATGCAATGAGAATATGCATGAAAGGTAGAGATGCAACCTTGACATGAAATAAATGTATGGGAAAATAGATAAAATGTGATGTTTTCATTGCAAAACTTAAGAGTGATCGCAAGGGCAACCCTAGTCAACGCAATCTAATGCGATCATGCAACACTCATACAATAGTCAACCACCTCTCGGTGCGAATGCTACGGCTTCTAATGCTAGAATGCATGCTATGTATGTGCAGAGGTGTCTATAGGGCCTACACATAAGCCTCTGATTCTTGTCTATGCGATGATACACAAACAAGGCGACCACATATCATCATTCCTATTCCTAGGGTGCATGCGATGTAGTGTTGACAAACAGAGCTTATCTCTAAGTCCTTATCTCTTACTTATGCCAATCTATTCTTGCTCTCTCGAGTCTAGATTCTAACCTAGCTCTCTCGAGTCATTAGGTTCTTTCTTTAGACTCTCTCTCGAGTAGCTCTAAAGGGGTGTTAGGCGCAACATAAGACAAGACAAATGCATGAACTTGGTTGACACAAGATTGTTACTATCCCTAGTGAATAACGCATACCTTGCTTAATGCATCCAACCACTTACCCTCTCGAGTAGTTGATTGTTATTGAATTCACTCATAGACAAGCAATGCATTAGCCCATAGATAGGCGTTGCAGTAGCTTCATACTAAGCAAATAAGATTACTCACATACTCGCGCAACGCATACCTCTCGGTAATTTGCTACATGCTTCATATCCCTAATCCACGTGACTAAGTATGCAATACCCAAGCAATCCCACTAAGTGTTGCAATGAAAGTAAAGATGCTAAGCAAGAAGATGGAGATGGAGTCGAAGGAATAAAGAAATGCATTGAAAACACATTGTATTAATTTCCTAATTCAAAATGTCATACAATACAATATAATCTCTGGATGATCGAATTTCAGCTCTTCGGCCTCTATTTATAGAGCTTGGGTTGCCAACAACATTAATTGGACTGCTCTGAGTCTGAGGTTTAACGCGTTAGTCCTTTTCTGAACCTCTGCCACTAACAGCGTGGTAGGTGAAATGTCAACATCAGTTTTGGATTTTCTCAAGGTAGATGCGTTGATGCGTTCATTCCACCTACCTTGCGTTGATCCCATTACAATGCATTGTCACGTAGCTGCAATCACTCAATGGTTGCATTCGGTTAACACTGCAACTCTACATGATGACCGCAATCGCTTGACGAGCACAACTCCCATGCGATGGACATATACGGCTAATTACCGCAACATCCATGTGTTGATAGATACATTTGCCTTGCGATGGAGTGTTTCTCCGCATGCAGTCATCTATGCGATGGTCTGGTTTCCACGTTTGTATTCATTTCCTACATTGGCTAAAATAATAGAACATTGAATGCATAATTAACTCAAAATAATGGGTTAGCTGAGATTCGACATGCTGATCGACGCAAGCTCATATTCTTGTGAATTCCTATCATGATCGACGCATATTCTGCCTAACAACCTTCATAATTCTAAGTAAAAGGCCTAAGATATCATGCATTTCTACATGTCATCACCAAGTTCAACCGAGCTTCCACACAACCTAGGGGAATCAGGAAAGGAGCAATGTCAGGTTGTGACATTGCGCAATGGAAAGATTGTGGAAGGAGAAAAGAAGGAGCTGAACAAATCAACTTCCATCGCAACTGAGCCTGAGATTGCGGCAACGCAAGAAGAAGAAAAAGAAAATGAAGCAGTAGAACCTGAGGTTGCGTCAACCTCAAAGTCAAATGAAACGGGAACCGTGAAAGTTTAGTTACCACCTTCCCTCAGAGGCTAAGGAAGAAGAAAAATGAAGAGGTACAATACCAACACTTCCTGTCTATGTTAAAATAATTACATGTTAATATTCCTTTTAGTGAAGAGATTGAGAAAATGCCTGCCTATGCCAAGTTTCTGAAGGACATGGTAACTAAAAAGAGAGGCGCTGGAAAATTTGCCACGGTGGCATTAACGCAAAGTTCCACATCTATTATCCCATCGAAGATAAGCGATCCTAGGAGCTTCACTATTCCTTGCTCCATAGGAGGACTCTATATTGGGCAAGCCCTGTGTGACTTGGGGGCCAACATAAATTTGATACCGCTGTCAATCTGTCGACAATTAAATATGGGGAAACTTGTGCCCACATCCGTGACTCTCCAATTGGCTGACAGATCTCTGGTTCATCCAAAGGGTAAGGTGAAGGACGTGCTGATCACGATTGATAAATTTATTTTGCCAGCTGACTTCATCATCCTAGATATCCCTAAGATTAATGGGCCGACAAGGATGTACCCATCATTTTGGGGTGACCTTTTCTATCAATGGGTCCGAGCTGAAATTGATGTGCACAAGGGAGAAATCACTTTGAGCATAAATGAACCGAAGCTCAAATTATAATAATTCGTGCCATGAAATTCTCGGATGAGGAAGATCTACAAGATTCTGACGATGACCTGAATTTGATTGAAGAAGAAAAATCTAATGAAGAGTGTGAAGAAGAGGATGCCAACGCATCCGTAGCTGCCTGCAATGCGATTGTAGCAAAAAACAAACAAAGAAGAAGGAACGATCGCAACGCAAGAAGAAGAGCCAAAAGAAGAAAGAAAAACAATTCAACCTTCCTTCGTGGAACCACTAACCCTTGAACTAAGAACCCTACCGACACATTTGAAGTATGTCATTTCTGGGGCGGATAAAAGATGCAAGTGATAATTTCCTCTGCGCTCAACGAAGATCAAGAGAATGCATTGATGAGCATTTCTAAAGAAACATGAGCGAGCAATTGGCTGGACGCTCGCTGACATCAAGAGAATTAGCCCCGCGTATTACATGCACCACATTCGTCTTGAGGACGACCATAAAGCAATCATAGACTAACCCTACGATGAAGGAGGTCGTCAAAAAGGAGATTATCAAGTGGCTGAATGCGGGCATTATCTATCCCATTGCAGATAGCGCATGGGTCAGCCCTATGCAATGTGTGATAAAAAAGGGCGGAATGATGGTAGTCCCCAATGAGAACAATGAATTAATACCGCAAAGAACCATCACCGGATGACCCATATGTATGGACTACCACAGATTGAATGCGTCACAAAGAAAGATCATTCCCTCTGCCATTCATTGATCAAATGCTAGACATCTAGCATGGAATGATTTTTACTGG
>NC_052354.1:52681878-52687889 GCF_009727055.1 Benincasa hispida
TTGGAGGTGACAAAACAAAGATCGACGCAATTGAAAAGCTTCCACTCCAAACCAGCGTGAAGGCTGTTTGAAGCTTCTTGAGGCATGCTGATTCTATTAGAAAATTTGTTAAAGACTTTTTCTAAGATTGCATGACCACTGAGTGCGTTGTTTAGAGGCGGACGGAAAGTTTGAATTTGACAACAATTGCCTTAATGCATTTTGAGTTTTAAAAGATGTGCTGATTACCGTGCCCATCTTGATTATGCCGAATTGGACACTGCCGTTCGAAATCATGTGCGACGCAAGCGGGTCTGCGATGGAAGCAAACATTAGCGCAAAAGAGAAAACTATTTTGCACCTCATCACATATGCGAGTAAAACTCTGAACCCTACTCAAATCAATTATACCACCATTGAAAAAGAAACTCCTGGCTGTGATTTTTGCGTTTGGAAAAATTTCGGGCATATTTATTGGGAACCAAGGTACTTATTCACACTGATCAATCGGTAATCAAATATTTTGATGACAAAGAAGGACACAAAGGTCGAGGTTGATTCAGATGGGTTCTCCTCCTTCAAGAATTTAATATCGAGATAATTGATCGAAAAGGGACAGAGAATCAAGTTGCGGATCACTTGTCTAGACTGAAAAATCCCGAGGTTGACCCGAAATGGAGTTGAAGTGAGTGCCTGTTGTTTCTGGACGAGCAAGCTGTTCCACATAGAAAGAATTGCTTGGTATTGCGGGACATTCGTTAATTAATTGGTTTGTGAAACAATTTCCTGAAGATTACACATACCATCAATAGAAGAAGCTCAAGCATGAATGCAAGGCATTATTTATTGGGATGAGCCAAATCTGTATAAAAAGAGGTGCAGACCAAAATCATTCGATTATGCATACCAAATACTGTCTCAACAACGGCATATTGTCACAATGCCACGATTCACCATATGGAGGGACTTTGGAGGACAACGTACTGCAGCCAAAGTTTTGCAAAGTGGATTCTTTTGGCCTTCATTATTTAAGGATGCTACTGACTACGCAATGAAATGTGATCGATATCAACGCACCGGTAGCATTTCATGGAAGAATGCAATGCCAATGAACATTATCTTGGAGCTGGAATTATTTGACATCTGGGGGATTGATTTCATGCGACCATTCTCTCCTTCGCATGACAAACATTATATCTTATTGGCTATTGATTACGTTTCCAAGTGGGTAGAGGCAATTGCATGCGCTGCAAGTGATGTGACAGTAGTCTCCCAGTTCCTCAAGAAAAATATTTTCACTCGTTTTGGCACTCCTCGTGCCATCATAAGTGATGAAGGATCACACTTTGTCAACCACAATATCCTCCACAAGGTGGCCACCACATACCATCCGCAAACAAATGGCCAGGTTGAAGTGTCCAATCGAGAAATTAAATTGATACTTGAGAAGGTAGTAAAACTTTCACGGAAGGATTGGGCAATGAAGCTTGATGATGCGTTGTGGGCATACCAGACTGCATTTAAAACACCTATAGGTATGTCCCCCTATGTGTTGGTATTTGGCACGGCGTATCATTTGCCTTTGGAGCTGGAGTAGAAAGCATTGTGGGCGGTCAAGAAACTGAATTTTGATTTGAAGAAAGCAAGGGAAGCGCGAAAACTGAAGGTGGTCGAGCTAGAAGAATGGAAAGTCAACGCATATGAGAATGCGAAGATTTACAAAGAGTGCACCAAGCACTGGCATGATAAACGCATATGCACTAGAAACCTCCAAATCGGGCACTGGCATGATAAACGCATATGCGCTAGAAACCTCCAAATCGGGCAAAAGGTCTTACTCTTCATTTCGATATTGCGGCTCTACCTAGGAAAATTAAAATCGCGCTGGTCTGGTCCCTTCATCATCAAAGCAATATTTCCACATGGTACGGTGGAGCTGATCACCGAGGATGGCAGTCGAACATTTAAAGTTAATGGACAATGGATAAAGGCATATTGTGGAGGATATTTCCAGCCAGACACAGTCTCCATAAAGTTGAAAAACCTGGACTATCCCTTACTCAACTCTTGAACAACTCTTCGTCATTTTACTATTATTAGTATTTCACTTATTTCTCTAAAAAAAGAAATTGTTGTTTTGTTTTAAAATCATTTGACCCTCTTTTTGTCTGTTTACAAGGATTAAGGCACAGGATTGCAAAGAAGCAAATGATCTCATTCCACCACCGCAATCCAAAGGAGCAAAGATCGCAGCAAGGATGGATGCATTAATACTCAATGCGGGCAACAACGCTAAATTTGGGGATGTACTCTTCCTTATCTTTATTTCAATTTTTGTGCTATTATATTGCATTTTACTTTTCAAAGTTTTATCACCGCACCCTCCTTGATTACTGCAATTATATCACAAGTAGATAACTTTAGTAGTTTACCGCACGTTGTTTCTTTCGTATATACTAGAGTCAACTTAAATCTTAAGATAGTCACCTCATGAAATATTTCTAGAAGTTAGGGGTTTGCTAGCTTTCTTTTTAAACTTCCTTTACAACGCATTCTATGACCATCGCATGACTTATTTTAATTTCTTTTGGCAATGAGGACATTGCCGTATTTTAAATTTGGGGGTGAGGTTTTTATTTTCGACCTTGCTATATATATATATATAAAATATAAATATTTGAGAATAACAATTCCACTGTCAACGCAATGGGAAACCCATGTTGATAAGAGTTAAGTTGTGAAAGGCACTTACCCGTAGTTGGATTTTCGCATGACACACATGGGGGCAAGCCAAAATGAAAGTAAGTCACCAGGATCAATGCATAAATCAATGACCGCAACTCCACTACCAAATTGGTATGAGTTTAGTCTCAGAAAGAGTGCATTATTCGTAGTTGGATGTCCGCATGACACACGTAGGGGCAAGCCAAAATGAAGGCAAGACACTCGGATTAGCGCAAGGTTAGAAAAAAAAAATAGCAATGAAGGAAATTTTTGTGCAAGGATAAATCATTTGACACCCTGGTGGAAAATTTTCTTTTTGAAATAAATCATGCGATGTTCCGGAATTTAGTAAAGTCTTTTTGAAAGTTAAGCTTGCAATCCCTAAGTCTTAGAAATATTTTAGGACGAGACTTGAATAAGACTTAAGGAAATTCTGGCATATAAGATTTGAACGAAGTATCCTTGAGAAATCTAGGGAAAGAACATTGCGGTTAACTTGCTAAAGGAATCTTTAGCTTATGCTTGAGGACAAACATTGTTTAAATTTGGTGTGATAACGGGCAGAAATGCACATTATCATAGTGCTAAGTTCTTAAATAATGTTGGATTGCGTTGATAGAATGTGTTAAATTACGTCCATTAAGCATAAATTCTATAATATTGCTGTCGCATGCGTCCAAAGAATTAGAGCAGTTGATCTTTATATTTTTGTGTAGAATATGCATTAATGCAATGCACAGATTGCGATCATAGGAATACATTGGCCGAGCGCAATTTCACCGCAAGATTTTGCATTGATCGTGCTCGCAAACATTTGTCCAAGAAGAATCATCGCAACTTGGTAAGTGTAACATGGTGGGCACATCCGGGTGAAAGGATAATTAAGAGCGATGGGACAGAAAGCTAACAGCAGTCGGATCCAAATTAAGTTGACAGCCAATAACGGTCACAAAGTACATTCAGCTTTATCGGTGACAATTATCCGACACATCAGTTAGGAATTAAAGCTGTCCCATCTGTACAACTGAGAGAGAGAAGCCGCCTTTCGCCATGAAAGCTCTATAAATACCAAGAGCATTCTTCAGAGAAGGGGTAAGCAGTCGATTACTTCATCACTGTACAAGTTCACGCTTCTGTCCATAGTTTTCTTCCATTTTATGGCGGACACGAGGAAGAAGGTGTACCGATAGATCGTTCCGACAAGCTTGGGAAAGCACCAGAAGCTCCAAGACAGAGAGAGGGCTGACGTCTGCGAAAGCGGGAACATTTGTAGATCAGAATAGAGATCAGTGTAAAAAGCCTCGGTCAGTAAGGAATTGCTACCAGGCTCTCTATCTTTATTTTCCATTATCATTTTATACTAAACTCAGTTATAAGAATAGAATGTCTTTCTCTATATCTGTTCACTCTCTGTTATTTAAGCATGAGTAGCTAAATTAGTTGAATGGGTTGAGAAGTAGTTACCTAGCATAACGAGGGAATCTTCATCTTTGCGATTATCTTGTTTATGTATGCTTCATTCGTCTATTAGAGATACTCGGGAGGGTAGTCTAAAGACAGAATATAGACTTGGGAAGGTCAGGTCAGAATCTAGGTTTGGAAGAACCAGATTAGAATGCATAAATAGAAGATAGGCACTTAGGAATTAGCACTATTTGTTATTAACGCATCGCATGCATCTTAGCAATAAGGTATGATTGTATGCGGTCACCTTGCTTTCATGCATTTTTCATCAACACATAGGACAAGAGTAGAGACTTAGGGATAAGCTCTATGGACATTTTGTATTCAACACATGCGTCCTAGACTTAGGAGCATCACATTTACATTGGGAAATAACTTGTTGTGCATGGTTGTAACATGATCGCAAGGTTTGACACATTCCCGAGTAACGCTAGCAAAAAGACCTTCTCAACCCGTTCATCGTATACTCATTGCATCTATCAACGCCACTATCTTTTTCAAATCCATTGCCTTTATTTACTTCTTTTTAATCAATGCAACAACACATCCAAAACTTATTATTTACTTGGTTACCACAAAGTGTCATAAATATTACTAACATAACTATTTTCACAAGTCCTTGTGTTCGACCTTGGACTTACCAGGAAACCCAGGGGAATTTACACTTGAATTCCATTGGGGAAACTTGAGTGCATAACAAAATCCATCAACGCATATCATTCATATTTCCATTCAATAAAATAACGCATCACTAGACGAATGGAGAACTCAAGCATATGAAAATGCCAAGATCTACAAGGAGATGCGAGAAAAATCTCCAAGTTGGATAGAAGGTCTTGTTATACAATTTTCGACTACGACTTTTTCCTGGAAAATTAAAGTCACGATGGTCTGGTCCATTTATAATCAAATAGGTATTCCCGCATGGAGCGGTTGAGTTATCCAATGAGGACGTGACCAACGCATTCAAAGTCAACGGGCAAAGAGTCAAGATATATCACAGAGGAGACTTGCATCGCGAGAAAACCTTCGTGGACTTGAGGAATTCCTGACTAAAGAAGAAGTGGGCAGTCCCTGCGCAATTATGTGATTCAAACTCATCAGGGACGCAATCTTTTTGAAGTATCCTTTTAATATCGTCATTTCATGAACTCACTCTACCTTTTTATATCCTTTTTACACCACCATTCAAAAAAAAAAAAAAATTCAACTCTGTCTTTTATATTTTTAACCCTTTCGATTTTTTTAGCAACGATCATGGGAAACAATTGCGGTGGAGCTATGCGATAACCGAAAAACGCAACCAGTCTGTTCAACCCATCGCAATCGAAGAAATCAGCTCGCCACAAAGAAGGATGCGATCACAGATGATGCGCGCAACATAGCAAATTTGGGGGTTGTATCTTTCTTTGACTTTGTTTATTCCAAAATTTTCATTCTCGCATCTCATTTTTAACTTTGATAATTTTATCATCGCATCCTCTTTAATTAGCGCAATCATTAAATATAGATTACTCTAGTTAGTCACTGCATCTTTTTTTTTCCATACCAATTATGATTTCAATGATGAAACGCATGCCTCTATTTCTCATTGCTTGTACTAGAATCAACTTAATTTTAGGACAGTCAATTCATGAAATATTTCTAGAAGTTAGTGGTCCACCAACTTTATTTCAAACTAACTTTTACAAAACTTCCTAAGAGCATCGCATGAATTCTTTTAGTCTATCAGCAATGAGGACATTACTGTGTTTAAATCAGCAATGAGGACATCAGCAATAATAATAATAATAATAATAATAATAATAATAATAATAATAATAATAATAATAATAATAATAATA
>NC_052354.1:52687909-52771531 GCF_009727055.1 Benincasa hispida
ATAATAATAATAATAATAATAATAATAATAATAATAATAATAATAATAATAATAATAATAATAATAATAATAATAATAATAATAATAAATATACAAAATCGTGCAGAAATGCACGTTATTACAATGCAAAGATATAAAATAATGTGGGAATGCGACGGTAAAAATATACAAAATCGTGTCCAAAAGCATTAAGTTGAGAATATTGCGATCGCATGCGCCCATCGCATTAAAGCAGCTAATTTACTTATTTTGTACAGGAAAATGCGTTGGCGCAAAGCAAATTGTGATCCAAGGAATTCGGCGACCGCGTGCACTAAAAGATTGCGACCGCAAAGCCATGTGATCGTATGCACTTGCGAAGATTTGCTCAAGAAGATGGCCGCATAAAGACGACGCATCAAGGTGAAAGCATAATAAATCATGATGGGATGGAAATCTGATGACGGTTGAATCCAAATTTAGTTGATAAGTCGTTAACGACACACTGTAGCAAGTACATCCAACTTTTCGATGATCATTAATCGACGCATCAAACAGAAGAATTAATGACCGCCCATCATTGCAATCATTTGAGAGAAAAGCTTCTTCACCTTGAACTCTATAAATACCAAAGGCCACCATCATTAAAGGAGTTCGAATTCTACATAGTTCGCCATATACATAGAAAATATAATATACAATTAGTTAGCTGTTAGTCTGTAGTTGTTCATACACTTAGAGGTGGAGGTGAGCGAAGAGAAGAAGATGTCGAGAGATCATTCCTGGTTAGCTCGAGAGACTACTGGGAAGTGCTGAAAAAAGAGAGAGGGCCGACACTTGCGAAAGCAAGAATATTCTTCTGGACAGAGTTGAGTAAAAAGACAGTGTAAAAGACCTCGGGAAGCAAGACATTGCTACGGGCTTCTTATCCCTACTTTCCATTGTTGTTTCATATTCTGACTTTATTTATAAAATGGAATTTGCATCTCAACATCTGTT
The DNA here is from genome assembly GCF_009727055.1 of Benincasa hispida. Lineage (NCBI taxonomy): Eukaryota > Viridiplantae > Streptophyta > Magnoliopsida > Cucurbitales > Cucurbitaceae > Benincasa > Benincasa hispida. The sequence goes on from NC_052354.1 coordinate 52,688,888, forward strand.
TAATCTCTTCACATTTCACATGAGTAGCTAAATTTCTAAATGGGTTGAGAAGCACTTAGCTAGCATGACTTAAGATCTTCACTTTATGCGATCATCTTGTCTTATGTATGCGTCCTTCATCCTTTACAGATACTTGAGAGAGTAGTCTAAAGAAAGAACCTAGAGTTGAGAGAGTTAGGTTAGAATCTAGGCTTGAGAGAGTCAGATTAGAACCGCATAAGCAAGAGATAGAAACTTAGAGATAAATTCTATTTTCTATTATGCATCGCATGCACCCTAGAAATAGGATATGATAGTATACGGTCACCTTGTGTATGTGTGTGTCATTCATCATCGCATAGACAAGAATAGAGGCTTAGACATAAGTCCTATCGACATTATCGTATACATCACATGCGTCCTAGAATTAGGAACTATGACATTTGCATTGAGAGATGACATGTTGTTGTGTGTGTATAGCATGATCGCATAACTTGAACGCAATCTTGGGAAGTGTTAGCTAAATCCCTTCTCAACCCGTTCCCCGTACTCATTGTAACTTTCACTGTCATCAACTCTTTACTCAATTCTGCCGCATAGGATCTATACTTAAAACAACACATCAACCACTTATTTATTTTTGTCACCGTAAAGGAATAAAAAATTTACTAACTCATAAGTATCTCAGTAGTCCCTGTGTTCGACCCTGGACTTACTAGGAAACCTAGTAAGATTTATACTTGGGTTTTACTAGTAAAACTTGCATGTGTAATGCACAAACCACCATCGCAATTATACACCATTATTTTATCACATTCACAATGCATCAAGTTTTGGCGCCGTTGCCAGAGACTACGACATTACATATTGCACTAACATTAACTTTTTTATTTTCTTTGCAGCTTTCAACCTCTGTGCACTGCCTCTCCTTTGGTAAGGGAAGAAGCAGGCGTCGTATGAGCGAAGGACAAGTTTCTGAGCCCAACAATGACCCAGAGATTGAAAGAACGTTCAGAAGAAGAAGAAGAAACAACCGCCGACAACAACAAGAGAGAAATCCCAACATGGCGGAACAACCGGAAGACAGAGCAACAAACGCAAACAATATCATGGCAAACCCCATTCTCTTGGGGAATGACCGCAATAGGCCCTGTTACTCGCATAATGTAATGGGATGCGATGATATGCAATACTACTTCTAGATGTATGTGTTATTAATGGAATGCTTGTAGTATGCTATACGTTGTCACAAATTTCCTTGCGTTGAAACCAAGTATAATTCCACCGCAAGTTTCTTGGAGTGATCCGAGGTCGAACACAGGGATTGCGTAGTTAATGCATTACATTCGTGATATATGCGACCGAGGGTTTTTCAATTAATAAAAAGTGTATGTGTACAGGTATTTAAAATTGCGATAAAGTAAATGCGGTAAAGTAAAGTTGCGATAATAGAATAAAATGTGATGAAAGTAAACCTAAGCTATTATGATACAAGATACAGGATACTAATACATGATACTGAGATTGAGACTGACTGTGAAGATTATACAAAGGGTCATGTTATGCGGTGGCAAGTCTTTATGTATGAAACAGAAATAGAAAGGGTAATTAATATAAACATCGCAAGTTCATTAATTGCATTAAAGATTTAACTATGGTTTCGCTTGCCCTTGGCGTACACCTCTCGGTGATCGGCTGTGTTCCCACATCTGTGAAACAGGGATGAACGAATGAACACAAGGTTGCTTCCATCTCTGGAAGTACTTCTCGCTTTAGTTAAAACATTCTTCTAACATTCTCTCGATAGGCAGAATGGCATCTTCACTTTTGTTGTCATAGATGAAGATGCCGTTTAGCATGCTTTAGCTAAACATATTTATTTCTTTAGCACAGATTAATTTACTTGTTTAATTCATTCTAATTACCAAGGGATTAAGAAAACATCATGGAGAAAGCAATTAATGGAGGAACGGGAATAGACAGAAAGATGGAGATGAAAATGATCATGACATTCAATACTAATATTTAGCATCTGATACATGGTGCGAATGATAGAGATTAAGAAGATGAATACAATTGATGATAAGAGATAGAAACAAATACAGAAGAGTGCCAACGTCTTGACACAGATCTGGATGGTGGATTTGCTTGCCGGCGAATGGAGTGAATGGAAGGAAAAGCTTCCCTCTCAGGCTTGTTCGTCCGGTAGGAGTGACCTTGGTACAGAGCTTCACGACGGGGATTGAAAGGATTTGTCCTGAGACTCACCTCTCGGCCTTGTCTCTTAAATCTTCCTGGATCTTTTCCGATCAGCACTCAGACTAGTCTCTTTCTCAATATACAAATATCAAAATATGCCTGTATCAAGTATATTTTCCAATAGAATTTCAGAGGCTATTTATAGGCTCAGCTTTGATTCTCTGTAGTGTGGACCCCACTTTATTGTTTTGGCAGCTCCAAAAATGGTGGAATGAATATTCCTTCTGTTACGCAATCAATCCCGTCAGAAATGCACAACGGTCAGTTGTACACGTGTTTGAAACCTCCGCAATTGCGTTGCTCTTTTGCATCTTTGATCGTTTGTCCGCATGCGGTGTTATTTTTTATTACCACATGCGGTTGAAGTTGCATTGATCGCAAAGCTCTTGATCGATTATCGCATGCGTCGTTATTGCATTGATCGTCTATTCATTCCTGAATGATGGGCGCAATGCGACGTAGATGCGTTGTTCTTTTTCTCTTGAGCCATGAACGCATACGGTGACTTGATTTCCTGCAAAACAGACTTGAAATATTCTTTTCTACCATCACAATGGTGTCAGTGGGTATATTGATGACAATTTATAATTCTTGCATTTCTTAGCCAATTTTCATACAATTAATGCAACTTTTCTCTCTTTTAACCGCAATATCTAAATAAAGCAGTATAAATAACTTGTATTTCTACAAGTTATCACACCCCCAAATTTAGATATATGCTTGTCCTCAAGCATATCTTCTACTAAGGCACTAATGCTCAATTCCTATCCTAAATTTTGCGTCAATTGGTTGCTCCGGATGCTCCAATTAGGCACATTACTTAACAACGCAATTTGCTTCTATCCTTGCTAATTCATAACAAAGCCCTACTTTATTCTTCTATACTACAAATTTCTGCTTAAAAATGCTTTTCTAGTTTTAAAAAGAATGTTTACCTCTTCTTGTAAAAACAACTTGATGCGTTCAGATGCAGTGGTCAAACTTTGTGTCATTTATTAGAGACTGTTGATCATGGTTACACCCTTCGTTTTGGCTTGTTCCCACGGGTGTCATGCGAACATCCAACTACGGTTGTGTGCCAATCTCAACTTTAACTCATGAATTTCAGAGGAGTTGTCTCTTGCATTCTTTTATTTTTCTTTTGCATTTTTTTTTCATATTGCGTCGTTCTTGGAAACCCACCATCGTTTTGGGTTGCTCCTATGGGTGTCATGCGAACATCTAACTACGAGCAGACTCCTTTCACAACTTAACTCTTATCAGGTTGGGAATTTTTTTTAGGCTTCCCTTGCGTTGACATTAGAGTTTATATGATATATTTTTTTAGATGAAAAATGAATGCATTTTTCTTAATGACCGCATACTCTTAATCTCATCTGCTTAGACCTTCCCCACCCCCAAATTTAGAGATGCGCAAGGTCTTCATTGCGTTGTTTGGACAGAATAGACAAACACTTAGACAAAATTTCAAAAAGAAGGTTTGAGCAGAATTTTGAAAGGTAAAAGGTAAAGCATTGCTAAGCTATGAAGTAACTAAGTGTTAGTTAAAAATTACAAAGTGTGGGAAATGTTTCTAAGTAAATGCATATTATACATCATGGCAGCGCAATAAATAACGCAAAAAGAAAGATTTAAGAATATCGCATAGTTTGACAAAGGATGATAAAGAAGAGGCACAGGCATATAGAGTGAATTGCTACTCATTTGTATTGAAAATTAACTAAGTATACAAGTAATTACAAATAATGCAATATAAAAAATTTTTCCTGTATAAAGAATCAAAGAATTTAGTTAAAAAATGAATAATCTTAATTCGCAGTTATCTTTCGAATTTGATTCAGACGGGTGCACGATTAAAATTTAACACCGCGCTTCTATGAATGCAAATACATTTTTTGTTGAGGACGGGCAACATCACATGCATTCCCGTAACACACCCCTTAATTAAACGCATTTCTGGAGGACGGGCGCATGGTATTTCTACCAGTGTAACACTACCTCGACATTGTGCATTTTTGCTAAGGACGGGCAAGGAACACCTACGCGCCCAACACACTGTTACGACATAAATTTTAGTCTTTATTCTAAGCACACGCACTATGATATAATGCAAGAATGAAATGCGATGATGCCATAAACTTGATGTGCATAAAATTTATCTTCTTATGTCATACAACGCTTAAGATGCGGTGATTCTAAATAGGCATATGGATTGTGATGAATGATGGATCACAAGCTCATGTTACCATAAACTCAATGACTTGGAATGGAAATGGAATGTGAATGTTGTGTTATGCTTATTCAGACACCCTTTATTTATGCGATACTACTTTTAGATATGCGTTATTTATGAGAATCCTGTAGTATACTATGCATTGTCACAAGTTTCCTTGCGTTGGAACCAAGTATAACTCCACCGCAAGTTTCTTGGTGTGATCTAAGATCGAACATAGGGATTGTTTTAGGTTAATTGCATTATATTTGTGATATATGTGATCAGAGGTTTTTCAATTTAATAAAATGTGGTTTGTACATGTATTTAAAAATGCAAAAAAGTAAATTGTGCAGTAATGTAAAGATAAGCAATAAAAAATGAGATAATAAAGTAAATTGCGTTAAAAGTAAAGTGCGATAAAATAAACCTAAGCTATGATGATACAAGATACAGGTTACCTGATACAAGATACCGAGGTTGAGACTGACTGTGAAGAATATACAAAGATTGTGTTATGCGGTGGTAAGGCTTATGTGCGAAGCAGAAAGAGAAAGGATAATGAATATAAACATCGCAAGTTCCTTAATTGCGTTAAAGATATAAGTATGGTTCCACTTTCCCTTGGCGTACACCTCTCGGTGATCGGCCGCGTTTCCCACATCTCTATGGTGAAACAGGGACGAATGTAGTGAACACAAGGTTGCTTCCATCTCTGGAAGTACTTCTCGCTTTAGTTAACGCATTCTTTTAACCTTCTCTCGACAGATCAGAATGACATCTTCACGTCTGCTCTCACAGGTGAAGATGCCGTCTAGCAAGCTTGAGCTAAACATCTTTATTTCTTTAGCACAGGTTAAGTTACTTGTTTAATTCATATTAATTACCAACGGATTAAGAAAAGATCATGGAGAAAGCGATTAATGGAGGAACGAAAATAGATGGAAATTTGGAAATGAGAATGATCATGACAATTAATTATAAAATCAAGCGTCTGATACATGGTTGTGAATGATTTAGACTAAGAAGATGAAGTACAATTGATGAATAAGAGTTAGAAACAAATACAGAAGAGTGCCAATGTCTTGACACCGATCTGGATGGAGAGATTGCTTGTCTGCGTAGATGGAGTGAATGGAAGGACGAGCTTTCCTCTCAAGCTTGCTTAACCGGTAGAGTTGATCTAGATATAGGGCTTCACGGTAGGGATTTGGAATGATTCGCCCTGAGACTCACCTCTCGGCCTTGTCACTTTTCTTCCTGGATCTTCTCTGATCAGCACTCAGATTAGCCTCTCTCTCAATAGCCTCGTATCAATTATCACCCGTATCAAGTATATTTTTCAGTGAATTCTTTGAGGGTATTTATAGATGAATGCTTTGACTCTCTGACTTGTGGTCCCCACTTTATTGTTATAGAAATTCCAAAAATGGTTGAATAAATATTCCTTCTGTTATGCAATCAATCCGTTGAAAATGCACAACTACACGTGTCAAAATCCTCCGCAATTGCGTTGCTAATTTGCATCTTTCGATCGTGTGCTCGCATGCGGTCTTGTTTTTATTACCACATGCGATTGAAGTTTAACTCTGGATCGATTGTCGCATGCGTCGTTATTGCGTTGATTGTCTATTCATTCCTAAATGATGGGCGCAATGCGACGTAGATGCGTTAATCTTTTTCTCTTGAGCCATGAACGCATACGGTGATTGGATTTCCTGCAAAACAGACTTGAAATATTCTTTTCTACTATCGCAATGGTGTTAGTGGGTGTATTGACGACAATTTATAATTATTGTATTTCTTAACCAATTTCCATACAATTGACGCAACTTTCCTCTCTTTTAACCGCAATATCTAAATAAAGCAGTATAAATAACTTGTATTTCTACAAGTTATCACACCCTCAAATTTAGATATATGTTTGTCCTCAAGCATATCTTCGACTAAGGCAATAAAGCTCAATTCCTATCCTATATTTTTGCGTTGATTGGTTGCTTCGAATGCTCCACTTAGGCACATTACTTGACAACGGAATCTCCTTCTATCCTTGCTAAGTCGTATCAAAGCCCTACTTTATTCTTCTATACTACAAATTTCTACTCAAAAATGCTTTTCTAGTTTCAAAAAGAATGTTTACCTCTTCTTTATCAAAACAACTTGATGCATCTGTATGCAGAGGTCGAACTTTTGCGTCATTTATTAGAGACTGTTGATCATGGTTACACCGTTTGTTTTGGCTTGCTCCCATGGGTGTCATGCGAACATCCAACTACGAGCAGGTTCCTTTCACAACTTACTCATATCAGGTTGAGAATGTTTTTGAGTTTTCCCTTGCACTGACATTGGAGTTTTGTATGAAAATTTTATTGATTTTTTTTTAGAAATGAAAAATGAACGCATTTTTCTTAATGATCGCATAATCTTGATCTCATTTGCTCAGACCTTCTCCACCCCCAAATTTAGAGATGCGCAAGGTTCTCATTGTGTTGTTTAGATAGAATAGACAAACACTTAGAAAAAATTTCAAAAAGAAGGTTTGAGCAGATTTTTGAAGGGCAAAAGATAAAGTATTGCTAAGCTACGAATTAACTAAGTATTAGTTAGAATTTACAAAGTGTAGGAAATTTTTCTAAGTGAATGCATATTATTCATCAGGGCAGCGCAATGAATAACGCAAAAGTAAAGATTAAGAATATCGCAAATATTGACAAAGGATGATAAAGAAAAAAGGCACAAGCAAAAAGAAAGAATTGCTACTTAATTGTATTGAATATTAACTAAGTATACAAATAATTAAAAATTAGCGCAATACAAAAATTGTTGGCCTATACAAAGAATCAAAGAATTTCGTTAACTTAGAAAAATAATGAATTGAATAAAAATATAGAATGGCCGCCTAAAAATGTAAAGATTATTGTTGACGAGCAGGAGGGTCTGAAGGAGGGTTTTGAGGTGGTACTGAAGGAGCTTCTTCAAAATTCAAGTGTTGCCTGAGATGCAGAGGCATCATGGGACCATGAAGATATGCTGTGAGAAAATTAAAGTACTCATGGTTGTGCTCTGTAATCTATCTTTGGTGGCGATGGACCTTATAAATGTTGCGCTTAATATTGATCAACACCTCCCTTGATGTAGCAGCACTGCGCTGTATATCGTCGACTTGATCCATTACCACATCAAATCTCTAGTTGAAGAAAGCTTGTTGCTGAGTGACGAGTTGTTGTTGTTGTTGGGAGAAGAGGGACCGCATTTCTGCTAACTCAATAGCCAAGGAGGCGACAGTGGGTGGTGCCTGCGATGTCTCGCTAGCAACGTTTTGGGGTTGGGCAGAGGTGCCTTCACCCAAATCGTGTGGGTCATCAATATGCGGCGGTGGAAGTGAATGTTGCGGTGATGATGCTAAAGGTGAGGATGGGGTTACTGGATATGCGGTTGGAGAATTTGGGGCAAGAAGAAGGTTGATAAAGTGTTTAGAAACGGAAGAAGAAGAAGGTTGTGCGGGAGGGCTTGGAGGGTTTGGAGGGCGGATTACTAAGGGTAAAGGGTCCAAAGGTTCTGTCTCTTGCGATGGTAATTCCTGGACCTTTTCTTTTCCCTTATCATCTCTGCGCTGTCTCTTTGGCCTGAATTCTTGCGGCGTATTGAGATCGATTGCGGGCCTCTTTAAAGGTAACTCTGGGCAATGTAGGGAGTCTTTGAGGAGCAACCTCAGGATTTTGATATTGATGAAGCCGTGGACTTGTGCATGGGCTCTTCCTCAATGCCTATGCCCATTGACAGGCACAGACTTGAGATAATCCATGGAAAGAAGTATTGTCCTCTAATGTGCCCCACAAAGCCTCGAATTTGACTTGCGATCAACCGACCTACATCGATTGGAATGTCGCGCGCAATGCAATATGCGGCCATAACTCAATCCCTTAAAATTGTCTTGTCATGGGAAGTTGGGATCAGCCGCTTTGTAACCAAATAAACCCAAAGCCTTGCCTCTGGAAGAAGAGTCTTGGATGCCAGGGTCTTGATGCCTTTTAAAGAAACCGACCACTTAGTGCCCGGTTGCGTTAATACTCGTAGCGCGTCTTCCATCTATTCTTCAGTGGGATCATCAATGATTTTGTTGCCTAGCGTATCCGGGTTATCCTTCATTTGGTATAGTTCATTGATGTCCCTTGCGCTGAAAGACATCATTCGCCCTTTTATGGTCACCACATCCTTGGTGCCATGTAGCTGTCCATGGTAGAAGTCGCGCACTACCTTTGGAACAACAATGGCTGGGCACTGGCAAAATGTGTCCCAATCATGCTCCACGATCACACTTATGATCAGATCTTGTAGTGGCATTGGCGTAGGGAAAAAGCCCATCTCCATCAACAAGTCATCGTTCTCTTTCTTTCTTGATGGACACACATTTGCCAATGCAAGCTTGCTGCTTTCTGCGACCGCTTTGCCCTTTCCCCTGGCCAATGCAAGACAAGATTGTTGCCTTTGTTTTCTTTCCCATTCCTTGTGTTATTCCTCCTTCTATCGTTCAGCAAGTTCCTTGCCCTTCTTCTTAATTAAGTGTTGCCTGTTGGCTTCGCGCTTCCTCTTCTTTTCTTCTCTCATTCTCTTTTCAAGAAGACAAAAGAAGAAAGGAAAATGAGAGAAGAGAAGGAGAGGAAGGGCGAAGCCAGCAAACAATGCTTAATTAAGAAGAAAGGAAAGGAACTTTCCAAAATAGAGAAGAAGGAACAACGCAAGGAACAGGAAAGAAAACAAAGGCAACAATCCTGCCTTGCGTTGGAACCAAGTATAACTCCACCGCAAGTTTCTTAGTGTGATCCGAGATCAAACACAGGGATTGTTTTAGGTTAATTGCGTTATATTTGTGATATATGCGACAGGGGTTTTTCAATTTAATAAAATGTGGTTTGTACATGTATTTAAAAATGCGATAAAGTAAATTGTGCAGTAAAGTAAAGATAAGTGATAAAAAATGTGATAATAAAGTAAATTGCGTTAAAAGTAAAGTGCGATAAAATAAACCTAAGCGATGATGATACAAGATACAAGTTACATGATACAAGATACCGAGGTTGATACTAACTATGAAGAATATACAAAGATCGTGTTATACGGTGGCAAGGCTTATGTGCGAAGCAGAAAGAGAAAGGATAATGAATATAAACATCGCAAGTTCCTTAATTGCGTTAAAGATATAAGTATGGTTCCACTTTTCCTTGGCGTACACCTCTCGGTGATCGGCCGCGTTTCCCACATCTCTGTGGTGAAACAGGGATGAACGTAGTGAACGCAAGGGTTGCCTTCCATCTCTGGAAGTACTTCTCGCTTTAGTTAACGCATTCTTTTAACCTTTATTTGACAGATGGAATGGCATCTTCACTTCTGCTCTCACAGGTGAAGATGTCGTCTAGCATGCTTTAGCTAAACATCTTTATTTTTTTAGCACAGGTTAAGTTACTTGTTTAATTCATATTAATTACCAAGGGATTAAGAAAACATCGTGGAGAAGCGGATTAATGGAGGAACGGAAATAGATAGAAATGTGGAAATGAGAATGATCATGACAATTAATTATAAAATCAAGCATCTGATACATGGTTATGAATGATTTAGACTAAGAAGATGAAGTACAATTGATGAATAAGAGTTAGAAACAGATACAGAAGAGTGTCAAGACATTGACACTGATCTAGATGGAGAGGTTGCTTGCCGGCGTAGATGGAGTGAATGGAAGGATGAGCTTCCCTCTTAGGCTTGCTCAACCGGTAGAGTTGATCTAGGTATAGAGCTTCATAGTGAGGATTTGGAATGATTCGCCCTGAGACTCACCTCTCGGCCTTGTCCCTTTTCTTCCTGGATCTTCTCTGATCAGCACTCAGATTAGCCTCTCTCTCAATAGCCTCGTATCAATTATCCCCCGTATCAAGTATATTTTTCAAGTGAATTCTTTGAGGGTATTTATAGATGAATGCTTTGACTCTCTAACTTGTAATCCCCACTTTATTGTTATGGAAATTTTGAAAATGGTGGAATAAATATTCCTTCTGTTATGCAATCAGTCCGTCGAAAATGCACAACGATTAGTTGTACACGTGTCAAAATCCTCCGCAATTGCATTGCTTATTTGCATCTTTCGATCGTGTGCTCGCATGCGGTGTTGTTTTTATTACCGCATGTGGTTGAATTTTAGCTCTGGATCGATTGTCGCATGCACCGTTATTGCGTTGATCATCAATTCATTCCTGAATGATGGGCGCAATGCGACGTAGATACGTTAATCTTTTTCTCTGGATTTCCTGCAAAACAGACTTGAAAATATTCTTTTCTACCATCGCAATGGTGTTAATGGGTGTATTGACGATAATTTATAATTCTTGTATTTCTTAACCAATTTCCATATAATTGACACAGCTTTCCTCTCTTTTAACTGTAATATCTAAATAAAGCAGTATAAATAACTTATATTTCTACAAGTTATCACACACCCCTCAACGCAATGCATTTGGGTGTAATGGACGCAAAGTGTTTCTATTATTAAGAAATGCACTCATCATCGCGTTACACACCAAATTTTATTTTTATTTTTTTTAATTGATCAATAATGCAAGTCGAAAAGATTTTTGCGATTTGCAACATTTCATCCATTCATTCACATAAATTTAAGAACGACGCTACTAATGCCTACGAATTAAAGGAATTAAACATGACATGGAAAGATACTAATGAATTAAATTAAAGGAAAATACAGAAAGCAGTAAAGGCTAATTCTAAGAAGCATTCAATAACGCGATTTAGAAAGCAGTAAAGAAAGTAATAAAGAAAGCAAGTAAACATAGGTAGGGATGTTGATTGGAGAAAGTTTTCAAAATTACCACATTAGCATCCTCCACAAGCGGTTAATCCTGCTTGCCCAAGTCAATGGTATCCATGCGTCGATCCATATCGCCCCCGTAGTAAGGCTTAATCCATTGACCATTAACTTTAAATGCGTTGTTTTCGTCTTCAGTTGTTAGTTCCACCGCTCCGTGGGGAAAGATAGTCTTGATTCGGAATGGTCCAGACCAGCAGGACTTCAACTTCCCTGGAAACAATTACAAACGTGCATTAAACAATAATACCTATTAACCTTAGACGAATGTCCAGTTGTTTATGCAGTTGTGATGCCACTTTTTGGTTTTTCCCTTATAGATCTTGGCATTTTCGTAGGCGTCCCTTCACCATTCGACAGCTGATTCAGTTGCAGCTTCCGGACTTTCCCCGCACTTGCTAAATCAAATTTCAGCTTCTTGCATGCCCTCATCACCTTATGTTCCAACTCGAGTGGCAAATGGCAAGCTTTTCCAAAGACCAGGGCATATGGGGACATGCCAATTGAAGTTTTATAGGAAGTTCTGTATGCCCATAGTGCTTCATCAAGCTAGGGTGACCAATCCTTCCTGGAGGTATTGACTACATTCTCCAAGATAGTTTTGATCTATCGGTTAAAAATCTCTACCTGCCTATTAGTCTGTGGGTGATAAGCGGTTGCAACTCTATGGCTAACGTTAAATTTATTCAACAGGTTGGTGATTATGCAGTTGATGAAGTGAGAGCCCTCATTGCTGATTAAGGCCCATGGTGTCTTTTATCAAGCAAAGATATTCTTCTTGAGAAACTTCGCCACTATGGCCGCATCATTCTTGGCACATGCGATGGCCTCAACCCATTTTGATATGTAATCAACCACGACTAGAATGTAGTGATGACCTTTTAATAGTAGAAATGGGCCCATAAAGTCGATTCCCCATACATCAAATAATTCAACTTCTAAGATTGACATCAACGACATTTCATTTCTTTTAGACATATTCCCCGTTCTCTAGCATCTGTCGCACTGAACAATGTGGGCATGGGCATCCTCAAATCTAACGTTCTAAGATCTAGATGCTTGTTTTAGCCCATAAATGGACCTATTAAGCTTGCAAACTCTTTGCTCTTGATTTGGAACTACAAACTCCTCTATTGAGTCATATAGATGGGCTCCTCAAGATTACCATTAAGAAAGGCAGTCTTGAGTCCATTTTCTATATTTCATAATCATAAAATGTGGCTATGGATAGGAGAATCCTAATAAACTTTAGCATGACAACAAATGAGAAAGTTTCCTTATAGTCAACTCCCTCAACCTGGGTATAACCCTTTGCCACGAGTCTAGCCTTAAAGGTTTGCACCTTTCCCTCTACACCTCTCTTTCACTTATAGACCCACTTACACCTAATAGGTCTTACCCCATAAGGTGGATCAACAAGCTCCCAGACATTATTGAAGTACATAGACTCCATTTCCTGGTTCATGGCCTTAACCCATTCATCTTTGTTAACATCCTCCATTGCTTTCTTAAAAGACAAAAGATCCTCGACCCTATCATTTGTAATGACGTTTTGGGCTTTAGTCAAACCCATGTAGCGATCCGGTGGGTTCATAACCATCCCACTACGTCGAGGCAGTCTCAACTCTTGAGCTGGTTGACTAGACGTTCCGACCTTAACAACTCTTGTTGATCTGTCAGCTTGTTCAACAACTCTTGTTGAACCCTCAGTAGTCTCAGTCTCATTAGAGATCTCACGTAAAACAAGCTTACTTCGTGGCTTATGATCCCTCATGTGATCTTCTTCCAAGAAGATAGCATTAGTGGAAAGAAACACTTTGTTCTCACATGGATCATAGAAGTATCCTCCTCTCGTTTCCTTGGGGTAACCTAAAAATAGGCAAACCTTCGAACGTGGTTCTAACTTCTTTGGGTAAGTCGCTAGCACATGTGCCAGATAGCCCCAAATTCTGAAGTGGTGTAAACTACTTTTACGGACTCTTCATAACTCAAAAGGTGTTTCAGAAACACTTTCAAGGGAACGTTGTTTAGGATATAACATGCAGTCTACACTGCATAACCCCAAAACGAGTCGGGAAGATGAGCATAACTCATCATAGATCGAACCATGTCCAACAAGGTCCTGTTTTTCCTTTCTGATACACCATTCTGCTAAGGTATACCAGGGGTCGAGAGTTGGGACGCAATCCCATGTTCTATCATATAGTTATAGAATTGGAGGTCCATATACTCTCCACCACGATCAGATCGTAGTGTTTTTATCTTCTTACCTAACAAGTTTTCAACTACATCCTTATACTCCTTGAACTTGTCAAGGACTTCAGACTTACATTGCATTAGGAAAAGATACCTAAACCTTGAATAATCATCTATGAAAGAGAAGAAATATTCATACCCACCTCAAGCTCTAACATTCATCGGACCACAGAGGTCTGAATGTACAAGTTCCAAGGCTTCCTTGGCTATGTAACCTTTTCCAGTAAAAGGTCATTTGTTCATCTTGCCTTCGAGGCATGATTCACATACCAGAAAGGAGTTTTCTTCTAAACTCTTTAGAAGTTCACTTTTCACCAACTTCTCAATCCTATTGAGGTTGATGTGACCTAACCTAAGATGACAAAGATGGGCGTTTTCCTTTGGAGAAACGTTTGGTCTTTTAGTTGTTGTTACTGTACTAAACATTTCAGTGTTAAACAAGGCTTTTATGACTAATGGCCTTAGTACGTTATTTTCCATTGAACCATAACCAATCTCCATTCCATTCTTGAAAATAAACACTTTATTCTCAGAAAAGGTGACGGTGTAGCCTTGTTCAATGAGACAAGAAGCCGAGATTAAGTTCCTCTTAATATGAGGAACTACAAAAACATTATCCAGTAATAGATAACGTTTCTTGTCAACAAATAACTTCAGCCTGCCTACAGCAATAGCTGAAATAACCTTACCAGTACCAACTCGAAGAGTCATCTCTCCCTGTGGCAACGTTTTCCAGAAACTGAATCCTTGGTAAGAGAAACTGACATGATTAGTAGCACCTGAATCAAAGATCCAAGCAGAATCATCATTCTCTACCAAACATGTCTCCAAGACCAATAAATCATATTTAATGTCTTGTCTCCTCTTTTAAAGAGTAATGGGATCAAGGTTTTCTGCCACGAAATTCGTTTCACATGATTCTTTCCACTGTAAATACTCGGTCATTTTTAAAAGCTTTAAACGAAAATACTAACAAGTTGCTGAAAAGAAAAACACATTGACCTACATTAGGTTTTAAGCAAATACCCATTGTAAAAAAAAACAACATCCAATAAGGTTTTAGCAAAACTAACATGAACCCCGTGTGACATCTAGTTTCGCAATAACGCTTCAAAGGTTTCGGACAAAAGCCGCCGAAGGGAGGTCAGTTATCCCTCCTCTGAATTGAGGATAACTCTTGCTCCTATAATGACAAGCCATCATTGATTTGGCCAAGAGATCATTAACTTACTTAACAATCTCCCATAAGTGTGACCCACCATTTTAAGCCCTAGAGGTCCGTCCCAAAAGGCCAATCCGAAGGGGAAAAATCCAATTGGAGAAAAACCTAAAGCGACCCTATCCATTTCTGGGGTTCACCTTGATATTGACCAATTGCACAAAACCCATCCGAAAGGGGACGCTCCAAAGGCGGCACAAGGGCATACAGAATGATCTCACGGTGTGAACCAATGACAAAGACCATAGGACATGTTGACAGACACCCTTCACCCACTTTACTATAAACACTCTCTCCGTTCACCTTGATATTGACTCATACAAACACCATCTGAAGGAAAATGCATCCTGGGCACCACGAGGTCAAGCATGAATCTCACGGTGTGAACATACAGGGAGAAACGTGAGTGGAATCATAGACATATATGATACGCCTCTTCCTCCCATTGAGTATTTTATAACCTAGGGTTTAGCTTACTTAGAAAAACACGGCTAAGGATTTTAACTAAGTGACTTTTAGGTTTTCCCAAGAGTAACATTTACCTTGGATAGTTAAACAACTTTTGATCATCATCCATTAACTCTTTAATGGAGTCTTTGACCAAAACGTCGCATGCTTGTTGAAAATCTATCTAATTCACCTTTCTAGGTAGGTTCCCAGGTAGGGGTGCTACGTTTCCATCAACTTAAGAACCCCAACCTAGCCAGAACCCGCCTTAGACAAAAAGTCCCAGACAAAAGGTCCCTTATAGATAGGTTTACAACAAATTTAATCTTTTATTCAACCAATTTAATCTTATTAAACCAATTTTAAAAGATTAATCTAGGTTACTAAACTCTTTAGAACCATTTGAACTTAGGTCTATCTCGATCCAATTTTAAAACCCTTTTAAAAAACTTGAGTTCACTATAAGTCCGCATGCAACTCTGAATTATTGATTTTAAGTCTAATTTCCTTTATAACACTTATAAACGGAAACAACCATAATGTGAAGCTAACACATGCAAGGCATTCATAATGATTATAAATGGCCTCAGTGTCATGCTCAATGCATTGTCCATTCATTGCTACTTCTTTTATATAATACTTATACAAAACAATAATGACACAAGCAAAACATGCTTCCATTCACCCTTAGACTATAACATTTATAATAAAAGGATGATGCATGATAATGCTCACTGCATGCAAAATATAACTCTTACATTTCATGATGCATGCGCTGTTGGATTTTATGTCCTAAAAACTCGCAGTTTGTAAAATGATAAACATTTTCTATTATCAAATAATACTTGTTATTGATCTCATAAATTGTATGAAAGTCTAAATCCAATAAACTAAGACCCATGACTATTGTATGAGTACTTGAACTTTATGTGGAGACATAAGAGTGGATCGGGTTCGAGTAAATAGTCAAAATGATCTATGGTACATGAATGAGGTTAGGTACCTTATTCTGGTAACACCATTGGATGTGGCCTACTCTGTAGTTGTTACAAAGTTGAAAGTGCTACATACGATGTGATCCTAATTCATACATGTTATGATATGAGCAGTAAGGGCGTCCTGTGCAATGAGTTTGCATAAGATTAGGACCAAGAAATAAGTCACTCTACCATATAACATTGTTTACTATTTAAGACTGACTATTTCACCTAGATGACTAATAACTTGTAGAAATACAAGTTATTTATATCGTTTTATTTAGATTATGCGGTAAAAAGAAGGAAAAGTTGTGTCGACCATATAGAAATTGGCTTAGAAATATGAAAATTGTAAAGTGTCATGAGCACACCTCTGACCCCATTTGTGATGGCAAAATGGAATGTCCAAATCTATGTTTTGTAGAAAATAGGTCATGGATCGACAGATCGTCGAGGACAAAAAGAATAATGCATTATCACAGCATGCGGCAATCATTCAAGAACAAAGAAAGAACAACGCAATTGCAGCGCATGCGACGATCGATCATGGATTCAAGCGATCAACACATTTCCACCGCACGCAGTAATCGATAAGAGATCAAAACAATTACACCGCATGCGGCGATCGATCGAAGATGTGAAGACAACGCATTCGCAAGGACTTCTGACATTGTACAGCTTTTCTGTTGTACGATTCTAACAAATCAATCGTGGAGCATAGCGGACGTTTCCAGTAAGCCATGGCAGGAATTATCAAATTTTCAAAGCGGGATCATTAATATAGAAGAAGCCAAGGTCTATAAATAGCTTCCTCAAATTCAATGAAAAGGAGGCTGGTCTGAAGAGACAATCCAAAGAAAATCTGGGAGAAAGACGAGACAAGACCGAGAGGTAAGTCTCTGAGCAAGAAATCATTTCCATTCTCGAAGAAGAAGCTCTGTGCGAAAGGTCACTTCTACCTAGAATTTAAGTCTGAAAGGGAAGCTTTCCACTCCATTTCTACCACATGCCGGAAAGCACATCGTCTCCGATCGGGATCTGTGTCAATACATTGACACTCTTTCCGTATTTGTTCTTATTTTCCATTCATCTACTGTGTTCATCAATCTTTAATCTTTCATTCACTATCTGTAACAAACGATGATCTCTAGTTTAAATATCATTATCGTATTCATAATCATCTCTCTGTTCTTTTCCATACATTCATCATCCATTTTCTTCATCATGTGTAACTAATCCCCTGGGTAAAGGGGAAGGATTAAGCGAGTGAGTTAATCCTTGTTAAGGAAATCGGCTGAGTTTAGCTAAAGCACGCTCGACGACATCTTCACCTATGAGAGCAGAAGTGAAGATGTTATTCCCCCTATCGAAAAAAGGTTGGAAAAATGCATTAACTAAAGCGAGAAGTATTTTTAGAGATAGAAACAACCTTATGTTCATCACGTTCATCCCTGTTTCACCATAGATATGTGGGAACACGGTCGATCACTGAAAGGTGTAAGCCAAGGGAAAGCAAAACATGAGTTGCGTCCTCAACAAGATTGACAAACTTGCAAACTCAATCTTAATCCTGAGTATTCAAGTTGCGGAACTTGAGTTGTTTACTGTTTAAGACTGACTATTTCACCTAGATGACCTAGGTAACTCGATCTTAATCCTGAGCTAACTATGAACTCCTGTTTATTCGGGATTGCCCTTAGATTTTCATAGTTGAGGGTTGGCTCAATAGCGCCGGCTCAATAAGACTCCCATTTCAGGGGTAAGATCAGATAGATAGCTGAGGACATAGGGTGCAAGAAGGAGTACACACCTACCCGGTTTAGAGATAGGAGAAAGGTTGTTCTCTCAAGTACTGAATCCAGGTCTTGAACAACGGGCCCCACCCTCTCACTGGGCTGAGAGAGTTTGGTTTGGTGATTAGATCACAAACTAGTTGTTCATTAGAGGATCAGTAGGGACTTGAGGAATAAGACGTAATCTTAGGGGTAAAACAGATATTTGACCTAGCCTTTATTACGAACAACCTGTGAATGGTCGACTTGCTAATTATGGTTAAATCATGTGGACATAATATATCTACAGTGAGGTGAGTGCAACTATGGGCTTTAGTGGAGTGACCCATTAGTTAACGAATGGAGATTAATTTGGTCTAATGAGTTTAGCCAATTAATCTCGGATTGTTGGAGCCCATGATCTGTAGGTCCGCGAGGTCCCCCTACTAGCTCGTAACGGACTAGCTCTAGAATAGCATGATAAGTTAATTTGAAACGTTCAAATTAGAATTAAGGGAATTAGTAATTATATGTTTAATTTTAGAATTAAACAAAATAGGAGAATTTATATATTTAAATATGATTTAAATATATAAAGATGGATATGTATTAAAATAAATTTAATATTTGATATTAAATTAATTAAGTTTTATTTAATAATTAATTTATGAAATTAATTATTTTTTCATTTTAAAATCAAATAGATTTTTTTAAAAAAATCAAATTTTGATTTTTAGATAAAATTGAAAAATTGGAACACTAAAACACAAAATGGAAAAATGGATTTTTCCATTATCCATCTTTGAAGTAGCTCACACATGAAGCAACATTTTGGCCTTGTCTTCTCCTAGCATGAGTTGCAACTCATGCAACTCTTCTTTTTGCATGTTGATTTGCAATATAATGAAGAGATTGGAGTGAAATATGGCATACAATCTGATAACTTGTAGAAATACAAGTTATTTGTACTACCTTATCTAGATACCGCTATTTACTGCTCATTAGAATTAGTCTTTAATGCTTTCTGCGTTTCCTTTCAATATACTTTCGTATGCATTTCTATTCCTTAGATTTAGTAGCGTCATTCATAAATTTTTGTGAATGATTGGATGAAGCATTAAACACCGCAAAGTCCTTTTCGACTTGCGTTTTAAATGAATTGAAAAGAACAATAAATACTGATATGAAATGCAATGATCGGTACACTAAAAATTTGATTTAAGATAAAATTGAAAAATTGTAACACTAAAATATAAAAATGGAAAAATGGATTTTTCCATTATCCATCTTTGAAGTAGCTCACACATGAAGCAACATCTTGGCCTTGTCTTCTCCTAGCATGAGCTGCAACTCATGCAACTCTTCTCTTTGCATGTTGATTTGCAATATAATGAAGAGATTGGAGTGAAAATATGGCATGCAATCTGATAACTTGTAGAAATACAAGTTATTTGTACTACCTTATCTAGATACCGCTATTTACTGCTCATTAGAATTAGTCTTTAATGCTTTCTGCGTTTCCTTTCAATATACTTTCGTATGCATTTCTATTCCTTAGATTTAGTAGTGTCATTCGTAAATTTTTGTGAATGATTGGATGAAGCATTAAACACCGCAAAGTCCTTTTCGACTTGCGTTTTAAATGAATTGAAAAGAACAATAAATACTGATATGAAATGCGATGATGGGTACATTGTGAGTTAACAAGAGACACTTTGTGTCCATTACACCTAAATACATTGCGTTGAGGGGTGTGTTGCGCGCGTATGTGCCCTTTGCCCGTCCTTAGCTAAATGCACTATGTTAAGGTATCCTCCAGAAATGTGTTAGTTAAGGGGTGTGTTGCGGGGGTGCATGCGTTATTGCTCGTCCTCAGCAAAAATGTTTTGCGTTATTAGGAGCACGGTGCCACTTTTTAGCGTGCACCCATCTGAATCAAATTTATTCTTTTATTAGTTAATCACATTCTTTGATTCTTGTACAAGCACACAATTTTGTATTGCGTTAATTTGTAATATTTGTATACTTTGTTAATATTCATGATACAATCCTACAATTGGTATCAGAGCATCAAATAAGCATTCAATTCGGTTTAATTTTGGTTTGGTGGGTTTTTTATATGAGAAATATGAAACTGATGCACTGATATGGTTTTCTGAGTTTTGGCTGTTTAATTTTCTTTAATTTCTCATTTAAATTTGTAATTTACTCTTGCTTGATGAGCTATAATGTGTTCCCAAGAGTCTGTAATTTATTTGGAGTCATTAGAGTTGAAATTAAGCTGTAAATCGAAGAAACAAGTGAAGAGGTCGAGTTGCAGTTCCAGAGAAAATCAGTCTTGTTCTTATCGTCACTGTGGTTCCAGTTGCTAAACGATCATCTAGCTCTGGACGCTACATGATGTGAAGAAAAGCTAGACGATCGTATAGCAATGGGCGCTGATCGTTGTGATCTTAAACGCTAGACGATCGTGTACCTGCGGGAGCTAAACAATGCGATCAATTTGCTATACGATAGCATTAAGCGATCGTTTAGCTTTGGCGTGGGAACTAAACGATATGTTGAATTTACTATACGATGGTACTATGCGATCGTTTAGTAATGATGCGCTCTAAGCGATGCGATGAAGTGCTAGGCGATAGCACTGAGCGATCGTTTAGATGCGGAGCTAAGCGATCATGTAGACATAGTGCTAAGCGATGCGTTGAAGTTTCTATACGATGGAACTAAACAAATTGCTTACCTACAATGTTGAACGATGCAATGATGTTCTATACGATGGAGCTAAGCGATCATTTAAGCTACGACGGATACTAAACGATGACATGCAGTGCTAGACAAAGGTGTTAAGCGATCGTTTGGTTCTCTACAATAGAACTAAGTGATAGTGATGAAGAGCTATACGATAGCCTTGAGCGATCGCTTACTTCGATCGTTTATCTTTGATCGGGAGCTAAACGATGCATCAAGTTACTATGCGATAGCACTATGCGATCGTTTATCTCTATGTGGAAGCTAGGCAATGCGTCGAGTTGCTATGTGATAGCACTACACGATTGTTTACCTCTATGCAGCAGCTAAGCGATGCGTTGAGTTTCTATGCGATAGCACTACGCGATCGCATACCTTTGTGCAGTAGTTGGGGGATGCATTAAATGCTATGTGATGGCATTAAACGATCGTTTACCTTTTCGCGCGCTAAACAATCAAGCATTTACTAAACGATCTAGCAAAATGCAAGACGATGGTCGTCATTGCTAAATGATGAGACTTAGCGAAATGTTGAACATGTGCAAAGGATGTCGGTTTGATCGGTTCTCTTGTGATCTAGTTCGGTTCAGCTTCGAATGGTTCTTGGCTCGTTCAGTTCAGACTTGGCTAGTTTGGGTCTGGTTCAAGCTAATTGAGTTCGTTTTGGAGCGGTTCGAGAGGTCCAGGGGGGTTTCGGAAGCTATTTTGTAATAGTTTGGCTTCTGTTTGCTTGTTTTTTCCAAAACTAAAACCATATCAGTCTGTGTTTAATTATTTATGCATTTGATGTATGTTATAATTAAATAAATCTTGTATGTGCATAGAGTGTGCCATTTAGATTTAAAATCCCACCATAGGAAGCATGTAACATGCATTGAAAGTATGTTATAATTGTTATAATATATAGTATGCATGTTAAGGTTTCTTGTATTTAATATAAATGTTATATTAAATTTGAATGTCTCATGTATGTTTGGATGTTTAGCATGTCTAAAGTTCTATAAGTTGTTGTAAAATTGGGTTAGACATTTAAAATCCATAAACAACAGCTGCATGCTCACGTAGGTTGACCACCTGTTTTAATTGTTAAAACTTATAAAACCAAGGTTACAAAGTCAACCGGTATATAATCCTGTCTAAGGTTGGGGTTACTTAAGTTGATGGGTTACAGAACACCTCCTACCTGGGGATTATGGCAGAATTATTGAGCGTTGGTAACCGGTTTTATGAGCATACGTCAGTATGTGAGGTAATAAAATGGTTTATCACCTAGATATCGTAGGTTAAAATCCAATTATAAGAGTTATACTTGGATAAACCACATAGACTTAGGGTTGTTTTATTAGCCGAAAAGAACCTAAGTATAAATATACCCAAATAGAACACTTCAGCGGCAGTTTAATAACTTCTATATGATAGAGTTATTAGAAAACTTCAGTGGGAGATTAATAACATATATGATACGTTATTTTTAGCTCTCACGTCTCTAAGAGTTCACAATCCAAATTTAAGCGGTACTCTATGTCACCCTGGAAGTGACCTTCATTCGAAAAGTATTTTTTAGCTTAAATCTAGATTTTGGTGAATAAGAGGAAGTTGTTCAAATATAAGTCTATTATACGATATGTAGATTTCAACTGCCACGTCTCCACATAGTTTACACCGTGAGATTCATATGACGCTTCGTGTCACCTTGGAAGTGGCCTCCATTTGGAAAGTGTTTTGTATGAGTCAATATCAAGGTAAACGGAGGAAGTAGTTCATAGTAAGTGGGTGAAGGATATGTGTCAATATATCCTACGGTCTCCTCTATTAGTCTGAACCATGAGATTCCTATGTTGCACCTGCTAGTTTGCTTTAGGCGGCCCTTTGCTAGTCGTTTAGCGATGGCTATCCCCTCGGAGGGTTGTAGCATAGGATTCAGAACAACACAGGCTTCAGTAAAATGAATAGGGTCTTATAGTTCCGCTTTGGATGTTGTCTTCTATTTCGGAGGCAAATTCATACCGTCCTATAGGATCTGAAAATGGTGGGTCACACTTACAAGAATTACTAAGTTGTTAAAAAAGATCTTGACCGAAAATGATAACTAAACAACTATAGGAATAAGAGTTATTCCGGGGATAGTGTTTCGTCAAAATTGTTTGTTTTAGTGAAGGAGTATATGACTGCCCCTCGGTAGCACATATTTTGACTCACTAAAATATCGTTGCAAATCAATAATGGTTATGGGTACATTATTATTTTTTGCTAAAACTTGTCTTTGGATTTAGTTACAATTTGCTAATTAGAATTTTTTTTTTTTTTAATTTTATCAGCATGTCGAATTCTAGAATACTCGCTTACGATGTACATAATAGTAAAATCAAATCAACAAACAAATTACTAGTAGTTGATTATACCAAAAGAGTTTTAACAGACGATTGTCCTCTATCTCCCAACTCATCTGAATGAATTATGTAGATGAGGATGTTGAATTCGAACAACAAGATAAATATGATTTACTTATTATTAAAGCATGTTTAGTGGAAAACGATAAAATCTGGATAATTGATTCAGGTGCCGCTAATCATGTATGTACTATCTCATAGGAAACAAGTTCCTGGAGACAGTTATCAGAAGGTAAAACAATCTTTAAGGTAGTTACCATGGAGATTGTTTCAACCAAAGTAGTGGGAGATATGAAGTTATTTATAGGAGATAAGTACATTTATTTGAAAAATGTATATTATATTCCTTCTATGAAAAGGAATCTAATTTCTGTGTCCTGTTTGCTAGAACAAAATTATAAAGTTTATTTTGAAAATGGTGAAGTGTTTATCAAAATGGGTAATAAACAAATTTGCTCTACAAAATTAGAAAATAACTTGTACATGTTAAAACCAACTAAGGTCAAAGCTGTTTTGAATATAGAGATGTTTAAAACTACTGGAACTCATAAGAAAAGGAAGATTTCTCCAAATGCCTATCTTTGGCAATTGAGACTAAGTCACATAAATCTCAACAGGATTGAGAGATTGGTTAAGAACGGTCTTTTAAACAAATTGGAAGATAGTTCATTACCACCACGTGAGTACTGTCTTGAGGGTAAAATGACAAAAAGATCTTTTTATGGAAAAGGTCTTAGAGCCAAAGAACCCCTAGAGCTAAATCATTCAAACCTTTGTGGGCCTCTAAATGTTAGAGTAAGAGGAAGGTATGAATATTTCATTACTTTTATAGATGATTATTCAAGGTATGGGCATGTTTGCCTAATACACTAAAAGTCTAAAAATTTTGAAAAGTTCAAAGAGTATAAGGCTGAAGTTGAAAACCAATTAGGTAAAAAGATTAAAACGCTTCGATCGGATCGAGTGGTGAGTATTTGGACATAGAATTCCAGAACTATTTGATAGAACATGGAATTCAGTCTTAACTCACAGCCCTTGGCACACCTCAGCAGAACGGTGTGGCAGATAGAAGAAACAGAACCTTGTTGGACATGGTTCGTTCCATACACTCAGTTACCAAATTTTTTTGGGGACACACAATTGGGACTACGGTGTATATTTTGAACATAGTTCCCTCAAAAAAGCATTTCTGAAACACCTTATGAGCTCTGGATGGGACGTAAAGGAGATTTACGTCACTTCAAGGTTTGGGGTTTTCCAGCACATCTGTTGGTGCAGAATCCTAAAAAGCTGGAACATTGTTCAAAAGTATGCCTATTTGTAGGCTACCCAAAAGAAACTAAAGGTGGTCTCTTTTATGATCCTCAGGAAGATAAAGTGTTTGTATCGACAAATGCAACCTTCCTAGAGGAAGATTATATAAAGAGCCATCAACCTCACAGTAAGCTAGTAATAAAAGAAATGTTCAAAGAAACGACAAATGTATCAACAAGAGTTGTTGATCGAGCAGGTCTTTCAACAAGAGTTATTGATAGAGCAGGTTCATCAACAAGAGTTGTTGATGAAATTGATACTTCACATCCTTCTCAAGAGTTGAGAATGCCTCGTCGTAGTGGGAGGGTTGTGCAACAGCCTGACCGGTACATGGGTTTAACTGAAACTTAAGTCATCATACCAGATGATGGTTTAGAGGATCCATTGTCTTTTAATCAAGCAATTAATGATGTGGACAAAGAACAATGGATTAAAGTCATGGACCTTGAAATGTAATCTTTGTATTTCAATTTTGTCTGGGATCTTGTTGATCAACCGGAAGAGGTAAAACCCATTGGTTGTAAGCGAATCTACAAGAGAAAACGAGACCAGGCTGGTAAGGTACAGACCTACAAAGCTAGACTAATGGCAAAAGGGTTTACCCAAAGAGAGGGGTTAGATTTTGAAGAAACCTTCTCTCCAGTTTCCATGATAAAGTCTATTAGAATACTCTTGTCCATAGCCACATTTTATGAAATATGGCAAATGGATGTCAAGATAGCTTTTCTGAATGGCTATCTTGAAGAGAGTATCTATATGTCTCAGCCAGAAGAGTTTATACAGCAGGGTCAAGAGCAAAAATTTTGCAAGCTTAATTGATCCATTTATGGATTAAAATAAGCTTCTAGATCCTAGAATATGAGATTTGACGCTACGATCAATCTTATGGCTTTGAACAAAATTTTGACGAACCCTGTGTCTACAAGAAAATAGTCAATGAAACTGTCGCTTTTCTGGTGTTGTATGTTGATGATATTTTACTCATTGGGAATGAGGTAGAATATATAGCTGACGTTAAGAGATGGCTGGCTTCACAATTCCAAATGAAAGATTTGGGAGAAGCACACTATATTCTTGGAATCCAAATAGTTTGGAATCGCAAGAACAGAACATTGGCATTATCTCAAGCATCTTATATAGACAAGATGTTGTCTAGGTATAAAATGCAAAATTCCAAGAAAGGATCTTTACCTTTCAGGCATGGAATTCACTTGTCTAAGGAGCAGAGTCCTAAGACACCTCAAGAAGTTGAGGAGATGAATCGAATTCCATATGCATCTGTAATTAGGAGTTTGATGTATGCAATGTTGTGTACTCGTCCCGATATATGTTATGCCGTAGGAATTGTCAGTAGATTTCAGTTCAATCCTGGTCATGACCATTGGACTGTTATTAAAAACATTCTCAAGTATCTTCGAAGAATGAGAGATTATATGCTTGTGTATGGTCCTAAGGATCTGATCCTTACTGGATACATTGATTATGACTTTCAGACTGATATTGATTCGAGGAAATCAACTTTGGGGTCAGTATTCACTCTTAACAGAAGAGCAGTTGTGTG
Organism: Benincasa hispida; assembly: GCF_009727055.1. Classification (NCBI taxonomy): domain Eukaryota; kingdom Viridiplantae; phylum Streptophyta; class Magnoliopsida; order Cucurbitales; family Cucurbitaceae; genus Benincasa; species Benincasa hispida. Next base: position 52,714,899 of record NC_052354.1, read on the forward strand.
GAGAAGCATCAAGTAGAGTTGTATTGCAGACTCCACAATGGAAGCTGAGTATGTTGTTGTCAGCGAATAAGCAAAAAAAAAAAAACATAGCTGATCCATTTACAAAGGACCTCTCGGCTAAAGTGTTCGAGGGTCACCTAGTAAAACTAGGTCTATGAGTTTTGTATCACTAGGGCAAGTGGGAGAATTGAGAGTTTTGTATAGTTGAGGGTTGGCTCAACAGCGCCAGCTCAATAAGACTCCCATTTTAGGGGTAAGAATGGATAGATAGCTAGGGACATAGGGTGCAAGAAGGAGTTCACACCTACCCGGTTTAGGGATAGGAGAAAGGTTGTTCTCTTAAGTACTGAATCCAGGTCTTGAATAAGGGGCCCCACCTTCTCACTGGGCTGAGAGAGTTTGGTTTGGTGATTGGATCACAAACCAGTTGTTCATTAGAGGATCAGTAGAGACTAGAGGAATAAGATGTAATCTTGAGAGCAAAACAGATATTTGACCTAGCCGTTATTACGAACAACCTGTGAAGGGTTGACTTGATGATTATGGTTAAATCATGTGGACATAATATATCTACAGTGAGGTGAGTGCAACTATGGGCTTTAGTGGAGTGACCCATTAGTTAACGAATGGAGATAAATTTGGTCTAATGAGTTTAGCCAATTAATCTCGGATCGTTGGAGCCCATGATCTGTAGGTCCGCGAGGTCCCCTACTAGCTCGTAACGGACTAGCTCTAGAATAGCGTGATAAGTTAATTTGAAACGTTCAAATTAGAATTAAGGGAATTAGTAATTATATGAGATATAATTATATGTTTAATTTTAGAATTAAACAAAATAGGAGAATTTATATATTTAAATATGCATTTTAAATATATAAAGATGGATATATGTTAAAATTAATTTAATATTTGATATTAAATTAATTAAGTTTTATTTAATAATTAATTTATGAAATTAATTATTTTTTCATTTTAAAATCAAATAGTGGGGAAGATCTTGAGGTGGTCTACAATAAGATATGGAGAAGATTGCAGCTGGAGAAGGAGCTTTGAAGAAGTTCTACAAGAGGTATATCTTGAAACCCATTTTTCTGCAGAAGCATGCTTTATATTATGTCAAAATTAGTAAATTTGAGTGCTTAGATGATCCTTGTGCTTCTACTGCTGTTGATACAATTCTACATGCGCATGCTTTCAAGTAATTTCTTCATGCTATATTATAATATTTATAATACATGATGCATGAATAATTACACAACCTAAGGTGGGTTTTTAACTATATGACAAACATTTTTGCATATAAGTACCATACATCACATGTATAAGCAATAAAAGTTGATGAACCGGGTAAAATTGCCTTAAAAACACAAAAATAAAGCCAACTATTACAAAGACAAGGAGTCTCCGGTTCAGACATAGATAGTAACGAAGCGATGAAGCTTGCTAACTACACGATCGTCTAGTGCGCACCTTCTACTAAACGACGAGCATCGCATGCTCCCACTACGATCGTCTACCTCCAGTGCCTACGCGATCGCACAACCAACACCACGTGATATGGTAAAAAATTTACCCCATCACTTAGCATTAGCTAAATGATCGGTTAGAAAATATTACACGATCGTCTAAAAATATCTAAACGATCACTTAGTTAAATCCCAACGATCGTTTACCTGAGGCTACACAATCCAACCAACGCTTGGTCTTCTTCTTCGTTGAGAACTACATTGCCATGTGCCAAAGCTTCATCACGAACGACTCGACGAACTCAAACCTTTTGAATTATAAACTCGATTGCGATGTTAATTTCACCCAAAAACACAGAGGCCCTTAATATTAACACTTTGTAATACTGAAAGCTTTAACAAAAAGACAATTTAAACCTGAAACGTTCATCATATCCATCCATAAATGTAGAAAACGGTTAACCACAAATGCAAAAACCCACCATGACTGAAAAATGTGTTCAATTCAGATATGTAATTTGGAATATCAGATCTTACTAGGAAAGGTTCCGCTCTAATACCAATTGAAGGAAATCGGATTTGCGATTTCCATTAGTAGCAGAACAAGATTATTCCAAATCACAATCATAAATGAACATTACATTTACAGTAAACTTCCAAACAAGCGGTTATACAATTCAAATGCATAAATTATAGCATGAACAACAAATGAAAGTGGAAGACCTCTACGAACATTTTTCGCCTCGTCTCCACCTCCTTGCTCACGAACGCTCGAACGACAGCAACCTCGAATGCCCGATCTACATGACCGCAACACAGCAAATACAGTATGAACACTTCGCGCTCGTCCTCAACGATCGCCTCGGCACGAACTCCTTCGCAACACGAATGGCCTCCATAGAACCACGAACGGCCTCTAGAAAACCTCGACGGTGTCGAGTTGAGTATGACACCACCAACAAGGCTACCTTGGTATTCTCGGTGTGAGAATCCAGAGGGTGGGCTCTATTCGAACTTGGTATGAGGTAGACGAAGGAGAAAATATAGATCGTGTACATGACTGGGCAAGTGGGAGATGACGGAGACCTATCGTATACGTCGATGCCCAATTGTTTAAATAAAGCTAAGCGATCATCTAGCAAAAGATATGTGATCATTTAGCTCGATCTGTCACCTATAGACTCTACACGATCATTTACTTTGGGCCAGCGATCATCTAGCAAAACTATGCGATCGTTTAGCTTGCCACTACACGATCGTTTAGCTCGTCCAGCCATCGTTTAGTAAATTTGTATTTACTTGACGACCACCGTGAGATTCTTTACGCCGAGAGAAAATTTTCAAAAACTTTTTCAATTGTTTTTCCAATCTCTTTCAAAATAGAAAAACCATTTTTCTTTTAAACTCACGGTTACCATGAATCCAATAATCACCCACTACTATGGTTATTAAAGAAAAAAATTAATTATCCAATAATTAATATTATTATAAATATAAATGATAAGCAACTTATCATACTATATTTATAACCTATAGTTTTAATATTTCATCTCATGAAACATATAAACCATAGTTCTATTTTCTATTCCAATGGTACTTAATGTAATCTCATTTACATCAATCCTCCACCTAGATGTATCTCATACATCATACCGATTATATCATATATAATCAAAAAATACCTCTTGTCAATTTGAGCATTTCAAATCAATCACCAAGAACTGATCCTCATTGAATCTATTGAACTACCAAGGGGACCTTATGTACCTTGTAGCTCGAAGCTCCAATGGTACGTGAATAACTGACTAAACTCTTTAGTCACATGGATCCACCATCCATTAACTACCAGGTACCTCCACTAAAGACCGACACAGCTGAACTCTCCTTAACACAGATATAATTATGTGTCCATCTTAACCAATGAGCAGTGCAACAACCCTTCACAGATCACTCGTAGTCAATTGGGCCAATACCGTTATGCCCTGTAGTTCATCTGTCTCTTTAAGTACCACTGATCCCTCTAATGAACATAAGTTTATGAGTCCTACTATGACTAAGTCTTCTCTTCCAAAGAGAAGCTGTGGCCACTATGTTCAAGCCCCGGAATCAGCCCTTAAGGGAGCAATCTCTCTACTTATCCATGCTTCGGGAAAGGAGTGAATTCCATCTAGTGGATAGAGTTCCCAGCTCCTAGATCAGACAAGTCCCCAAAAAGGTAGCCACGTTGAGTTGGCAATCTGGCCACTCTCACCTATACTAATCAAAGGATCACCCTCAAAGGCAGGAGTTCCCAAAACACTCAGAATTCAGGTCATGTCACCTATGGTCGTTTAGATGAGATGTAAATCTCTAGTATCAACAGCGTTATATACAAACTCACTCGAGCTAAATCATGTTTAAGGCTTGAGGTATTTAACTTGACAGTTTACGGAACACCTGCTACTTGGGGATTTTAGCTGGTTCTTGAGTGTTGTTAACTCAGTTTTATGAGCATGCATGAGCAATATGAGGTAATGAAATTGGTTTATCACTTAGACATCGTAGGTTAAATCGAAATATAAATATTATACTTGGATAAATCACCTAGACTTAGGTTATTTTTAGTCGGATTATACCTAATTAAACTTTTACCCAAAAAAAAATAGCACACTTTAGTGGGAGATTAATAATATATTCGATAGATTTTTTTTAGCTCTCACGTCCCTAAGAGTTCACACTGTGAGATCCATGCTTAGCTTCATGTTACTTTTACTGCGACTGCTCCATTCGGAAAGTGTTTGTATAGGTCAATAACAAGGTGAATAGAGGAAGTAGTTCATAGTAAGTAGGTGAAGAAAATGTGTCAACGTATCCTGCGGTCTATTCCATTAGGTTACACCGTGAGATTTCTATGTTCCACTTGCGTGTCGTTTTTAGGCGACCACCCATTTTGAGGGATGTAACATAGGGATCGAAACACCACAAACTTCATAAATGAATAGGGTTTCTTAGTTTCGTCTTTAGCATTGTCTTCCAATTCAGGAGCTTGTTGATATCGTTCTCTAAAATCTGAAAATGGAGGGTCACACTTACAAGAGTTACTAAGTGTTAGTAAGTTCTTAAAAAAAACAATAACTAAATGATTATAGGAATAAAGAGTTATTTTGGTATTAGTAATTAGTCAAGAATGTTTTGCTTTAGCAGAGTATTTGAATGCCCCTCGATAGCATCTATTCTGACTCAACAAAGTATTGTTGTAATTAATAATAAAATATGGGTACATTATTACTTTTGCTAAAATAAAATTGGATTTAAAAGCAGTTTACTAAATTTTTTATATTTTCAACATGTCGAATTCTATCATCCAACTTTTAGCTTCCGATAAGTTTAATGGCAAAGGTTATTAAAACTGGAAATCGAATATCAATACAGCATGGTTATAAATAATTTAAGGTTTGTTTTAACAGAGGAATGTACTCCAGTTCCGAGCTCAACGCAAACCAAAATGTTCGGGATGTATATGAAAAATGGGTTAGGGAAAATGAAAAAGTTTGAGCCTATATCTTAGCCAGCATATCTGATGTGTTGACTAAGAAGCATGAGAGCATGGTCATCACTAACGCGATTATGGAATCATTGTAAGCGATGTTCAGACAACCATCCTCATCCATTTGACATGATGCTCTCAAATACATTTACAATTCCCGTATGAAGGAGTGGGCCTCTGTTAAAGAACATGTCTTAGACATGATGGTCCACTTCAATATCATCGAGGCAAATGGGGGTGTCATAGATGGGAAGAGCCAAGTCGGCTTCATTATGGAATCTCTTCCGGAGAATTTCCTGCAATTTTGGACAAATGCAGTGATGAATAAAATAGAATATAATTTGACTACTCTTTTGAATGAGTTTTAGACTTATCAATCCCTGATGAAAAATAAAGGACGGGAAGGGAAACAAATATTGTAACCCCTGGAAAACTCCATAAGGGATTTTCATCTGGGACTAAACCCTTTGGTAAGAAATGAAAAGTAATTTCATAAAGCAATAAAAGCTAGTTTAAGAAAACAATAAATAACGAAATTCATAAAGCAATAAAGGAAGCAATTAAGAAAGCAATTAAACATAGATTTTAGAAATGCGGATTAAGAGACAATTTTTTTCATGATTACCGCAATCTACACCTCTGCAGGTGGTCAAGCTTGCCTGTACCATGTCTTCAAGGACATTGTTCCTTCCCATGAGATCTCGGGGCTTCGGAATTACTTGGCAGTGTTCCCAGTGTTCTGCTACGAAGCTCGGCTGCCAGCTGCCCAACTTGGATCTCCAAGTTCCTGATTGAAGACGCCTGCAACTGCATGATAGCATCATTTTTCTCAATATACTACTTCAGCAGGGACTCTAATGACGATGAATTTCCAGAGATATTTGAGAAAGACGGTTGGTTGCGGAGGCCTTTAATGACCCTAATTTTGATTCTGATGAAAAGATGGAGGATCTCCTCGATTTCTAGAGTTGCTGTTCTGATGGTTACTCGGCCCCCTTGGTCGTGATTTCCTCCTCATCCGAAGTTAGAGTAATTTCGCCAACTGGGATTGTAAGTGTTGCTGTATGGATTATTTTGGATAGCAAACACTTGTTGCGGGTTTAATGGGCACATCTCTACAGCATGGCCCCCTCCACATTGGATGCAACTTATTGTGGCCACTTGTGTCGGCGCATTGGATTACGATGAACTTTGAGAGAGGGCACCTTGATTAAGTGCCATCGTTTGTAGAAGAGAGGTCATCGTGGCCATTTATGCGGCCAAAGTTGTCATTGTATCTGCTGGTACAATGGCGTTATGTTCTTCTTCCTCGGAGCCTCTTCCCCTGTACCTGTCATCCACCTAAGTCATCCTGTGTTTCGAGAAAATGCGATCAGGGATGACATTGGCTTCTGTTAGTATTATCCATGAATCTTCCCACTGCGGAGGCATCAGCAACGGCTTGCATTGATCTATTCAGGCCGTTATAAAAGTTTCCATCGAATGCAATCAGGAATCCCGTTATGTGGACAATTTTTCACCAACCTTCAGAAATGCACCCAAAGCGGTGCTCAGGGTTTCATTCTCAATTTGGTCCAAAATTCAACACATCCTTTCATCTTCTAGCATTGACTGCTGGAGGAAGAATTTCTTCACGAACCGTTCCACCAACTGGTCCCATAGTGTGATTTCATTTGACTCCAACGAATGAGCCCACCTCTTAGCCTCATCCCTCAGTTGTATGGGAAGAGGTAAAGTCTGATTCTTTCTAGGGTGATGCCAGGGATGGAGAAAGTACTGCACATACTTCCAACAAGCTGGTAAATAGGGCATGTGGGTCTTACTTTGTAGATCTCAAAATTGCCCGTGTTTTGTATCATTTGGAAGCATGACCGACTTTACTCAAAGCGTGCGTTCTCCTCAACCATTGGTCGTGAATTCCATGCGAGAAGTCGTAAAGATTAGGCGCCGCATAATTCCTCATGGGGATGTTGCGGTCAGCAGCAAGAAATACAGGGTCTTGCACTGGCCGATTTGCCCCTTGATTTCCTTCGGGCCCTTCGTTATTGTCTGCCATATTGACTCTTCTTTGCCTAGCTCTGTTCTGGCGTGCCCTTGGGCAAAAAATACGCCCGATCTCTAGGTCAGCTTCGAATTCTAGATCGGTTCTAGTACTCATAAACCGTCAACCTGTTCTTCGCGTTAAACAGACAGTACAAAGAGATTTGTCCTGCAAAATACTACAAAAGTATTCAACACTAACCGTTACCAATCCCCGACAACGGCGCCATAAACTTGTAACCATGTTTTTATATCTTTAACTCTAAGCATGTGGACAAATATGAATATGAAGTGCTATATACGCTCAAGTGCTTGCGATAAAGACATTTCTATGTGATACTACATTCTAGTTATATGCGTTGTTAATGAGTTACTCATAGTATGCGATGAAAGAGTGCGTTACTTATGTGATACATGCGATCGGTTTTTCAGAATAATCCGAGGTCGAACACAAGGATTGTTTTCGTTAATGCGTTACTTATGTGATACATGCGACCGGTTTTTAATAATGAATAAAGAATGTTGATTTATACAGAAATGTAAATTGCGGTGACAGTAAAAATGCGTTAATAAAATAAATCCTAAACTAATATGATACACAATACAAGATACATAATACATAATACTGAGGTCGAGAACTGACTGTGAAGTTGTACAAAGAATCAATGTATGCGATGGCAAGTCTTTATGAATGAATCAGAAGGGGAGAGAGGAAATAGTAAAAACATCACAAGTTTGTCAATTGCGTTAAAGATGCAACTAAGGTTCCCCTTTTCCTTAGCGTACACCTCTCGATGATCAGCCGTATTCCCATATTTCTATGGTGAAACGGGGATGAACATAATGAACGCAAGGTTGTTTATATCTCTGGAAATACTTCTTGCTTTAGTTAACGCATTCTTCCAACCTTATCTCGATAGGCAGAATAACATCTTCACTTCTGCTCTCACAGGTGAAGATGTCGTCGAGCATGCTTTAGCTAAACTTAATTATTTCCTTAACACAAATTAACTCACTCGCTTAATTCTTGCTATTTACCCTTGGGATTAAGAACACATCATGGAGAAAATGGATTATGGATGTACGGAAAGAGACAGAGAGATGACAATGGTGACTATCATAACATTTAATTCTAAAATTAAGCGTTTGATACATGTTGTGATGAAAGATTAGAGAAGATGAATACAAAGGATGAAATAGAGATTAGAAACAAATACGGAAAGTGTGTCAACATCTTGACACAGATCCCGAATGGAGATTGTGCTTACCGGCGTGTGGAAGTGGTGGAGAGGAACGCTTCCCTCTCAGGCTTGCTTTCCTGGTAGAATTGACCTTCGCATAGAGCTTCAACTACGGGAATTGGAAGAATTCTCTTCTCGGAGACTCACCTCTCGGCCTTGTCTCGTGGTTCTCCCGGATCTACTCTGTAAATCGCTTCAGACCAGCCTCTCTCTCAGAATCAGTATATGCACGTCTCTATGTATACATGTATATTTTTCAGGGAATTTGAAGAAGCTATTTATAGGCAAGGTTTGGCTCTTTGAATGTGTGGTCCCCACTGTATAGTTATGGTAGTTCCTAAAATGGCGAAATGAGAAATTCCTTCTATTATGCAATCAACCGGTCAGATATGCAAACTGAAAGCTGTACACTTGTCAGAATCTTTCGCAAATGCATTGCCCTTTACATCTTCGATCTATCGTCGCATGCAGTATTGTTTTTTTATTACCGCATGCGATTGAAATTGTGTTGATCACTAGAGCTCTTGATCGATTGTCAAATGCGCCGTCATTGCGTTGATCATCTCTTTGTTCCCGATTGATGGGCACAATGCGACGTAGATGCGTTGTTTATTTTGCTTTTGAGCCATGAATGCATGTGGTGACTGATTTTCTGCAAAACAGAAACTGAAACATTCTATTCTACCATCGCAATGGTGTTAGTGGGTGTATTTACGACATTTCATAATTTTCGCATTTATTAGCCAATTTGTATACTATCGACGCAACTTTTCTTTCTTTTAACAATATCTAAATAACTTCTATCGTCTTTATCTAGTTGTTGTTGCCGGTTGTCTCTTAATCTCCTTTTGAACGTCCTCTCAATCTCCGGGTCGTAATTCGCCAGAGATTGAGAGCTGTAAAGAAATCAGAAAAATTAACGTTAGCACACTGATGTGCCAAAGTCCCCGGCAACGGTGCCAAAAACTTGATGCGTTATTTTATGAGGTAAAATCATGGAATGAAATGCGGTGATGAAAATGCGTTGAGAACCAAATTTTCTCAGTGGAATCCAAGTATAAACCCCACGAAGTTTCCTAGTAAGTCTAGGGTCGAACTCAGGGACTAAGGAAATCGGTATGCGGTGATAATTTTCCAAAAGACTTTGCGGTAATCGGTAATTCAAATAGTTGTTTGGTGTTGTTGTTTACGGTAATAAAATAAACGAATGCGGCAGAGTTTCGAAAAGAGTTGATAATACAAAAGATTCGATGAGTATGCGGTGAACGGGTTGAGAAGGGGTTCGACTAGCACTTCCTAGGATGCGTTCATGTTATGCAATCATGCAACACAGATACAATAGCAAACCATCTCTCGATGCAGATGCTACGGCTTCTAATACTAGAACGCATGCGATATATGCAATGAGTCTATAGGACCTACATATAAGCCTCTATTCCTATTTATGCGATGACAAAATGACACACACACAAATAAGGCGACCACATAATATCATAACCTATCTCTAGGGTGCATGCGATGTAGGTTGGTGATGCTCAATTTTATGAAGTGGAAATGTGGGTGATATGCATTGATGAAATTGCGTTGTGCACTCAAGTTTCCTCAGCAAAATCCAAGTGTAAATTCCACTGAGTTTCCTGTTAAGTCCAGGGTTGAACTCAGGGACTTGTGAAAACAGGTTGCGTTGGTAATTTTTATGAAGAACTTTGCGGTAATCGGATAAATAAATAAATTATTGGGTTTTTTGTTTGCGTTAATGAAAAATAAATAAATGCAGTGGAGTTTGAAAAGAGTTGATAAACGGGAAATGCAATGAGTATGCGGTGAACGGGTTGAGAAAAGTTTTGGCTAACACTTCCTAGATGCGTTCATGCTATGCGATCATGCAACATGCATACAACAGTAAACCACCTCTCGGTGCGAATGCCACGGCTTCTAAAACTAGAACGTATGGAATATATGTGAAAAGTCTATAGGACCTATACATAAGCCTCTATTCTTATTTATGCGATGACAGAATGACACACACAAATAAGGCGACCATATAATATCATTCACATCTCTATGATGCATGCGATACAGGTTGACAAACAGAGCTTATCTCTAAGTCCCCATCTCTTGTTCATGCAGCTCTAATCTTGCTCTCTCGAGTCCAGATTCTAACCTAGCTCTCTCGAGTCATTAGGTTCTTTCTTTAGACTCTCTCTCGAATAGCTCTAAAGGGTATTTTGCACAGCATAAAACAAGACAATTGCAAGCAATGAACTTCCTAGGTCATGTTAGCTTAGTTCTTTTCAACCCATTCAACTAGTTTAGCTACTCATGCGTGCTAAGAGAGTGAACAGATGTAGAAATAGAACTTCCATTGTATAAATATAAAGATGAAGTACAAAATAACAATGCAAGTATAGAATAAAGGGCCTGGTAGCAATCTCTTGCTACCAGGCTTTTACACTATTTTTCTACTCGTGCTCAAAAGATAATCTCGCTCTCGCAAGAGTCGACCCGCTCTCTGCTTCTTCGCCTCAAGGTTCTCTCTTGAGTTGCCCTGAGTGATCTCTGGCGTCACCACTCTTCCCTTGCTCCACCTTAAAACGAAAGAAAACTATGAACAAAGACGTACGAACTGAAGTATGAAATCTCTAACTGCTGATCCCCTTTTCTGAAGGATGCCCTTGGTATTTATAGAGCATCCAGGGTGATAAGGAGGCTTCTCTCTCATGATTGTACAGATAGGACTGCTTTAATTTCTAACTGATGCGCCGAATAATTGTCACCAAAAAGTTGAATATACTTGTGATCTTTATCGGCTATCAACTTAATTCGGATTCGACTGCCATCATCCCAATATGATAAGTACATCCTTGTCCGCTTCATAGTCGAGAATGATGAAGTCTGTCGGTAAAATAAATTTATCAATTAAGACCAGGACATCCTTCACCTTCCCCTCTAGATGAACTAAGGACCTTTCCGCCAACTGGAGAGTCGCCGTTGTGGGCGTCAACTGCCCCATGTTTAACTGTTTGAAAATTGACAGGGGCATTAAGTTGATACTAGCCCCAAGATCGCAAAGCGTTTGACCTATATATATCCCGTCAATTGAGCAGGGTATCGTGAAACTTTTGGGGTCGCGCATTTTCAGCAGAATTATGGTGTTTGACTTTTGCGTTAATGCCACCGTTGCGAACTTCCCTGTGCTCCTTTTCTTTGTCACCATGTCCTTCAAAAACTTAGCATATTTTTGCATTTGTTCAATCGCTTCAGTGAAAGAGATGTGGATATGTAGCTGTTTCAAACATTTCCATGAAGTGATGGTACTGCACTTCATCATTTTGCTTCTTCTTAAGTCTCTAAGGGAATGGTGGCAGCTGTACCTTCACGATTCCCTGTTCTATAGGGTTGGAGGTGGACACAACTTCTAGTTCCATCGTCTCATTTTCTTCTGGTTCATCTTGTGTCAACGGGGTCTTGGATTCCATCGCAACTGGAGTAGTCCTTCTTGGCTTCATCTTCTCTTCCGCTATTGTCTTTCCACTTCGTAAGGTCACGACTTGACATTGCTCCTTTCCCGTATTTCCTGGGTTGCGAGGGAGCTCAGATGAACTCGGCAACGCCCCTTGCAGTCTACTTTTAAGCTCACCCACAATCTGCCCTATTTAAAAAATATCAAGATTGTGAAATAGAAGTCGCCTAATTCTGGAGTACTATTTCATTCTTCAATATACTTTATTTAATAGGTTCTTCAAGAGAGGAAATAATGGTGGCACTTATGAGCTGTTTGGCTTGAATTTTGCGTTTGACCATTCATTGTCGGAAAAATCCTGACGACCCTTCCTTTTTAACGCCATAGGTTGATAACGGTTGTTGTTGATTTTTTTTTCATGCGAAGTTGGGGTGGTTTTTCCACCCTGGATTTGTATGTGTTAGAGAAAAGGATTGTTCTTACGAAGTATAACAGATGGCGGGTTCCTCGGACATTTTTCCATTGGATGCGAATCTCCATAAGTAGCACAACTTGTGTGCTTGTCTGCTCGATTGTGTTGACCTGCCCTCTTTTGCGTTCCCGGGCTATTGATTGCGATGCCTTGTATTATATTCATCATCACATTCATTTTTGATTTTGTAGGGATGCGATGGCCCCATTGTTTGCGTCAACCTTCTCGAATTTTTTAAATCGTTGATCGCTTTCCCTCCAATCTTCGTGATTCTTCAAAATGCGATCAAGGATATTTTTAGCCTCATATAATACGTTTTGTCAAGCAAACCTCCAGCTACTGCCACATTGCAAGCCATCTGCGATGCAGGGTTCAAACCATGATAAAAGATTTCCATTTGGAGACAGCCAGGTAAGTCATTGTGCGGACATCTCGCACCAGCTCTTTAAACCTCGCCTAGGCATCGCTGAGCGATTTGTTCAATTTCCCTATTCAAAAATTTGTAATCAACTTCCTCCTTCTTGCATTCCTTGATAGGGGGAAGTATTTCTCTTTATGAACTTCTCACTACTTGTTCCCAAGACGTTATCTCTCCCCTGGTTCGAGAGAATAGGCCCCATTTCCTTGCTTGGTCGCATAGTGAAAATGGGAACAACGCTAGTCGAACTTCTCTCAGCTGAGATGTTTTGGGAACACAAAAGTATTGCAGATTTCAATGAACTTTGGAAGATAGGTGTAACGGTACCTCGCCACGCCTTCCACACAAATTGATCCGAGCCACGGTCTTGTATCATCAACCTGTTTAACCTCATCGTGCCACTGTACACATAGCAAAGACCCGGACTTTCTCGGGATCGATACTAAATCTTGACCGCCTGCCTCAACCAACCTCTTTATGATTTCAGCTAATGGAGAGCCTCATAATTCCTGGGGAGAAATCATAGAGGTTGGGCGACGTATAGTCCCGGATGGGTCTATTGCGGTCCTTAACCAGGAGAATGGGGTTTTCCATGATGTTGTTTGCATCTATTGCTCTATCTTTTTATTGTTCTGGTGTTCTAGGATTTCTCGCTTGCTGTTATCGGCGGTTGTCTCTCTGCCTTCCTCTAAACGTTCTTTCAATCTCTAGGTCGTAGTTGGGCTCAAGAACGTGTCCTTCGCTCATACGACACCCGCTTCTTCCCTTACCAAAGGAGAGGCAGTGCACAGAGATCGAAAGCTGCAAAGAAAATCAAAATGTTATCGTTAGCGCAATATATACTGCCGTAGTCCCTGGCAATGACGCCAAAAACTTGATATGTTGTAAATGTGATGTGATTATGGTGTATAATTGTGATGATGATTTATGCGTTGCACATGCAAGTTTTCCTAGTAAAACCCAAGTATAAATCTCACTAGGTTTCCTAGTAAGTCCAAAGTCGAATGTAGGGACTACTGAGTTACTATACGACAGTAAATTTTGATTCCTTTGCGGTGGCAAAAACAAATAAGTTGGTTGGTATTTTGTTTAAGTATAAATCCTATGCGACGGGTTCGAGTAAAGAGTTAATGAAATCAAGAATTACAATGAGTATGCGATGAACGGGTTGAGAAGGGATTTAGCTAACACTTCCTAAGATTGCGTTCAAGTTATGAGATCATACTATACATACACAACAGCATGTCATCTCGCAATGCAAATGCCATAGTTCCTATTTCTAGGGCGCATACGATGTATACGATAATGTCGATAGGACTTATGTCTAAGCCTCTATTCTTGTCTATGCGATGATGAATGATGCACACATATACAAGGTGACCGCATACTATCATATCCTATTTCTAGGGTGCATGCGATGCATAATAGCAAACAGAACTTATGTCTAAGTTTCTATCTCTTGCTTATGCGGTTCTAATCTAACTTTCTCAAGCCTAGATTCTAATATAACTCTCTCAAGCCTAGATTCTTTCTTTAGACTACTCTCTCAAGTATCTCTAAAAGGTGAATGACGCATACCTAAGACAAGATGATCGCATAAAGTGAAGATCTTAGGTCATGCTCGCTAAGTACTTCTCAACCCATTCGAGAATTCAGCTACTCATGCAAAATGTGAAGAGATTGAAAAAATGTTGAGATGAGAATTCATTTTCTATAAATAAAAGTGTAGAATACAAAACAATAATAGAAAGTACGGATAAGAAGCCCGGTAGAAATGTTTGATTCCCGTGGCTTTTAAACTGTCTTTTTACTCTACTCTGCCCAGAAGAATATCCTTGCTTTCACAAGTGTCAGCCCTCTGTCCTTCTCTAGCGCTTCCCGGAAGTCTTTTGAGCTGTCCAGGAATGTCCTCTCAGCGTCTTCTTCTCTTTGCTCGCCTCCGCCTTCTAAGTATAAGAATGACTATTACAGACTAACGACTATCTAATTTGTATATGATCTATCTTCTGTATATGGCGAACTCCTTTATCAATGTGGCCTTCGATATTTATAGATCTCAAGATGAAGAAATTTTCTCTCTAATGATTGCAATGATGAGAGGTCATTCAATCTTCTGTCTAATGCGCCGATTAATGGTCACCGAAAAGTTGAATGTACTTGCTACAGTGTGTCGTTAACGGCTTGTCAACTAAATTTGGATTCGACTGTCATCAGCTTTCTATTCCATCATGATTTATTATGCTTTCACCTTGATGCGCTATCTTTATTCGGCCACCTTCTTGAGCAACTCCTCGCGAACGCATACGACGCATGACTTTGCGATTGTAATCTTTCAATGCGTGCGGACGAGAATTCTATGGATCACAATTTAACTTGCACCTACGCATTTTTCCTACACAAAATAAGTACATTAGCTGCTTTTATGCGATGGGCGCATGTGATTGCAATATTCTCAGTTTATCGCTTTTGGACATGATTTTGTATCTTTTTATCGTCGCATTCCCACATTGTTTTACATCTTTGTGCTGTAATAACGTGTATTTCTGCCTGTTATCAATAAGACCGGATATAGATAGTTAGGGACATGGTCCTGCAAGATGAATTTACTCCTCCCAATTTAGGGTTAGTAGATAGGTTGTTTTCTTAAGTACTGATTCTTGATCTTGAACAAAGGGGCCTCGCCCTCTCATGTCCAATAATAAACCTTGTCCCTCTCATGGTAGAGAGGGACAAGGTTTATTATTGGACTATAAATCAATTGTTTAACAAAAGATCAATGGTGACTTAAGGAGGAAGATGTATTTACAGTGGGAAAATGGTAATTTTGACCTAGCTTAAATACGAACAACCTGTGAAGGATCGACATACTGATTATGGTTAAATTAAGTGGATAGAAATATATTTATAGTGAGGCGAGTGCAACCATCAAGCTATAGTGGTGTGCCTCAATGATTAAAGAATATTGATTAATTTGGAATTCATGATCTGTAGGTTCATAAGGTCCTTCTACTAGTTCGTAAAAGATTAAACCTTGGATTAGAAGATTGAGTGAAACTGAAATGTTCAAATTTCAATTCAGGGTTTGAATTTGAAATGTTCAATTTCAGTTTAGAGTTTGGATAATTATATTTGATATAAATAACATTTAAATTTGTTGAAATTAAATATAAATGGAAGTTTAAGATATTTAAATGTTGATTTAATTATTGATTACATGATTAGAATTCCTGTTTGAATAAGGTGTTTTATTATTTTAATATTTGATATTAAATTATTATTATTTAATTAATTAAATTTGTTTAATTAATTATTTAAATTAAATCAATTTCAAATTAAGAAATTCAATTTCAGAAATTGAATGTTTATTTATTTTAATTAAATTGAAAATTAAAATTAAATTAAATTTGAAAATTGGTTTTTTATTGGAATTTTCCCATTGCTTCATCCTTAAGTGGATTATTCCAAATTTTAACACCTAGCCCACTTTCTAAGTGTAATTTGAAATGTCAAATTGTTGAATGTCGAGTGCTTACATGAGTTTGTTAAATAAATACTTCAAATTCATAAATTGAAGAGGGATAATTCTGGAATTTTAAGAAATTGTTGAAGAATTCTTGAGCTACCAAACTCTCTCCAATCTATATCAAATTCCCTCTCAATTTTGAGTTTCCACCACTCATTCCAAGGCTGAGAATAGTAGAGAAGATACTCTTGGTGGTCTACTGAAGAAATTGAAGGTCAATTTCGCGGATTTAGCAAGGAACAAATGGAAATCTACAAAGGTTGTACATCTAAAACCCTATTTATTTGAAACTTATGTTTTAACATGCTTTTGATTCAAATTAAATGCAATTAGAGTGCTCAATGATTCTGTAGCTTCTGTTTTATGCATCTTTACTCTAATAATTGGTATCAGAGCATGATTTAAGCACTCAATTAACGTTAATATGAGTTTGATGGGTGAAATTCTAGATATGTATGTTTGGTTGACTGATATGGTTTTAATTCAATTTTGGCATCAGTATTCTCTTTGATTATGTTGTTAAATTTGTAATTGGCTCTTGATTGATGAGTCTTAATATATGATTAAGGGTCTGTAATTTTATTAAAGTCAATAGAGTTGAAACTAGGTTGTAATTGAAGATTGACGCAAGCAAACTCAGCTGGAAAAATTGCAGAAGAAGCCACTGCCAGTCAGCATCGCAACGCTACTCATACAGTGTTACAATGTTGTTCTTCCTGAAGCCCAAGGCATTGCAACACTGGGATGGAGCGTTGCAACGCTGCTCAGCCCAGCCCAGAAACGCGCACGCACGTGAATTGGTTCGCGAAAGCGGTTTGGTTTGACTGGTTCGATGGCATGGGGTCCGGTTCAACCTGCTTTGGTTCGATTAAGCCTCTTTTGGAGCTTTGGAGGGCCAGTTTGGGTGGTTCGGGTCTGGTTCATGTCAGTTCGAGCGGTCTAGAGGCTTCCTCAAGCTGTTTTTGTTTTTTTGTTTTTTTTTTGTAATAAATTAGTTTTTGCTTGCTTATGATGTCAAAGTTGGCCCATATCAATGTTGTTTAAACATTTTATGCATGTAATGTATGTTATATTTAAATTAAACATGTATATGCATATTGTATGCCATGTAGATCTAAAATCCCACCATAGGAAAGCATGTGTCATGCATTAATATATGTTATAAATTGGTTATAATATATATAGTATGCATGAATAGGGTTTCATAAGATTAATATAATTGTTATATTAATGTATGGAATGCTTAAGTATATGTTATAGTACGTCTATAATTTTATAAGAGTTATAAAATGAATTAGACATTTAAAATCTATAACAAAGATAAGATGCATGCTCACTTAGGTCTATAACAACTTGTTTTAATAGTTAAAATAGGTCGTTATCTTAAAAAACACGGTTACAAGCTCAGTCGATCTATAATCTTGTCTAAGACTAAAGGTACTTAAGTTGACAATTTACGTAACACCTCCCAACCTGGGGACTTTAGCCGATTGTTGAGCATTGTTAACCGGTTTTTTGAGCATGTGTGAGCGGTGTAAGGTAATAAAATGGGTTATCACTTAGAAATCGTAGGTTAAATCCAAATATAAATGTTATATAGGTAAACCACATAGACTTAGGATGTTTCGTAGTCGAAATATACCTAAGTACAAGAGATAGCCAAATAATTAGAACACTTTAGTGGGGGTTTAATAATATATACGATATATTATTTTTAGCTCTCACGTCCCTAAGAGTTCACACCGTGAGATCCATGCTCGGCTTCGTGTCGCTTTTACCGCGATTGCTCCATTCGAAAAGTGTTTCCATGAGTCGATATCAAGGTGAATATGGAAAGTAGTTCATAGTAAGTGGGTGCAAGAAATGTGCTAGGATATCCTATGGTCTCTTCCATTAATTTGAACCGTAAGATTCTTATGTTGCGACTATTGTTGTTTTTAGGCAGCACTAGCTAGTCGTTTTTACGGCGCCTCGAAGGGTTGTAACATAGGATTCGGAGCAACCCAAACTTCAGAAATGAATAGGGTTTCTTGGTTTTGATTTGAACATTATCTCCCAATTCGGGGGAATATTCATAATGTTCTATGCAATCTGAAAATGGAGGGTCAAACTTACAAGAGTTATTAAGTGTTAGTAAGTTCTTGACCATAAACGATAACTAAATGACTATAGGAATAAGAGTTATTTTGGATATAGTATTTGGTCAAGAATGTCTTGCTTTAGTGAATGAGTATTTGACTGCCCCTCGGTAGTATCTATTTCGACTCACTAAAGCATAATTGCAAATAAATAAAGAAATATGAGTACTTTATTACTTTTGCTAAAATTGGATTCAGATGCAATTTACTCATAGAATTTGTTTATGTTTCAGCATGTCAAACTTGATTATACAATTCTTAGCCTCCGATAAGTTTAATGGAGAGGGTTATTCAAATTGAAAGTCAAACATAAACATAATACTAGTAGTTGATGATCTGAGATTCATTTTAACGGACATCCTCCTTTTCCCAATCCTAATGCAACCTGAAATGTTCGGGATATCTATGATAGATAGGTTTGGGCTAATGAAAAAGCTAGAGACTATATTTTGGCAAGTATATTTGATGTGCTTACCAAAAAGCATGAAACCATAGTCACTGCTAGACAGATCATAGGGCCATTGCAAGGGATGTTTGGACAGTCGTCCTCATCAGCACGATATGATGCTATCAAATACGTTTACAATTCACATAGAAGAAGGGGACCTTTGTTAAAGAACATGTCCTAGACATGATGGTTCATTTTAATATAGCGGAAGCAAACAGGGTTGTCATAGACGAGAAAAGTCAAGTTAGTATGATAATGAAATCTCTTTTGAAGAGTTTTCTAACCTTTCGTACAAACGCTGTAATGAACAAGATTGATTACAACTTGATGACTCTCTTGAATGAACCCCAAACTTATCAATCCTTAATGAAAAATAAAGAAAAGGAAGCAAATGTTGTTTCCTAGATGAACTTTCAAAAAGGTACTTCATCTAGTTCAAAACCCTCTAAAAAGAAGTTTGGATCTTCAAAAGATAAAAGTATCCAAATGAAGAAAAAGGAAAAAGGGAAGAAACAAATTCCTGCTACTAAGAGCAAGACAAAAGTTGCAAAAGGAAAATGTTTCCATTGTAACGTCGATGGGCATTGGAAATACAATTGCCCTAAGTATCTTGCAAAGAAGAAAGCTGAAAAGGCAAATCAAGGTAAATTCGATTTATTTGTAATATAAATGTGTTTAGTGGAAAATTTTCACTTAACCCTAGATTCGGGAGCTGCTAATCATATTTGCACTTTCTTTCAGGAAACTAGTTCCTGGAAGCAACATCAGAAAATTAAATGACTTTCAAGTTGGGAATAGGTGAAGTCATTTCAGCAGAAGTAGTGGAAGACATCAAGTTATGTTTTGGAGATTCCTACATTTTACTAGAAAATGTATATTATGTACCTAAAATGAAAAGGAAGTTAATCTATGTATCTTGTTTGCTAGAACATATGTATAAAGCCACTTTTAATGTAAATGAAGTGTTCATTAGTTCAAAAAGTGTTAAAATGTGTACAAATAAACTTGAAAATAACTTTTCTGTGTTAAAACCATCTGAGACAAAAGTCATTTTAAATATAAAGATGTTTAAAACAGCAGAAACTCAAAATAAGAAAAGAAATATTTCCCCTAACGCCTATCTTTGGCACTTAAGACTTGGTCACATAAATCTGAATAGGATTGAGAGATTGGTAAAAAAAATGACCATCTAAATCAGTTAGAAGATAGATCTTTACCTCCATGTGAATCATTTCTTGGAAAAATGTCTAAAAGTTCTTTTTCAGAAAAAGGTCTTAGAGCCAAAAAACCTCTAGAACTTATACATTCAGACCTTTGTGGTTCGATGAATGCTTTGTGGTTCGATGAATGTTAAAGCTCAGGGAGGATCTGAATATTACGTTAGTTTTATTGATGATTATTCCAGATATGGCTATGTTTACCTTATGCATAATAAGTCTGGGACTCTTGAAAAGTTCAAAGAGTATAAGACTGAGGTTGAGAACCTATGAGGTAAAAGGATTAAAACATTTCAATTAGATTGGGTGGGAGTATATGGATTTACAATTCCAAAACTATTTAGTAGAACATGGAATTCAATCCCAACTCACAGCACCTGGTACACCATAACAGAATGATGTAGCAGAAAGAAGAAATCGAACCTTGTTAGACGTGGTTCATTCAATGATGAGTTATGCCAATTTACCTCAGTCCTTTTGGGAGTATGCAGTACAAGCTGTTGTACATATACTAAACATGGTTCCCTCAAAAAGTGTTTCAAAAAACCCTATGAATTGTGGAGAGGACGTAAAGGTAGTTACGTCACTTAGAATTTGGGGATGCCCGACACATATGTTGGTGCAAAACTCTAAGAAGTTGAAACGACGTTAAAAAAAAATATGCCTATTTGTAGGATACTCCAAAGAAACAAAAGGTGGTCTATTTTATGATCCCCAGGAAGATAAAGTATTTTATTCGACAAATGCTACATTCTTAAAAAAAATATATGCTACATTCTTAGATAAAGTATTTGTTAATTGTGGTCGATTCCATTAAAGACCCATAGTTGCACTCTTCTCATTACAAATATGTTTCTGTGTCCATGGATATAGACCAATAACAGTAAGTTAGTCCTTCATGAGTGTTTGTAACACCAGCTGGACCAAATTACCGTTTTACCCCTAGGTTACCTCTACATCCTTAGGTACTAGTGCTCCTCTAATGAACAACCTGTTTATGGTCAAACCATTAAATAGAAACTTCTCTCAGGTTGATGAGAGGGTAGGGCCTTTTGTTCAAGTCTCCAAGATACCACTTAAGTGAATACTCATCTATTTACCTTGAAGTCAAGAAGGAGTGAAATCCATCTTGTATAATTATGTTTCCAGCTACCCCTCGGTCTTATCCCCAAAATGGTAAGCATATTGAGTCAGCGAACTGGCCACTCTCACCCATACAAATAAAAGGACAATCCCTCGTGAATAGAAGTTCATAATATACTCAGGAGTTAGACTAATTTGCCTAGGTCATCCTATTGAAATAGAAACCTAACTAGTCAACGGAGTTACATCTAGTGGTTACTATTTCATGATCCGGTCTTGTGCAAACTCATTGCACAGGATACCCCCACTTGTTTCCTATACGAACGCGTTGGATCACTGGGTTTGTATTAAATTTAAAGTGGGTTGTATCCCTAGGTACCCAACCTTATCCTTATACTATAGATCCTTTAGGTTGTAATTTGAACATTTATCTCTATATGTCTCTACATACAGTACAAGACTCATAAGATAGCCTAGGATGTTAGTTTATTGGATTTTAGGGTTAATAAGACAAAATTAAATAAAACATCAATAACACTTATTGATAAAAACATTAATAATTATTTATTAATGACGGTCATTTAATTACATTCACTACGTACGAGTTTTAGGACATAAAACCCAACACTTTCTACCTCGATCAGTTTGAAGTGTCTTGATTGTTTTACCTAATGTATTCTTAACTTCAAGAGCTTTAGTGGTAAGTACGAGTTGATCCGCAGGGAGTGCGATTTGTTCGTTAAGCTAATTTCCTAACTAGAGCGCTAAATGAGGGGTTTTGGTGTGAATGAGATGAATGCGTAAAATTGAAATAAAAGGGTAAATGGAATCTAGGATAGAGGGTCTATCTAATTTCTAGAGCAAGAGAGAGTATCTTATGTAATTTCTATCATGGAAATTAATAATTAAACAAATATTCCATTATATGCATGCACGACTACCAAATCGATTCGATTTAACTAATCTCTACAAAAGCCGACAATCAATTAAATCGAAATCAATCAAACATCTTAATTATTAATTAAGGTGGGAAAGACCATACCCTAATTAAACTATATGCTCTTAATTCTATTGGGTTCTTGGCGATCATGTAGAATTAAAAATCATATGCATTAAGAATGAGGATTCAATCGCATCGATTAAATGTTAGGAAAAGCCATACTCAATTAACCAACGTATTTTTCAAGATTCAAGATTCATTGTCAAGATTCAAAATCAGTCTATAAATCTAAGCATTCACATCCAATCTTTTGCTACCGAGGTAAGTTCAAGCATAGACGAACACAAAGAAACATACGAGCTCGAAATTAACTATTGGAGACATGCAATTATGATAGGATCGTCAGTCCAACACACAAATGCAAATCTAAATTACATCAAGATTCAAAGAAAGCATATAATTGAAAAGCATCACATTTAATCACAGAAATCTCAAGAAATTAAACATAGGGACCTTGCTCAAAGAAATTAGATAGAAGCCACCTCTTAATTCATAGACAAACCAGAGATAAACATTTGATCCATCGATTACAACCCAAAATAAAAAGAAAAATTAACCTAAAGATACTGAAATCTGAAGGGAAAAGAAGAAGAATGAAGATTAACCTCGGTTTCCATCCATTCAGCATCCAAATTCAACATATTTTGACCTAAAGACGAAGAGGGATATTTATAAAATTCATCGTAGCGTTGCAACACTAGGAAGAGCATTGCAACGCTGGTGCAAATTTGAGGCTCACGCGTGAATTCAACATTTTTACATTAAAATCCATAGTGTCGAAATGCTGCACATTCTGCCTTATAGCGTTGCGCAAGCGTCAGGCGAGCGTTGCAACGCTGCATAGCGTTAGGCAAGCATCAGGCGAGCGTTGCAACTCTGTGGCAGTAATATTTTCTTAATTTTCTCTCATTTGAAGCCTAGATACTCAAATCACCTCCAAATTGCTTCAAGTTAACCTCATTCTTCACTAAATTATTAATTCTACCTCTTGATTGCTCGGTACCTACAAAATAAAACAATAATCACATAAAATCCAACAACGAGTCCGAATTAAGCTAGGAATAATAACTCTTTTTGAGAGCTATCAATATTCAATCTACGTTGCAAATTCTTTTAGTGATGCAGATTTAAGATTCATCGTTAATAGTGATTTGTCAAATTTATTAATAAATAATCAATTACTAAGGGCCTTTTTTATAACTATTTTGTTTTTTGTTTTTGTTTTTTAAAATTAAGCCTATGGACACTACTTTCACCTCCAAATTTCTTTATTTGTTATCTACTTTTCATTAATGGTTTAAAAAACCATGCCAAATTTTGAGAACTAGAAAAAGTAGCTTTTAAAAAATTGTTTTTGTTTTTTGAATTTGGCTCAGAATTGAACCATTGTACTAAAGAAAAATGCAAATCATGGTAAGAAATGTATATGATATAGACTTAATTTTTCAAAAACATAAACAAAAAACAAAATGATTACTAAACGGAGCCTAAATAATCAGTTCCTTATTGTAGACATACTGGAGAGAATTTCGATACATCCTAGAGAGAAATTTGATGTTCTCCCCTTATCGACGATATATAGTCAAAATCTCGACATTTCAAAATATCAAGAATATTTCGACAAATATCGATAAAATCAAAATCGTTCACGTACAAGCCCATGAAAAACAAGGCCCAGATCGATGTTTGCAGGCCCGTTATTGAATGAAGAAGGTGGGGAGAACTTGAAATTTATAGGAAATGGTTTGCACTAACCTCTTGAAAAACAATCTTTTATTCTCTTTAATTTTAATAATATTTTATATACTTTGTTCTAGATCCTATTTATCTATTTATTCGATTTTTTCATTTTTAAGAAATCAAAATTGAGTTGAAAGAATCCATAATTTATCCAATAAATACCTCCATCAAATCACTTCTTCTACACCACTTTCAAGTCTCAAGTTTCTTAATATTTCTCTAAAGCTCTATCTAACTTGTAGAGTTTTCTTTTTCTTTTTCTTTTTCTTTTTTTTATTTGTGTTGTATTATGTTTAATGTTATGCTTTTTATATGTCTCTTATGTTTAATGTTATGATTTTTTTATGTCCTTACAATTATGTTATGTTGGTAAGTTTAATGATATAATTTTTGTTTAATTAAAAAAATGATATAATTTTCTATCCACTTCATTTTATAATAAACAATTTACAGTTATTCTATACCTAAATATTTCATATATTTTAATTTTGTAATGAATTACCAATATTTTATATTATTTTTAACTATTTTTCTATTTCTTTTTTAAATCTATGATCTCGCATCAACATTTACACATATATTTATAATATACATCTAAAGGTTATCTTACTTTATAGAAATAGTGATTAAAAATGGTTAATTATAGTATAATTAAGCCCCAATCAAAGTCTCATTAGCTAATAATAATAATTTCCATCAATTTTCATAAAGTTTTTTTAAATTTCCATCAATATTTCTATAAAATTAAGACTTCGATATTTCTATTGACATCGATGTTTCACACTTTAATTATAGATGATAAGCATTTCACATCGATGAATATCATAGATTCAAAATTATTACACAACTTCCATCTAAATAAACTCTTATCTAAAATTTCAATTCAATCAAAATCGAAAACTATATACATATAAAATTATGTTATATGCAAACCACTTAATCATAAAGTAATTTAAGAGACATAAATTAATGGAATGAGCTATCATGTTGGTCCACAATAATGTGACTTTCATAGTTACTAACATGTCCAATTTGCCAACTTAAACAACCTTCTTTATCAGCCTTATGTAAGGTCACTGGGGCCCAAACCATATCAATCATTTGTAATTTTTGCTCTTGAGCCCTCGTATTATTGTCATATTTCTTCTTGACCCTTCTCAACTTAAGCACCCTTCTTTATAATGTATCTAAACAAAGAGGTTGATGTTTTTGTAGATGAAAAAAAATATGTTATAATATAAATGTTTTATATAATTAAAAATATATAAATATCGAAAAAAGGTTTTAAAAACAATTGTTACTCTTCTTTTAACTAGGTTAAAATACAGTTTGAGTTCACAAAAAAATTATAGTTTAATGTTATGTATAATCTTTCTCTCTTTACCACATGATTGTAGTTTTTTTTTCCTATATATATATATATATATTATTTAATTACCTTTTAATAGAAGACGCACATGCTTCTAGTTGGTGTGCTTAAAATACATGAAATGTAAATATAACTTATCCCCCACGTCCTTCTTATTCATCCTTTTTTTAATAATAAAAATGATTAGGTTATTAAAAAATTAGTACATCAATTGTAATCTCTCAAATTTTGCATCTTCAAGAGATGAAAACAAAATATATATATTGAAGCATTTTTGTCATTTAAAGAGATAAAGTATGTAGTATAGAATATGTTGTAGGTGAGACTTCGATAAAAGTTCAATCTCATAAAAACAGTTGGACCCAAGAAGACCTTTGAAGTCCATGTTGACATAAAGTGAAAAGAAGTCCTTCAACAGTGAGTTGAATATATCGAGCTTGGAACTCCTTAATCATCGTATCGAGCTAATTGCCCTCGTTGTCTAACTACCTCGACATGCCCACCTTTGATACGGTCACAAATCTCAAGCAAATGACAACCAGAAAGCCATATAAATAATAAACTCCCAACACTTGTATCAATAAGCTAATAGTTGGTGCTTTAGCCCTATGTAACACTTAATTTTATCGAAGCATCAAAGTGTGTATCGACATCGTTCAATGCAATATCTTGTATAGGTTAGCTCAATTAAGTCATAATCAAGCGAAGATTTTTCTGACGAGATTCACGCATCAGAAAAATAAAAAGAAATGGTTTTTGTTTGTATTAATTGAGAAATTGCTTAGTCATATAGTGAGCTTGAGATCATGAGGCAAGTTTTGTTTTTGGGTTTTTTTTTTTAAACTAAAAAGTTTTAAAATAATAATTTTTTGAAAATGATTAAAGAAACTCCCATAAATGTGTTTCAAAAGCAAACAGCAATTCTTCATTAACCCCAACAAAAAATATAATAATGAAGAAAAGAGAGGAAGAGAAGAGAATATCCAAAACTCAAAGGGTATGATACCAAATACGAAGAATTAAAAGGGTCGTTAGATTTAAATTATTTGTTCGTGAAGCTGAAGAAGATTCGAATCTTCCTCAACGAACATTCTTATTCTCTCAAAGCAAAATGCGAATCTGACGGCCATTAACACACCTTCCATGAATTCCCGTTTTGCATATTTCAATGGCGCCACTCTCTGCCAACTCACACATCTTCATTTCCTCATCACAACTCACTTTCCACCAATCCCTTTTTTTCTCTCCCTTTCACCCCACAATTTTCAGCGTTCAATTTCAGGGTCTTCCCCTCAATACCCTCTTCTCCATTCTTTCTCTTCCCTTTCCCCAGCCTCCTCCGCCATTGACGGCGGCCGGAGCTAAGTGGGTCTCGGTTTGATTTCCTGAAATTGTCGTTTTGTTGGTTTATTGGTTATGTCTGTCGCTACGCCGAGGTCTATTACAGAGAAAGTGTTTCAGAGGGTGGGAGGGCATTATCAATGGAGTAGTAGTAATAAAATTTGTGGGAATGATTTTAGAGAAGAGGATTATGATGATGATGATGGGACTTTGGAAATGGTTCAGATTGGAGCTGAGAGGACGAAGAATGTACTTATTTTGATGAGTGATACAGGGGGTGGCCATAGAGCCTCTGCGGAAGCCATTCGTGATGCGTTTCATATTGAATTTGGAGACGAGTACCAGGTGAATTCAAAGATTTTCCTCTTCTGGGTTTTGAGTTATTTTTTCTTTGGTTCTCTTTAGCTTTGAGTTTTTGGAATTTTTTTTTTCGTGTATCAGGTAACTTGAATAATCATATTCTGGGTTTTGAATTTTTTCTTACTTACATTTAATTCATCTTCGTTTGTTTTCTTTAGCTTTGGGATTTTTTTTTCCTCTTTTGGAATTTTTCTCTTCTGGGTTTTGAGTTTTGTCTTACTTACATTTTGCTTCATGTTCGTTTGTTCTCTTCAACTTTGTTTAATCGTGAGATTGGTTGATTATTTGCTGAAAATGTTGCTGAGCATGGTCAGTTTTGGCTTGTAATTTACCTCTGTTATTTTTTGGCCTATGTTTTACGTGGAAGTCTTGCAAACGTGCCATATATGTTTGTTCTCAATAGATCTTTGTGTATACGTGAAGATCTTGCAATTTACTCTATCTGGATTCTTGGTTACTCTGTTTTAGCCAAGTTTTGACAATTGCTTATACGGTTGGTGTTGATCAATCAAAAAGATACGCGTGTTCTGTTTTTTTCTCGTGGGAATTTTCTTCCATCTGCCAAATTTTGTTTTGTGAATCTCATTGTGAGAGAATGCTTTTCATTTTGTACAAAAAATCCATGTGAAGAGATGAGTTTTGGCTCATTCTTCTTCTTCTTCTTCAGATATTTGTGAAGGATGTTTGGAAAGAGTACACGGGTTGGCCTTTGAATGACATGGAGAGATCTTACAAGTTCATGGTAAAGCATGTTCAGCTATGGAAGGTTGCATTTCATAGTACCTCTCCTCGGTGGATTCACTCAGTCTATCTTGCTGCGATCGCCGCCTACTATGCAAAGTACATATAACATTCTCTTACGCACTTTCTCGTTCGGTTAATCTTTCCAATATATTCTCGAACTCGATACCTCTCATCCTTAACTTGTGAATTGTTAGTACAAAATGAGAAAGAAATAACATTGTGAAACGTTGAAAGGAAGACAACCATCCTTAAAACCAAAAACTCAAACGATTGTGTAATCTTTTCAATATATTTTCATACATGCTGTGGTGATTTTCTCTCTCATTTGATAGTACTCTAGTTATTAACATATTTGAATGCGCAAGTGAGCCACGGTTCAGCTCATGATTGCATTAGTTTTTATTTTTAATCTTCATTTTCGATTGACCAAAATTGATTGCATTAGTTTCGATTTTTTATCTTCATTTCAGATTGATTCGTTTATCTCAAACTCATTTCTAATTATTTTGTACACACTTGATAATAATCAAGTAACCGAGTAGAGGATGTAGAAAATTAACATTTAGTCTTACCAACTTTCTGTGTGAAAAATTAGTGGGGTGAGCCATGAGCGTAATGCAAAGAGTGAGGGTATACGATACTGAAATCACTAAAAATTAGAAGAAATCTTGCTGGAAATCTTGACTATGAAAATTTGATCTTATGAGGCTACTTATGTTGTTCATTAAATGGGGTTTCTAACTTCTTGCTGTTTTTCTTGTTTGAAGGGAAGTGGAAGCTGGTTTGATGGAGTACAAGCCAGATATTATCATCAGTGTTCATCCACTGATGCAACATATTCCTTTATGGGTTCTCAAATGGCAAGGCCTTCAGAAAAAAGTGGTGTTTGTTACAGTCATAACAGACTTAAACACCTGCCATCCGACATGGTTAGTTTCCAATTTACAATTTGATTCCCCATTTTCAACTAATGCTTGCTGATCTTTTAACTTCTTCTTACCTAACATCTGAACACTAAAAATCCAGGTTTCATCCTGGTGTAAACAGATGCTACTGCCCATCAGAGGCAGTAGCCAAGAGAGCCTTGCTTGACGGCATTGAAGAGTCCCAAGTTCGTGTCTATGGCCTACCCATCAGACCGTCCTTCGCTCGGGCAGTACTCCAGAAGGTAGATCTTTACATTTCAATACAGCAAAAACATGTAATTTTGTTTGATGGAGGTCTGATATTATGCTGTCCGTGGTTGCTTGGTTTGATTATTTGCCGTCATAGGATCAACTTAGAGAAGAACTTGAGATGGATCCAGACTTACCAGCAGTGCTTCTCATGGGAGGAGGTGAAGGGATGGGTCCTGTAAAGAAAACAGCAAAAGCTCTTGCAGAGTCCCTTTTTGATAAGGAAAATGAGAAGCCTATTGGGCAACTTGTTATTATTTGTGGAAGAAACAAAGGATTAGCCTCTTCTCTTGAAGCCTTTGAATGGAAGATCCCAGTTAAGGTCAGTTTAAAGTTATTCTTAGGGAGCTCTTTTCCTTCAAGAACTTGGTGATTGACAAAATTTTCATTGGCTTTGGACATCCATTACATCTTCTTTTCTTCCTCATTTGCAGGTGAGAGGTTTTGAAAAACAGATGGAGAAATGGATGGGTGCTTGTGACTGTATAATAACAAAAGTATGTCTTTGCTTCATTTCTTGATATGCTTCTAAAAACCTATTCTTTATGATCAAATGTATTGACCCTTGAGCTAAAACCAACTCGAGAAGATAATGTACCTTGTCATTTTACTGCCCTAGTTAAGGTTTATACATTATCCAAGTTTTCTTATAGAATTATATATCATACTGTATAAGAAATGAATTTGATTGATAAATACTTATGGTTTAATGAATCATGTTGGATTTTTGTTCATAGGCCGGTCCTGGTACAATTGCAGAAGCTTTGATTCGAGGGCTTCCGATTATTCTAAACGATTACATTCCGGGACAAGTAAGTGACTAAACTCGACATTTGCATCAAGCTTTAAGTCAGAGTTTCAGTGGCAAACACATTGCATGTCAAATCACCACTCAACCCAAAAGCTAAGTTGATGGTCGATAAATTTAATTATATCAACACTTTCAATGCTCTCCCTCGTGAGCTTAAAAAAATTGTACAAGACCCTACAAGTGATAATCAATATTTGGAAAAGACATGACATTATAGATGTTGAAACATCGAACAACTTACTTTGATACTATGTTAAATCACTGCTCAACCCAAAAATTTAAGCTAATAAGTTACAGTAAATTTAATTATATCAACACTTTTAACCATGCTAAACCATTTTTCCTTAGGAAAAAGGAAATGTTCCATATGTGGTAGACAATGGAGCTGGAGTGTTCACAAGAAGTCCCAAAGAAACAGCCAAAATTGTTGCAGAATGGTTCAGCACAAAAACAGAACAACTCCACACAATGTCTCAAAATGCTCTCAAACTAGCACAGCCCGAAGCTGTCTTTGACATTGTCCGGGACATCCACGACCTCGCCTGCCAACGCGGTCCCATGGCGCACATCCCATACATGTTGACCTCGTCATTTACAGCCTTAATTTAAATGGTTTCGTCGACGACATACTCACCATTGCCAAAACTTATTCTCCTAGAACTGCCATGTACAGTTAGCCTCCTAATATATTTTACCAATTTGTTCAAGGGATGCTACCATGATTTCCATCTTGTAAAGAGTGAAAGAAAGGTTGTGTAGGTAATGTGAATGATGTTCATGTTGTAATTTTTTTTTTTCTTTCCTTCTCTATCTCTTTCTATTTATTTTGATTGTCCAACATTTTTTGTTGGACTGCTAATGAGAAATTTTGATGACCAAAGTCATGAGTTGCTTCTAAGTCATATTACTAACCTCAATACTCAATGAATGTGACCTCATAAAAAAATAATAAAATAAATTTGTGGGATATTTATATATAAGTTATTATATAACTTTTATACTTATTAGGACTAGGAGATGTTAGTTGGATGTTTTAATACTCAACTTGTCAAATCTGAAAGAGATGTAATGTGGAAGAAATAAATCTTGTGGAAAATTTTGGCTATCTGATGTAAATTTATATTGAATCTATGGAATATTTACAGTGACATAAGAAAATTTTTGTGAAACTTTTATATTTTACATCTCTAAATCTTCACTTGTACTAGACTTGTACGATTGTACAATAGAGAATAAATGTAAAATTTAAGGTCAAAGTAAATATTAACTTTGGATTAATTCACGTATATTCTTTCTAAGGTTGAAAATTTAAATTCTCTTACATCACTCGTTGTTTTAGAAAATGTAGCATTTAATGAAAAAAAAATTAGAAAAAAATCTCTAAATTTATAGTAATATGGTAAATTTAATTTTTAAGAAAAAATATGGTAAAATAATTGGACACGTTGTTCAAGAAAAAAATATTTTTGGTCCATAGATTTTAAAACGTTTTCTTAAATTTTGAGTTTAGTTTTAATTTAATCTTTGAATTTCAAAATTTTATATTTGAATTTTGTTTCAATATGATCCTTAAGTTTAAAGATTTATACTTTTAACATTATTTTTTTAATTAAATACCCACTTTTAGTCATTGACGTCAATGCGTGTTAATTAATTTAAAATAGCTATGAAGTAAAATTTAAAATTTAATTTTAATAATTATGAACAGTAATTAAATTTAATTAATTATAATTCTTTTAAATTCTTGTAGTACAACTAAGGGTAGAAGGATTCATACTAACAATTTCGTGATCTCGTGGTTTAGGGACAATGAAAAATTAAGGTTAGAAATGTAAATCTTAGAACTTTGGGACCAAAATGAAACAAAACTCAAATCTCAAGAACAAACTGCAACGTTTTGAAACATATGAATTAAATTGAAGCTAAATTTAAAGTTTAAGAATTAAAAGTTTAACATTTTGGAGTTTAAGAACCAATATAAACTAGATTCAAAACTTACGGACGGAAAGTGTATTTTTTATTTCAAAATTTTAAAACTTAAATATAAAAGAACTAGAAGTTTAAGAACTGCAGTTAGTATTTTCAAAATCATGAAACTAAATTAAAACATGACTAATAATTGGAAACTATTATTTTGTGGACAAATATTTCAAAAACGAATGACAAACAAAATCATTAATTGAGAAAAAAAAAAGATAATTCCTTCCAAGCAAAGCAATTTATTGCAAATTGATATTTGCAAATCAGTCATTTTCCCATTTATACTTGCTTCAATAGTGGCTCTATATTCATAATTTTCCAAAGAAGCCCTTAATTTTCGTATTTTCTACTAAACGTTCCCCAAACTTTAACATTATTCCCTTTTCACCCCCGACTCGCTGATATTGACAGAGTAAAAATGGCAAGAAGAAGACGGTGAGACGGATATACCAGAAACGAAGAAACCCTTTTCTCCGATTCCCCACCATTAGCTTCGGTGTTTCCCCTTGCAATTTCCGGTAGCTATTCCGACTCCGATCCGCTCATCGGAACATAAAGCTCTCCGGTAAGTATCATCGAATCATAATTACTCATTCTGCTTACTGCAAAGCGAGAGTCGATCGAACTCCGGATTTCGAAGTTTATTGGAAAAGTCGATCCTCAGGATTCGAAAGAATCGGTGTTCGTTAGATTGGGTTGATAATTAAAGGATTCATTTCTAAAGTACCAATTGGAGATTGGATTATTGCTTAAAGAGATCGGTTCGCTTGCTCTCAGGTTTTCTCCTTCAATCTTTGCAGTTGGAAAGAATTCGAAGCTTGTACAGAAGTTTAAGACGTTGATTATTGAGAAAAATAATGGTGAGTTTAAAGTTTCCGTAAGCTTTAACGTTTTTTCTCGATGTATATATAGCATTGAAATGGTTAGAGGAAACTTGTTTATATTTTTTATCGCTTTGATCAATTTTAATGGATTAATTTTATCGTATTTCAAATGGGTATTTTTCTCTTCATGGGTTGAATTAGAATTGAGCGGGTGGTTTTCTTCTAGGTTCACCATTCTAGCTTTGTGGATGAGGAAGGAATAAGCAAGGCTTGTGGTTGTCCTTTACTTCCTTTGAAAAGTCATATAAAGGGTCCTGCTCCAGTTTCAGATCAAGGTTTAGCTCAACTTCAATTTGATTATTTTGTTTGTAGAACATCCCATCTCTCTATATGTTTCCTGCTGAAATTTATGTTGTTTGGAAATTCACAGATAAGACTGATATTGTAGATGAAGCGATTACATTCTTTCGTGCCAATGTCTTCTTTAGAAATTTTGACATTAAGAGTCCTGCTGATAAGCTTCTTATCTATTTGACATTCTACATCAATGTGGCTTTGAAGAGGCTTGAAGGTTGCAGAACTTTGGCTGTAGGAACCAAGGCAATAATTAACTTGGGTTTGGAGAATGTTCCCGTGCCCGGAGAATCGGGCTTTCCCTTTCCTGGACTGTTCCCTATTCCCCAATCTAATGAGGAAGCAGGTCAAGCTTGATCTTAGTCTTCTCTGTATCTGTACTGCTAGCATTTGTTAACTAGAAATGCTTACATACATATATAGATGCTCCACTGCCCAATGATCAACTTTTTCATTTGCTATTGGCTTTATTTACTGCATACAGATTAGACACTTTGTTCCTTTTTCAGCAATACACACAATTTATGTCAGTACTACTTTCTTTTCCCAGATGAAGATGTTTTTTTCCAATTCAGTTAATGCAGATATTATGAGTTAATCTTGTGTGCCAATAGCCTCCTGTTTCTTGTCTTAAGATTGACAATTGTCACAGGCTTCAAATATGTCCAATTTTATATGCAGAGCTATTCAGGAATTATTTGAAGCAGATAAGAGAAGAAACAAGTGGGAGACTCTTGAGTGTTGCCTATAGATCCAATGGGACTCCAAATAAATGGTGGCTAGCATTTGCAAAGAGGAAGTTCATGAACATCATCATTCCTTGATCAAGTTGCTTCCAAGACTGTTAATGCGAAAGTTAGGAACATCATCATTCCTTAATCACATGGGCTTTTTGTGGTTTCTACTAGCACTTGAGGAGTTAGTTTGTATTAACAGAATCTGAATGTTATACCAGTTTATGCTAATGCATATCAAATTCATCAGAAGCTTGGTCATATTCTTTTTCTTTTTAATAATGATCTTAAATGTAATGTGCCGTCACTTCACAACTTTTGTACATTGGATTAATCTTAATCAGAAGGAATAGTTAATGTCCATCACTCCATGTTTCTTGTTGATTTAAATACATGTTTCTCACTTGGCCTTTTATCAAGTGGTTAAGGGTTAAAAGGTCATAGATTTAATTCATGATGACCATCTACTTAAGATTTAATATCTTACAAGTTTTCTTCACATCCAAATATTGTAAGATCAAGTTAGTTGAGGTGTTTATAAACTGGTCCGAACACTCACGGATATCCAAAAAAAATTAAGGTGATTTGTACTCTTCAAATTGACTTCATCTAATCTCATACATGTCCATAGTTGTTGTATCACATGCACACGGTCCAACTATCTTTACGTATCGTATCGACCTGAACTTATTTTTTACCTTTAAAAAGATGTTTTTAAGCATTTAGAAACTCATTCTAGATCCAAAATCTACTTTTTGTTTCTAATACTTTCTAATTTGTTACAATTATTGTTCATCTCTACGTGCATACACAGGAAGGAAAATGAGATTGACTCTCTAAGTTCTTCTCAGGCCAATCCTTCTGCAACGCCTATATTATGGATCTGTGATTGATGTATTAAACAGATTTATCTTACAGTTAACACATGTTGATCCTGCCTTTTCTCTTGTCCTTTGTTTTTCTTTTCTTTTGGTTTCTTGTATTTGAAGGTTCACATGGTGCAGGGACCTTTAAGTTTCTAGTTTCAAGTAGCTATAGCTTAGGGAGGGAAGGAAGGAAGAAAGGCATATTCAAAGTTCATTCAGGTTTGCTTCTATTATGAGTATGTTTCTGTATTGACTGATAAAGTCATTAAACATTTGATTTATTGTCGTCCACAGAAGCAGACAGCAAGTACAAAATCATGAACCATTGGGCCAGAATCATGGTCGATGCTTCCAACCTCTCTATGATTGATCTTTTTCTTTCTGTATTTATATGTAGATATCTATAGGGCCAGTAATTAAAAAAAAAACACTTCAATTAAGTAAGTTTAATTGAAGTAACAATTTAGTTTGAGCTATGTTGATTTTGACATGTAAATATTTCATAGGTACATCTTTTCGTTTTCGACTTTAATATAAGGTTTACATTATACTAATTTAATGCATTGATTACATGATTTAATCAAAATAATCTATTTGGGAAGACTGTCCTTTTTCTCCTCCACTACTGTCATTTT
Source organism: Benincasa hispida (assembly GCF_009727055.1). NCBI lineage: Eukaryota > Viridiplantae > Streptophyta > Magnoliopsida > Cucurbitales > Cucurbitaceae > Benincasa > Benincasa hispida. The sequence goes on from NC_052354.1 coordinate 52,749,867, forward strand.
CTTTATTTTTGGTCTTTTAAATTTTTTTTGAAAGTGTAGTTAAACAATCTTATTAGAAATAGTTGTGAGGGACTAGTTTTAATATTTATTTAAATTACATTGACTTGAAAATACAAAAATAAATAAATGAATTGAAAACAAAATTTAAATTTAATGTTAGAAACAAAAATGATATATATATATATATATATTTTTAACTTAAATGACTTTAAGATTATATGTTTGTGAAGCTAAACTATCAATATTTGAAACATTAGCTTTTATCTTATGGAGATGAAAGATTGATCATTGATCTTTGAGATTTGTATCAAGTGTCTTATATTCTAAATTATGTTTATGTAACATTTTGGCTATTTAAATACATAATATTTCTATTTGGAAAAAAGGTAACAATAAGAAGTCCTCACAGTTAAAATTTCCTTTAAATGGAAACTTACTTATAATTTTAACGAAATAAAGAAACTCATACTTAAAGTTACGTCCGTGAATGGATGAATCATATACAATTCCAACATTTAAATAAAGCTGACATTTTGTTACAATATGATTTAAAAATATTTAAGATATAATTCCTACATGCTGACATTTTAGTTTAACTAGTTAATATATATATTGTTGAAAAAGAAAAAGATAAATTATAAAAATTAATCTTAAATTATGGTGACAGTTGTAATTACACCCAATTGGGTCATTAAACAAATTGAACTCTCAAACTTAGTAAAAATTAAACTCCCAAATAATAAAAATTGAACTCATAATTTGTATAATTATTATAATTTTTACAATTAAGTAAGTTTGAGAATTAAATTTTAATTAATTTTGAGGTTCACTTTTTACCCTTCAAAGTTTGAGGTATAATTATAATTTATATCACGCTTTAGGTTTTTTTTTTTGTACAAATAAAAAAAATCTAATCATCTGCTTATATCAAAGTGTACTACTACATTTTATACACTATCACGTTAAGGATGACCATTATCATAATTCTAATGCAATGATTAATTTTTCTTACGCTCAATTGTGTTATGAATATTGGGGTGAAGTGTTCCATACAAAAATTTGCAATGGGAGGGAAAAACACACACACACACAACAAGAAACAAGAGTGGAAGAATTAAGATGGTGAAATGAAATGGAAAAAAAACATAAAAACATAAAAACATAAAAACATAAAGAATGGCTCATCCTCATTGCCCACCATGCTGTGTCACTCCCCATTCTGCAATCTCAGCCGTTGATAGGCGGAATTCATGAAGCTTATGTCTATGAAATCTAGGGCTGACACCATCATCATCATCATCTTCTTCTTCTTCTTCTTCTTCTTCTTCTCAATTTCTTACCCCATCTTTCCCCATCGCTTTCACCTTCCCTTCCATGTCTTCCAATTTCCACCACCACCATCGCCACCACCCAAATCTTCCTTTCAACTCTCAGATCTCCCCTCCTTCTTGTCCCCATCTCGCCGACTTCCGTTCTCGCAATGGCTCCAAATCCTTCCGTCTTCTCCAGGACTGTCTTCGCGTCAAGCCCCCCGGTGGCCGCGCCGCCATACGCCGAGACCCTAACGAGGTCCCCCGATGCGGTTCCTGCGGCGATTCCGCTCGTCCTAGGCTTTACGCTTGTGTAACCTGCGCTGCCGTGTCCTGTCACGCTCCGCCTTCCCATTCCCACGCTGCTGCCCACGCCGAATCAATGCCGCCTGGTCACGAGATCGCTGTCGATGTCGATCGTGCAGAGCTTTTCTGCTGTGCTTGCCGTGACCAGGTTTACGACCGTGACTTTGACGCTGCGGTGGTGTTGGCGCAAACGACGGCGTCTACTCTTGGTGGGAATGCTGTGTCTTCCAGTGGAGTGTCGCCGTCGCAGCCTCTGCTTCCACCGGAGAATCTGAGGAAGCGGCGGAGGGTTGATTATCAGCCCTGGATACCGGATCTGAGGGAGAGGGTTTTAGTAGGTGCTAACTCGAGTCCACTTGATTGTGCGAATTCCAATCTGGGTTCTGAATCCGAGTTGCCTTGGGGGTTGCGGGGATTGAATAATTTGGGGAATACGTGTTTTATGAACTCGGTGTTGCAAGCATTACTGCATACTCCGCCGTTGAGGAATTTTTTCTTGAGCGATCGCCATAATCGCTATTTTTGTCAGAGAAATGTCAATGGGGGCAATATAAATTCGAATGCTAATGATGGGAATGGCAGTAAAAATTCGCGCATCTGTTTAGCTTGTGATCTGGATGCTATGTTTTCTGCTGTCTTCTCCGGCGATCGGACCCCTTACAGTCCAGCAAAATTTTTATTCAGGTTTCATTTTGATGCATTTCGAGATCTTGATTCTCTCTTTTGTAGAATGTTTGATTAGTTTTCTTTATTATCGTTGTAAAGATGGGTTTTTTTTTCCCGACCCACCCAATCTATGTCTTATTGCAGTTGGTGGCAACATGCTGCAAACCTCGCAAGTTATGAACAACAAGATGCACACGAATTTTTCATCTCTATTCTTGAAGGCATCCACGAAAAAGTGGACAAAGATCGGCGCAAACCTTACAGTCAAGGTAAATTCTTGCTTTCCAATATTCCTGTTTGGTTTCAGATCCTTTTTCAAATAATGTACATGTGGTATTTACTTTTTCAAATCTGCCCTCTCTCTCCTCTTTTGTTCTTTCCTGTTTTCCTTTTTTGCACTGGTTTCTTGGAAGTCAAACAGCAGAATCAATCATATTCAGGTTTAGTTTTGTTGCAAAATATGCTATTTTTTCTGTAGATGGTAGCATTTCTTATGATAGCCTATTCTTGTCAATACCAAATTGTATGCGGAATCTTCTAAACATGACAGGTTATATCATGGTCCACTACTGGTCTTCTGTGTGTGGAATTTATGTATTTTTCAATGTCACATTTCCTTTAGTGATTTAGGCACTTCTCGAACACATTTTTATTGCAGGAAGTGCTCCTCATGGAGTTTAAGTGCAATGTATTTGTCTTTTCTAATACTATCTAGAAGTTTGATTCTCTGTTACTGAGTTGTGAGCCCCATAATTTCGAGTTTAATGAAATTCAACTGATTTTGGTGCTGCAACACTTGTTTTGAAACCTACATCTGACCAAAGAAATAAACTCCAGCAGTTGAACCTTCCTGGGTTAGCCAGTTCTCCCATTTGACCATCTTTCTGTAATTGGTCCAATTTTAGAATCTTGGTTTCCAGGCATTTAGATAGATGAATGGAGGCTGGAAAAGTTACTAATTGTATAGGCTCTCCATGATAAGGCTGGTCAGTCACTCTGCATCATTAAATAGCTTGGTACATCCCCAATTGACTACTTGGATAAGATGTCTCATTTGAGTGGGGGGTTAAATCTTTAGCTGCTGCTTAAGTGGGCATTTAAATTTTCACTTAAAAAGCCCAGTCAACAGTCGATGGATAACCCCAAGGCATATTATGTGAATGAAATCTGCTGCATTGCATATACGAAAGATGATCAGCTTAGACTGATTTTTAACAAGCACCTTTTTTTATTTGTATTAGCGTGTGTTTTTTCCCTAGCCAAGATAATTCTTAGTGATGTGTTAATAAAGTTGGGAAGTAACCATAAAATTTAACTGCAGGACTTGAGTCTAGGAATCTTGCTATTGCTCTAGGAGTTGACAAGTGCTCAAAGATTTAGGGCTAATTTCCAAACTCAACCTGCTGGCTTGATGGTATTTTCTACCTCTCACTTGTAAGTCGAACTTTTTTCAACCATCTTGGTTATTAGTTATGAGTAGGATCATCCACCTCACATGTTTATCATGCAATCCCTTTGTTTGAGTCCAAGATGCATTGTTGAACACATTGACAATTATGAACCCATTCATGAGGAAAGGTCAGAACAAGGAGTGGCCATTCCATTATCAGTTGGTGAAAAATCTTGCTAACCTTTTAGTCATAGGGTGATGACAGTCGCCTTCTACCATTTCTCATCTTTCTTGATAATGCATAATCACTGAGTCCTAGAAAATTTCCATAACAAATCTCCCCACCATTGTCAAAATTTCTAATTCTCAATGATTTTCCAATACAAATAAAGAAAGATAAAATTAAGGCCCCAACATTTCATTCCTTGCTTAGGGAAAATATAAAAGATGAATGTTGTATATGTTGTTAAAGTTACTTGAATTGAATTTTTATGGGACTGTTTTTTAGATTTTGTTTTGCCTCAGCATTTAACTAATAAGTTCTCATTTTTGTGTGTGAGAATAATTCTTATTTTATAAGATAACTTCATTTTAGTATTGAATAACTTATCCCCGTCTCTTTTCCAGTGCAGGCAATGGAGATTGTTGTATTGCTCATAGAGTATTTTCTGGCATATTGCGATCTGATGTCATGTGTATGGCTTGCGGTTTCACATCAACAACCTATGATCCATGTGTAGATATCTCTTTGGATCTGGAACCAAATCTAGGGGGATCTTCAAAGATGGCAGCCGCAAGGTCAAATCTTTCTTGCAATGGGGAGGCAGATTGCATGAACTCAAGCCAAAACCAGAGATTATCTTCCCTGGTGGGTTGTTTGGACCAATTCACTAGACCCGAAAAACTTGGGTCTGACCAGAAATTCTTCTGCCAACAGTGTCAGGTGCGGCAGGAATCTCTCAAACAAATGTCCATAAGAAAGCTTCCATTAGTTTCTTGTTTCCACATTAAAAGATTTGAGCATTCTTCGGTTCGGAAAATGTCAAGGAAGGTGGATCGTTATTTGCAGTTTCCATTTTCTTTAGACATGGCACCCTACCTCTCATCTTCAATCTTGAGAAGTCGATTTGGGAATAGGATTTTTCCTTTTGATGGAGATGAACAAGATGGTTGTAACGAGACGTCGTCAGAGTTTGAGTTGTTTGCTGTTATTACTCACAAAGGAAAATTGGACGCTGGTCATTATGTCACTTACTTGCGGTTAAGTAATCAATGGTATAAGTGCGATGATGCTTGGATTACCCAAGTCAATGAAAACATTGTCAGGGCTGCACAAGGATACATGATGTTTTATGTGCAGAAGATGCTCTATTACAAGGCAAGTGAGAAGCAGAGTGCTTCATAACATTTCGGTTAGAAGGAAAACTTGATCATGAGGTGAGATCGGTTGAAGTTCAATCGATTTCATCAATATGTTTGTTTTCCATGAAAGCCAGTAATCGATATATTTCTCAGTGACAAGCTGAGCTCTGAGTGGATGCCTACACATTCTAGTAGGAGATACAGGCGTCACGTAACTTTTCAGAGAGGAGACTCAGATCCCTGTTTGAAGGGAACTTCTTTGGTACTTTTTTTGAACTCCTATTCACAATTCAAATAATATTGGGGGCTTGCCCTGGAGTTTCAGTACTAAGTTGTGGCTCAGCAGATTACTGATTTCTCTTCACATACCATGAAAAAGAGGTATGAAAAATCTAATTATAGAGCTCTCTCTCTCTCTCTCTCTAGATAACTAAGTATTCCTGGTTCTTCGGGAAGGTTTCTGATTATGAAATTTATCCATCAATTTTTTTTTGGTGGAGAACCACCTATTGATTCAAACTTGAGACTGCAACATATGGGCTGCTGCTCCTTTTGGATCTGGTGCAGTAACAGTAGAATGACAGGCTGCTTCAGCCCTTTTTATTACACGTGATTAATACTGAATTTAAGTCTCCTTTGACCCACTTTCTCCTGATTAATCCATTTTCTGACATGAATATATGAAAGTTTATGGCAATTTTAGTCCGACTCTGTTGACATGGGTTGCAAAAATGTTCTAAAAAAGTTGTTAAAAATCAAAATTTGCTGTTGGCTGAAGAAAGACTTTCTGAGCAGCAGCTTCTCTATAAACTTTTGTGTAACATTCAAAATTCTTGTTGGACCACCCTTTAAAATTACTTCTGAGCTTTGCTATGCTGAATATCGATCTCAACTTTTGTGTCAGCCAATCTGAGAGGTTGGCAGCTATGAACCCTACAAAAACCTGAGAGAAAACAGAGAGAATATTACTACATTTGAAATCAAATGGTGCGATCAAGTTGGAAAAAATCTGAACCCTTTTTTATGTGATCTGAAAATGACGGTGCCCATGTTTCGTTTTTTTGGTAGACCGGATTAGGAAGTGATACTGTTTTTGTTTGCAAATCTATTCAATAGGGAAGCAACTTCAATTTGTTCTTAAAAGTAAGTTGATGTCTTTAACTGAATTGATCCTAGAATGTAAAGTGGATAATAATGGTGTGACAATATCAGTCAACATGGCTAGTGGAATGGTTAATGAGGAACCTAGTGCAGCCACCAAAGGGCTTGTCCAAATGGTTCCCAATGGCCTATAAAACTGCAACCAAATATTATTCAATTTAAAGCTTCACTTCTTAAAGATTGCTAATCTCTCTGTCTCTCTCTATAACATACCAGAAGTAATCAGCAATGAAATTTCCAAGGAAGCAATTGGCTACAATGATTTCCACACTTTGGCTGATTTAGGAAATGCAAACTTGGGTTCAATGCCTATTGCTGCCAAGGGCCATACTGCTAATGCACAAAAGATAGGCGTCATAAAATGCATAAGACAAAATCGATGCCATTCGGATCGTGTTGATTGAACGGTAGAAATACACAGGTGCGAATAGTTGGTGGCCCAAAACAAAAAACAAAAAACTCATGGATTTCATCGTGTATTTGTGATTGTGTAACATGTGAGTAATACTGAGAATTCAAATACAATTTATAATATTTTTCATAAACCAATTTATCAAATACAAATTTAAGGATTTATCTCATAAATTTGAAAACAAATATATACTTTTTTATGAGTCCGGTAATATGTAGATTGAGGATTCAAACTCGACCATGATCAGTAATATGTATTTTAAAACATATAATCTCTAAAAACGATTCCACTAATCAATGAAAAAGCCACTAAGAAAGTACTCGAAAACCATTTGAAGTTTGCTCACCTAACCATCATGAGCCAGAGAAAACAAACAATCCAACAAAGCCAAGGAACATCTGAAGGTCCAACTTTTGTCCATTTTCCCCAGCATACTTCTTTAACAGCACCGCAAAAAAAAAAAATAAAAAAAAATAAAAAAAAATAAAAAAAAGAAGAAGAAGAAGAAGAAGAAGAAGAAAAAAGGAAGAAGAAGAAGAAGAAGAAGATACTTAAACATCTTTTAAGATAAATTACGGCTGATGACCTATTTTTAGTGGCCCAAATTATATTTGACCAAACTTTTAAACATCTTTTTTTTTTAATCTTTTACTTATCATTGTTTGATGAAATTACTAAATCGAACAAAAATGTACATGTGATGGACTTCACTCCTCGATTCTTACTCACTCTTCGGTTCTCGATCTCGCTCCTCATCTAATTTTTACAAGGTTGAAATACATTGTTTTCATTTCTCCGGCCTCTTTCCTAGTCGAGAGTGGTCCTTTAGTTCTGATAGGCCTCAGGTCACTGTCGAGAGTGGTCCTTTGGTTCTGATAGGCCTCAGGTCACTAAGGTGTATGTATGTAAGCGTGTGAGAGATAAGAGAGAGCAAGGTATATAACACGTATGAGAGAATTGAGAGATTGTGTGGGGCCCAGGGGAATATTGTTAGTTAGGGGCCTGAGGGAGGAGTATGTATTCCGCTGGAATTAGAGGAGAAATTATGATTTCACCCCACCAATTAGACGCGGCTCCTCAACTAAGAAAAATAGCAACTACTAGCTCAGCTAAAGTTTTATTTTTCCTTTCGGCTTTTCCGTTCATTTCAGTAGAATAAGGCACGGTCTTTTCGTGTATTATTTCATGTGAGTTAAAGAATTCATTAAAACTATTTGAGTCGTACTTGATTCCCCTATCACTATGAATTCTTTTAACTTTTCTATTAAACTGATTCTCTATTTCAGAAACAAAAAGTTTGAAGGCATCAAAAGCATCACTTTTGTTTTTCAGCAGGTATACAAAAGTAAAATCCGAGCAGTCATCAATAAAAGTAATGAAATATCTTTTACTGTTTCTAGTCAATATGCCATCAAATTCACAAACATCAGAATGAATCAAATCTAGAGGCTCAGAATTCCTAAGTACAGATTTATGCGGAGTTTTAGTAATTTTAGCCTGACTACAATACGCGCATTTATCAAAAGCATTCGTGGATAACTTAGGTATCATTTCCAGCCTAATCATGTTACTAATTAAATTTTTATTCACATGACAGAGTCTAGCATGCCAAATATTCATAGAACACAGCATATACACAGAAGATTTCATTTTATTAAGGTCTAGATTTAATTTGAACATTCCCTTAGTTGCATACCCTTTCCCTATAAATACATTATTTTTGGTAAGGGTATATAGGCCTGCCCCTATAGTTTGAGTAAACCCGACTTTGTTGAGCAGATAGCCTAAAACCAAATTCTTTCATATCTCCAGAGTGTGCAGAACGTCCTTTAACATGAAGGTCTTCCCAGAGGTAAACTTCAATTCCACCTCACTGGTTCCAGCAACTTTCATGGAGTGGTAATTTCCCAACAGAATATTCTTATCCTTAGTTTCAATATAAGTTTTAAATAGATTAAGGTCATGACAGACATGGCGCGTCGTGCTAGTGTCTATCCACCACCCTTCACAACCACTGATCACATTTACTTCTGTGATCATGGCGACTAACGGTTCTTTTGTTAGGTTTGCCTGATCAGCAGGACAACGCCTGTTCCTACAGTTTTTAGCCATGTGCCTAGGTTTATTACAATTAAAGCAGAGGAACTGTACCGTTTCTTCTGAAGGGGGCTTCTGTTTTTTCTATTGGTTCTGGTTGCTAGAGCCGGTTTTGACCTTTCCTCTTTGTCCGCTTAGGTTTTTGGTCAGGTTTTACCACGGAAGAGGTGAGTTTACTAGGTACTGCGTTCATCTTCTCCCTCTGAAATTGGTCATTAATAGGCATACCTTCAGTTATTATTTCATGGGCTATCTTCTGGAGTTCATGGGATTGGGCCTCCACAGATTTGTCATCCGTCATTTGGAACTTGAGATAATGGCTAACCGCATATTTCTTCAACCCGGCCTCCTCGGTGTCATACTTCTTTTGTAGGGCATCCCAGACCTCCTTCGCTGTTTTTATTGTACTGTAGTAGTCATACAGATCATCAGTCAAACCATTTTAAATGAAATTCTTACATAGAAAGTCTTTCTCCTCCCAGTCAGTAGCTTCTTTTATATGTTGTTCAGTTGGTTCTTCTAAAGGGATGATCGGCTTAGTGCTGGTACAAGCTTCGGCAACTTTCTTGACAGTGAGGAAGAACAACATTTTTTGCTTCCACCGCTTCAAGTTCGCTCCTTCGAACCGGAATGGACGATTGAGGTCAGATATCTCATTATTTCTACTGAGGGCCATTAATGATGTCGAAACGTCTTTAAATTGTTGGAAACGGCAGGGCCCTCAGAACGACGAACTGTAAACCATCAAGCCACGGTGGTCAAGCGAAGATCAAAACCTGCAAAATAGAAACTCGTTATAGGCTAAGCCGCGGAGCTCGCTCTCTTTAAGACGTTTCGCGGCTCTGCCCAAGTGTGCAAGTAGGTCTGAAAATTGTCACGTCATCTCCAGGATAAAACAACCAAATGAAAACTAATCGGAAAGGCACCATTATCGATCGGAACGTACACCCTTTTTAAACTCACTGCTTAGAAAGCTAAGATGGAGGAGGAGAGGAAAATGAAGTGAGGAATTATGAAAATGAATTCTGTGTTTTACGAACTGCTAAAGGCCTCGCCTTTTATAGACCTTCAGCTTTGAAACGGACCGTTTTAAAAATAATCAATAGACCGTTTTAAAAATAATAAACGGACCGTTTTAAAAATAATCAATAGACCGTTTTAAAATTAATCAACGGACCGTTTTAAAAATAATCAATGGACCGTTTTAAAATTAATCAACGGACCATTTTAAAAATAATCAATGGACCGTTTTAAATATAAATTTGCACCCAACATCCTCTTTCAATATTTCAATTTCTTAGAGTTAGATTTATTAGATGTTACCTCAGCACGAGGAGAATTTTCAGAAAAATAATATGTTTCAAGGCTGGAAGAAAGATTAAGATCTAAAGGGATATTTTCTTTAAAAGCAGATTTCGTCTTTTCTCTATTTTCAATCTTTTGATCACCGATTGTAGGAGCATAAATGTCCTCAAAAGGAATAGAATTTGGATGTTAGATAGTAATTTCTAGATTATCTTCAGAAGGAGTTTTAATCTTATGACATTCTTTATTTTGAAAGTTACTGGGAGTTTCAACTTCCTTTTGTGAGACTTTTGTTTTGTATATAGGTGAAATCTTGTCAGCTGGTTTATTTAAAGAGGAGACTTTCTTGTTGAACTGAGGTAATGTCTGAAATCTTAGCCATTGACCATATTGATCTGATTCTTCTTTGCTTCCTTCCTTATGTTTGGTTGCAGCTGGACAATCTTTAGTTGTACGGCTTATACAACCAAAATGAAATCAGAAATCTGGAAGTTTTTCTTAGTGGATCTCAAACCATCTGCCATCTGGGTAAGATAAAGTCTTGATTTTGATACCTCATCTGAGGGGTTTAGTGAAATCTAAATGGATTTTAACCCTCATGTTTTCTCCTCAACAAAAATTTTCCTGATCATAGTCCACAACAATGAAATCTCCTATCATATTTCCTAATTTTTTTTGCCATAAAACTGTTTTGGAAGTTCAGAGGGAGGTCTAGGATTCTGATCCAGAAAGTTGGATAGCGAAGATGTATCAACACATTGACCTTCTAAAGTTTCCATAACTCTAGCAATTAAGCTTTTCAAATAAATCAAAATATTGATAATATTATAAAAATAGTTTATAGAAGAGCTTCTTGCTCTAATACCAATAGTACAAGTGACAAATTCAAACAATGGATATCAATCTAAAATTGCTTATGAAAATTTTATTACAAACAAGAGAACAACTGGCTCAACGCCAATTGTAGGATCAATATGACAATCTTAGAGGGGAAGTGATTAGGGTTTATTTAAACAAATTAAAACTTTGTACTAATGTGAGCCCAATTAAGCAAATTAACAAACTTTCTGCTAACAAGTAATTTAAATAATGAATTCATGTAAATAAACTTAATTCAAAATAATCAAGAAATTAAAAATAATGATAAATTAATTGCAAAATTAAATAGGGGAGTGATAGAAAAATTGACACCATGATTTTATAATGGTTCGGCATAATTGGCCTACATCTATTTTCCAAACTCCTATGGGGTATGTCACTGTGAACTTGAATCTTTCCACGGCTTAGAGTCAAGCCATGCAATGTTATTTTTCTAGACGCAAAAATAAACCCGATCATTTCTGTGGTTGAGGATCAAACCGTTACAATGACTCTTTTTTCAAGTTCAAAAGTCCACCTTACAATAGTTTCGAAAATAAATAGCACACTCGACAAATTCTCTATAAGAGTGGATTTACAAATTTTAGCTCACAACTAATCAATCCTCACAACATAAAATAACTCTCTCAAGAAGAAGATGAAAAGAAGAAAATTGAAGTATAGAGAGAGAACAACAATGGTAGCTTTTTGAGTTATAGAGGATTGAAAAAATAGTGTAAAATTGTTGTAGAATGGGGAAGAAGATGAGTTTAAATAGAGGAAGAAAATGTTGGAAACCAACTTTAATTTTGGCCATTGGATCTTGGAAAGTAAACATCAATGGTGGGGATTTTAAATTCAACTAGTCGTTAGATACAAACAAAAAATAATATAATAATATATATTTTTTAAATCATTTCTTTTAAAATCCAACAAAAAGCAAATGTTGATCATGAGTCCAAAACTTACCGTTAGACAGAAATATAAAATAATATTAAATTTATTTTATTTTTAAACTTTTTTTTTTTTTTAAAAAAAACTAATCCATAACTCAAAAGCTCACCATGTGTCACTTCTCCATTGCTCCAAGTGACACCTTTCAATTTATCCACTTTGATTAGAAAAATCAACTCAGGATTTTTCGTTAAGCTTGTTTCAGTCATACCTTCTTCGTTTGAGGTTCGATTTAGGTGAATCACTTAATTGCGTTGAAATCATTGTTTCGAGCTCTACGTAATGGACACTTCAAAATGCTCAAATTGTTAATAAATAAAAGTAGGTTTGTTATCATCAAAATATTAATTAATTAATTAATTAAAATTAATTAATTTTGAATTAAGGGTAAAAAAAACCAACATAAGTATTTCATGGTCTGATCTTATACAAACTTATTGTATACCCCCACTCGCATGTCTTCACATGAAGAATTTAGATCAAATCATTTGTAACAATAAGAAGAATTTAGATCAAATCATTTGTAACAATTATAAAGTAGGTCGTATCCATAGTGTTATCAAGATAAAAGATCCAATCTTAATCCATGTACGATAGACCCTTTAGGTTATTACATGAAACATGATCCACTCGTATATCCACTACAAACTGTTTTAAGTCTCATTAAATAACAAATTTTTTTTGTAATGAATAACTAATTATTGCATATATAAAATAATCAATTATTGTATCAAATAACTATTTAATTATGAGGCTTTATGGCATAAGACTCAACATGAATAATGCTTCTCTCAAAAGTGTCTATATTTGTACTTCTTTAATAAAAATTTCTTTTTTTCAAGTATATTTGTCTCTCTTTCTTTTATGCTAATTTCTTCAACATTTGCAGCTTAGCTTTGAGTATGGTTAGTTCATACCTAACTTTTAATTTTAATTGAAAATTTTGAAATTTACAACTAATTTAAGTTCAAGTTTCATTTTGATTAATGAAATTGAAAGCTATTCAAAGTTAAAATGATCAATCAAGTATATATGGAAGCAAACATGAACCTTTTGTTATAAAATTGAGGAGCACAACGGAACACGGATATAGAGAAATATAATATAATAATATACAAATATCATAATGATAAATAAATAAAATAAAATAACAAAATATATGAAATTTAGAAAATATGGAAAATATGGAAAATGGAAATTTGAATTAGATTTTTTCTCACCAATGTGCATATGTTAAAAAATCCACCAAATATCCCTATTTGTAGGTAATTTGACAAGTAGAAAGTGGATTACATGGATACTAATAGTGTGTAATCTTCAGACACATGGACAACACATGAAGTACTGGGCAAATGTCACTTGGTCCTTTGACACTAAGAATGGGCCTCTAAATTAAACCTTTTTTTGTAATATATATAATTCTCCCCCTTAGATACCCATTATATATATGAGATATGGCTCATTAAAACCTTACTAAGAAAAACCGAATGGGAAAACACCTTAGTGAAGGAAAAAGAATACTTATTTCATAAAATTTATACTCCTAAAAAAATATAATATATTTGCTCCCCTCATGAAAACATCACTTAAGATCTCTAAGTCGTTGCATTCCAATTCTGTGCACTTTTTCAAAGATTGCGGTTGGTAATGATTTTATAAATAAGTCTGTCTGGTTATCCTTCAAACAAATTTGTTGCCTAGTAATGTCACCATTTTCTTCAAGATCATGAATGTAGAAAAGCTTGGGTGAAATATACTTTGATCTATCTCCTTTAATGTATCTTCTTTTGATTTGGACTATACATGTTATATTATCTAAAGGAACTTGTTTTACAGAAAACCTATGAGCGGAAGTAGATAGTCCAAATCCCATTTCGATTGAAGCAAACATTTACAGTAAAACAGTATAAATTATGCATTATAACATAAATTACAGCATGTTTTTGAATAAGAAACAAAGTTTAGAGATTATACCTTTGAAGAACTCTTCTTCATGTTAATCCCTCGAACTTTCACGAACACTTCGAACAACAACGAACTCTCCTCGATCAAACATCAACTAGAACACGAACCAAAAACGAAGGACATTACCACTTGGTTACCTTAGTATTCTCGGTGTGAAAATCCAGGAGTGATGGGCTCTGACTATTTTGGTTAAGAGGGAGTTTGTGGTTTGGAGGAGGAAGATGATTGAATGAAGAACAAGCTATCTCATAGAGTTTTCTTCAATCGTATAGAGAAAGGAGTCTATCGCATAGGCTCTCAACCAAATCGTGTATCTCTCAATCGTATAACACTTCTATTTGGAATAATATATCATATTTCATTTATTCCCTTTGCCATAATAAACCGCTTAACCTCCCACTAAGGTGGTTAAAGAGAAAAAGGGGATAATTATCAAATAATTAATAATATAAATAAATATGATAATCAACTTATCATATTATATATATAACCTATAATTTTAATATTGCATCATATACAATATAAACTATAGTTCTTTTTCTCTATTTTATGACATTTAATATAAATCATATTTATATTAAATTTAACAACTATTTGAAACTCATTCAAATATTTATTCCTCAAATTAAACAATAATGTATCAAATACATTATGTCAATTATATTAAATATAATTGAATCAATTTAATTATATAATATATAATTAAATTCCCTCTTATTAGTTTGAACATTTCAAAATAACCCAAAAACTTAACATCAACTAAATCTTTTTGAGCTACTAAGGAACCTTATAGACCTGTAGCTTGAAGCTCCAATGGTACATGAATAATTAATTAAACTCTTTAATCACATTATCCACCATCCGTTAACTGTTGGACACTCCACTAAAAACTGAAAGTTTCACTCTTCGCACTATAGATATATTTCTGTGTCCATTGGACCATTCAACAGTACGATGACCCTTTATAAATTGCTCATAAGTACAGTTGGGCCAAATTACCGTTTTGTCCCTGTAGTTACAACTAACTCCTTAAGTACCACTGATCCCTCTAATGAACAATAGATCATAGTCTCACTATGACTAAACCCCTCTCGAGCCAAGACAGGGTGTAACATCAAATTGTTCAAGACCCGGAATCAGCCCTTAAGGGAGCAATTTATCTACTTACCCTTGCTTCGGGGAAGGAGTAAATTCCATCTTATGTAGCTGAGTTCCCAACTTTCCAATAAGACGAATCCCCAAAATGGTAGGCTTGTTGAGTCGGCGATCTGGCCACTCTCACCCATACAAATCAAAAGACCGCCCTCATAAGCAGGAGTTCACAACTCGCTCAGGATTAAGGGCATGTTACCTATGGTCATCCTAGTGAAATGAAAGTCTCTATTATGAACGGTGTTATATAATGAGACTAAACATTTTGTGGTCTGGTCTTATACAAACTCTTTTGTATAGAATATCCTCGCTCACATGTCTAATACATGAATGATCAGGATCAGATCATTTGTAACACTTTACAACATTTGTAACACCTACAAAGCGGGTCATACTCGTAGTGTCACCAAGATAAGGTATCCAGCCTTATCTATATACTACAGATCATTTAGGCTATCACTTAAACATGATCCACCTATATGTCTCCACATACATGTATAAGTTATAACGATAGCCTTGGATGTTAGTTTATTGGTTTATGGTTAATGCAACTAAAATATCATATATTTCATAGACAAAGTGAATAAAATATAAAATATTATTAATAATAGGAAATATTTGTTCATACAAGGTTTACAAACTATAGGACCCTACGAGATTTAGGGCATCAACCCCAACAATCTCCCACTTATCCTAAAGCTAGTGGAGTGTACAAGATAATCAAATTACAAGTACAAAAAACAATAAACTAGGGCATAACACACCCAATACAAGATCTTCCACTTGACCTAGTTCAACCGTGGTCTGTCCCAGACACCCATACTCTACAGGTGACCCTCAAACATTGTAGCCATGAGTCTTCTAAACGGATCACCAATATTGTGCTCTGGAGCTATCTTCGTAACAATCACGTCCCTTGATGCACAATCTTTCGGATGAGATGATACTTCCACTCTATTTTCTTGTCGCGCTTATGACTCCTAGGCTCATGGGAATAACCATAGCACCACTATTATCACAATAAAGTGTGATGGACTTTGACATGTCTGGAACAACTTTTAGATCAGTCAGAACTTTTCTGAGCCAAACGGTCTCCTTAGCAGCTTCACAAGCTGCTACATACTTAGCCTCCATGGTGGAGTCTGCGATGCACCCCTGCTTAGTGCTTTGCCATATTACAGCCCTCCATTAAGAGTGAACACTGATCCTGAAGTGAATTCCAAGAAAGCCTATTAGTCTGAAAATCAGAGGTCCGTGCATCCTGTAAGGATCAAATCTTTAGAACCATACGCAAAGCATGTAGTCCTCGTTTCTTCGTAGATACTTGAGGATATTCATAACGGTTGTCTAGTGATCATATCCTGGATTAAATTGATATCTACTGACTATCTCCACTGCATAGCATATGCCAATCTAGTACATAACATTGCATATATCAAACTGCCTACGACAGATGCATAGGGGACTTGTCTCATTTCCTCAACTCTTGAGGTGTCTTAGGACATTGTTCCTTAGACAAAGTAACTCCGGCCTGAAAGGTAATAGGCCCTCTCTTGGAGTTTCTGCATTGAATATTTGATCAACATCTTGTCAATGAGTGCTTGAGACAGTGCTAGCATTTTGTTCTTTCGATCTCGAAAGACCTGAATACTAAGAACAACTGAGCCTCTCCCAAATCTTTCATTTGGAATTGGGTCACTAGCCAGTTCTTAACTATAGTCAGTAACCTACATCATCTACATACAATACTTGGATATCATTTACTACAATACTAGGAAAACTATTGAACTATTGATGATTTTCTTGTAAACACAAAGCTCATCAACATTCTGATCAAAGCCATAAAATTTGATCGCAGTATTCAAATCTTATATTCCAAGATCGAGATGCATGTATCAGTCCTATAATGGACCGATTCAGCTTCCAAACCTTTCGCCTCTTGATCTTGGACTATGAATCCCTTGGGCTGCACATATAAATGGTCTCCTCAAGATTGCCATTCAGAAAAAGCAGTCTTGACATCCATTTACCATATCTTATAGTCATATATGTGAGGCAATGGATAGGAGGATCCATATAGACTTTAGCATGGCAACAGGCGAGAAAGTCTCCTCATAGTCGACTCCTCCTACCTGGATATAACCCTCTGCCACCAGTCTAGCCTTGAAGGTTTGCACCTTCCCATCAGCACCTCGTTTCCTCTTGTAGATCCATTTACAACCTAATGGTTTTAACTCCATCAGATTGATCTACAAGATCCCAAACTGAATTGAAGTACATGACTCCGTTTCGAGATCCGATGGCTTTGATCCATTCATCTTTGTCAACATCCTCCATTCCTTCTTGTAAGACAATGGATCACTCAAACTCACCATCAGCTACCAAGCTAGGATTCCAGTTAAACCCATATAGCGAAAAGATGGGTTCACAACCCTCCCACTACGTCGAGGTTCCCTCAACACTTAAGGTGGATTTGACCTACTTAGATAAACCTAATTCAACAACTCTTGTTGCTGCCCTTAATGTGTTGGGATTTTGTGTCCTAATCTTCCAGAGTCTCGTTGTTTTGTAATGACACACATGTTTGATGAATAAAATAAATGTTTGTTCATCTAGCATTTATTTATATCCAATAAACAAAGTCCTTGGTTATCTTATGTGAACTTAAGAATGTATATGTGTATAATCAAGTGGAATCATGCCTTAAGTGATAACCTAAATAGGTCTATAGTATAAGGATTAAGGTGGAATACCTGATCTCTGGTGACACTACAGTACAACCCCTTTTTGTAGAGGTTATGTAAGTGTTGTAAACTACAACCCGCTTTGTAGAGGTATGTAAGTGTTGTAAAACTACTCACACATGACCTCAATCCTGAGTGTTTTTGGGAACTCCTGCTCTTTGAGGGCGGTTCTTTGATTAGTATGGTGAGTGTGGCAGATTGTAGCTCAACAACGCCTAACTTTTTGGGGACTTACTCTGATCTGGGAAGTTGGGAACTTCAATCCACAAGATGTAATATTCACTTATTTCCCGAAGCAGGGAATAAGTAGAGAGATTGCCTTCTTAAGGGCTAATTCGAGGGCTTGAACACAGTGGCCACCAAACTTCTCTTTGGAAGGGGAGGGACTCAGTCATAAGTAGGATATGACTTATGTTCATTAAAGAGATCAGTGTACTTAAGAGTTAAGATTAAACTAATAGGGGCATTAACGGTTAATTGGCCGAAGCTGTACGTACAGCAAATCTATGAAGTGTCGCGCTGCTGGATTGGTTAAGATGATAACATAATAATACAGTCGGTAAGGAGAGTTTAGTTGTTGGTCTTTAAAGTTGAGTGGTCCTGGCAGTTAACGGATGTAGAATCTTTGGTGACTAAAGAGTTTAGTTCATCTATTCACGTACGTTGGATCTTCGTAGCTATAGTTCCATAGGTCCCTTGGTAGCTTAATGGATAGTTGAGGATCATTCTTGGTGTTGATTTGGAAATATTCAAAATTGACAAGAAGGTAATTTGATTATATATGATATGATCTGGTATGATGTATCTAGATATGTAGAGGATTAATGTAAATGAGATTGTAATATTATACCATGGAATAGAAAAAGATATGGTTTATATGTTTCGATAAATGAAATATTAAAACTATATGGTTAATAAAATATAGTAATGATAAGTTGGTTATCATTTATATTTATAATAAATATTTAATTTATTGAATAATTAATTTTTTTCTCTAAATAAACCAATTGAGTGGGGAGGTTATTGGTGGTTTCATGGTAACTGGTGAGATAAAAAGGAAAATGTTTTCCTAATTTTAGTATGTTTAAAAAATTGTGTTTAAAGATTTTATCCTCTCGGAAAATAATCTCACGGAAAGTTGTCCATAGTAAATAGGATTTACTAAGTGATCAACTTGGAATGAGCTTAAACGATCGTGTAGTTTTGTAGGCGACAAACATCTTGCTTTATATTCGATGAGCTAAACAATCATTTAACTTTTGCTAAAACGATTTGGGCATCGACCTATAGATTTGTTCGCCTTCTCTCACTTAATCAATCGTTACAAGATTTTGTTTCCTCCGTTCTTCTGCCTCAAACTAAAGTCCCACACACGAGGCCTACCCCTCTGGATAATTCTCACAATTGAGAATATCAAGGTAGCCTTCTTGGTGGTATCATACTCAACTCGACACTATGCGAGGTTTCTGTGGAGGCTTTTCGTGCTGTTGGGGTGTTCATGGACCAAGGCATCACTAAGTTCTGAGTGTGTGGTGTTTTCGTGCAGTGCAACGGTTGTGTTGAATGAGCGTTCAAGGTTGCTAATGTTCGAGCATTCGTGATCAGGATCTTGGCGATGAGTCTAACAAATGTGTGTAGAGTTTCTTCTGATCATTTGTATATCAATGCTGTAATTTTCTGTAACGAATGCATAACGCGTATGTTTTTGTGTTTATGACTGTAATTTTGTAAAGTTTATATATGAATGTAATTTGGAAATGATCTTTCCCCAACTGCTCATAGAGAATTGTCGTGCATGATTTCCTTCGATATGAATCCTCCTCAAGAAAAGTACTCTCCCGTTCCTTTTAGGGTAGCCTAAGCAAATAAGGCAAATAACCTTTGAACGTGTTCTAATTTAGTAGGGATTAGCCTCAAAACACATTTAACTGGCCACCCCAGATTTTGAAATGACGTAAACTAAGCCTTTACAACCATTCCATAACTCAGAAGGGTTTCTGCAACACTCTTGGAGGACATAGTTCAGAAATATAAGCTGCAGTCTCTACTGCATAACCTTAAACCGAGTCAGGTAAGGAAGCATAACTATCCATATAGACCGAACCATGTCCAACGGGGTTCGATTTCTCTCTCTGATACATCATTTTTGTTGAGTGTCCAGGTGTTTAAGAGTTGGGAGAACAATTCCAATGTTCCCCTATATACAGTCCTGGAAAGATGTACCAAAAAACTCTTCAACATCGATTAAGGTCCGAAAGTGTTTTAATCATTCTAAATTTAATTGCGTTTTCAACTTCAGCCTTGAATTATTTGAACTTTTTCAAAGGACCATCATACTATATGTTTTATTAAAAAAACGTATCCATACCTGAATATCATACAGTGGAAAGTGATAAATATTCATAACCTCCCGTTGGCTTTTACATTGATCCGCCAACCACAAAGGTCTGAATGCACTAACTCTAGAGGTTCTTGGCCCTATGACCTTTACTAGTGAAATGCTTTTAGTCATATTTTTTCTTTAAGCATGACCACACACATGGGGGTACCGAATTTTCTTCTACTCGTTTAAAAAGTCCATTCTTATCACCAAAATCCTTTTAAATTCTAATGAGATTAATGTGTGTCTAACTGTCCGAAAGTTGGGCATTTTCTTTAAGAAGAAATTTAAGTCATTTATTTTGGTTATCGAAGTTTAAACATCTCTTATGTTATGGAGGGCCATTTGTTGCTAACAACTTACACATACAAATTACTTTTCCCATTGAGTTTTGAACATATATCAACAGACGCATTTTTCATAATAACACTTTATTAAATGAGAAAAAGAAGCGATATTTAACATTCAATGCATAAAACACTTTACAGAAACTAAGTCCTATTTAAATTAGGAAACTCATATACAATAATTCCAGAATGAGAAATTTGATCTGTAAAGTCAACTGGAGACCTCCCACCTACCATGCTGAGAAAGCATGCCCGGTTCCAACTCCATCTTATCTGTTAGGATATTGTAATCCTAATTCACCAAAGTCTCGTAGTTTAAAACGTACACATTGTAAAAAAATAAGAAGTTATTTATTTATTTTTCAATTTACTCATGATCCAGTTAAAACAAAGCCCCATTATTATTGTATGAAAAAACTTAAGCATGTATATTAGATATATAAGTGAATCATGCCTTAAGTGAATAACCTAAAAAGGTCTGTAATATAAGGACTAAGGAGGGAATACCTGATCCTGGTGACACTACGAATATGTAACCCGCTTTGGTAAGATGTCTACAAGTGTTGTGGACTACTACCAATGTAGATCCTGACCATTCCATGTGGAGACAATGCGAGCGAGGGGTCTATACAAAAGAGTTTGTATAAGACCGGATCCAAAGATGATCCGTCTCTTTATATAACATTGTTAATAATTTGAGACTTTACATCTCAACCTAAACGACTCAATGTAAGAATGACATGACCTTAATCCTGAGTGTTTTGGGGAACTCTTGCCTTTAAAGGGCAGTCCTTTGATGTAGTATGGGTGAAAGTGGCCAAGATTTTCAACTCAACATGTCTATCTTTTGGGGATTTGTTTGATTTGGGAGCTGGGAACTCAAGTTACGACAAGAGGAATTCATTCCCTTCCACCAAAGCAGGGTTAAAGTAGAATAGATTGCTCCCTTAAAGGCTTAGTTTCGGGTCTTGAACATAGTTGGCCTACAACCTCTCTTGAAGAAAGGACTCAGTCATAGTAGAAACTATGACTTAATTCATTAGAAGGATCAGTGGTACTTAAGAAGTTAGATGTAACTATGGGGCATAACGTTAATTGTTCAAACTATAAACTTATGAAGCGATCTGTGAAGGTTTATCGCATTGTTGATTGGTTGATATGGACACAAAATATATCTGTAAGAGATGTAGCTATGGTTCTTAAGTGGAAGTGCCTGGAAGTTAATGGGGTGGTGATTCCATGACTAAAGAGTTTCG